>NW_025423858.1:303512-607024 GCF_020740605.2 Lemur catta | reverse complement strand
GCCCTAGGATAGTGTTAGGGTGAGGGTTAGCATCAGCCCTAGGATAGTGTTAGGGATAGGATTAGCTTTAGCATCCGCCCTAGGATAGTGTTAGGGTTATGGTTAGCATCAGTCCTATGACAGTGTTAGGGTTAGGGTTAGGGTTAGCATCAGCCCTAGGATAGTGTTAGTGTTAGGGATAGCATCAGCACTAGGATAGTGTGAGGGTTAGTTTTAGGGTTAGCATCAGCCCTAGGATAGTGTTAGGGTTAGGGATAGCATCAGAACTAGGATGGTGTTAGGGTTAGGGTTAGCGTTAGCATCAGGCCTAGGATAGTGTTAGGGTTAGCTGCAGCCTTAGGATAGTGTTAGTGTTAGGGTTAGGGTTAGCATCAGCCCTAGGATAGTTTTAGGGTAAGGGTTAGCATCAGCCTTAGGATAGTGTTAGGGTTAGGGTTAGCATCAGAACTACGATAGCGTTAGGGTTATGGTTAGGGTTAGCATCAGCGCTAGGACAGTTTTAGGGTTAGGGTTAGGATTAGCATCAGCCTTAGGATAGTGTTAGGGTTAGGGTTAGCATCAGAACTAGGATAGTGTTAGGGTTATGGTTAGGGTTAGCATCAGCCTTAGGATAGTGTTAGGGTTAGGGTTACGGTTAGCATCAGCCCTAGGATAGTGTTAGTGTTAGGGTTAGGGTTATCATCAGGCCTAGGATAGTGTTAGGGTTAGGATTAGCATCAGCGCTAGGATAGCGTTAGGGTTAGGGTTAGGGTTAGCAGCAGCCCTAGGATAGTGTTACGGTGAGGGTTAGGGTTAGCATCAGCCCTAGGATAGTGTTAGGGTTAGGGTTAGCATCATCCCTAGGATAGTGTTAGGGTTAGGGTTAGGGTTATCATCAGGCCTAGGATAGTGTTAGGGTTAGGGTTAGCATCAGCTCTAGGAGAGTGTTAGGGTTAGGGTTAGGGTTAGCATCAGCCTTAGGATAGTGTTAGGGTTAGAATTAGCATCAGCCCTGGGATAGTGTTGCGGTTAGGGTTAGGGTTATCATCAGGCCTAGGATAGTGTTAGGGTTAGGGTTAGCATCAGCACTAGGATAGTGTTTGTGTTAGGGTTAGGGTTAGCATCAGCCCTAGGATAGTGCTAGGGTTAGGGTTAGCATCAGATCTAGGACAGTTTTAGGGTTAGGGTTAGGGTTCGCATCAGCCCTAGGATAGTGTTAGGGTTAGGGTTAGCATCAGCCCTAGGATAGTGTTAGGGTTAGGGTTAGGTTTAGCATCAGCCCTAGGATAGTGTTAGGTTTAGGGTTAGGGTTAGCATTAGCCCTAGGATAGTGTTAGGGTTAGGGTTAGCATCAGCCCCAGGATAGTGTTAGGGGTAGGGTTAGCATCAGCCCTAGGATAGTGTTAGGGTTAGGGTTAGGGTTAGCATCAGGCCTAGGATAGTGTTAGTGTTAGGGTTAGCATCAGCCCTAGGATAGTGTTAGGGTTAGGGTTAGGGTTAGCATCCGCCCTAGGATAATGTTAGGGTTAGGGTTAGGGTTAGCATCAGCCCTAGGATAGTGTTAGTGTTAGGGTTGGCATCACCCCTAGGATAGTGTTAGGGTTAGGGTTAGGGTTAGCATCCGCCCTAGGATAGTGTTAGGGTTAGGGTTATGGTTATCATCAGGCCTAGGATAGTGTTAGGGTTAGGGTTAGGGTTAGCATCAGTTCAAGGATAGTGTTAGGGTTAGCGTTAGGATTAGCATCTGCCCTAGGATAGTGTTAGGGTTAGGGTTAGGGTTAGCATCAGCCCAAGGATAGTGTTAGGGTGAGGGTTAGCATCAGCCCTAGGATAGTGTTAGGGTTAGGGTAGGGTTAGCATCAGGCCCAGGATAGTGTTAGGGTTAGGGTTAGCATCAGCCCAAGGATAGTGTTAGGGTTAGGGTTAGGGTTAGCATCAGCCCTAGGATAGTGTTAGGGTTAGGGTTAGCATCAACCCTAGGATAGTGTTTGGGTTAGGGTTAGGGTTAGCATCAACCCTAGGATAGTGTTAGGGTTAGGGTTACCCTCAGCCCTAGGAGAGTGTTAGGGTTAGGGATAGGGTTAGCATCAGGCCTAGGATAGTGTTAGGGTTAGGGTTAGGGTTAGCATCAGCCCTAGGATAGTGTTAGGGTTAGGGTTAGCATCAGCCCTAGGATAGTGTCAGGGTTAGGGTTAGGGTTATCATCAGGCCTAGGATAGTGTTAGGGTTAGGGTTAGCATCAGCTCTAGGATAGTGTTAGGGTTAGGGTTAGGGTTAGCATAAGCCCTAGGATAGTGTTAAGGTTAGGGTTAGGGTTATCATCAGGCCTAGGATAGTGTGAGGGCTAGGGTTAGCATCAGACTTAGGATAGTGTTAGGGTTAGGGTTAGGGTTAGCATCAGCCCTAGGATAGTGTTAGGGTTAGGTTTAGCATCAGCCCTAGGATAGTGTTAGGGTTAGAGTTAGGGTTATCATCAGGCCTAGGATAGTGTTAGGGTGAGGGTTACCGTCAGCCCAAGGATAGTGTTAGGTTAGGGTTAGGGTTAGCATCAGCCCTAGGGTAGTGTTAGGTTTAGGGTTAGGGTTAGCATCAGCCCTAGGATAGTATTAGGTTTAGGGTTAGGGTTAGCATCAGCCCTAGGATAGTGTTAGGGTTAGGGTTAGGGATAGCATCAGCCCTAGGATAGTGTTAGGGTTAGGGTTAGGGTTAGCATCAGCCGTAGGATACTATTAAGGTTAGGGTTAGCATCAGCCCTAGAATAGTGTTAGGGTTAGGGTTAGGGTTAGCACCAGGCCTAGGATAGTGTTAGTGTTAGGGTTAGCATCAGCCTTAGGATAGTGTTAGGGTTAGGGTTAGGGTTAGCATCAGCCGTAGGATAGTGTTGGGGTTAGGGTTAGCCTCAGCCCTAGGATAGTGTTAGAGTTAGGGTTAGGGTTAGCATCAGCCCTAGGATAGTGTTAGGGTTAGGGTTAGGGTTAGCATCAGCCCTAGGATAGTATTATGGTTAGGGTTAGGGTTAGGGTTAGGGTTAGCATCAGCTCTAGGATAGTGTTAGGGTTAGGGTTAGGGTTATCATCAGCCCTAGGATAGTGTTAGCGTTAGGGTTAGGGTTAGCATCAGGCCTAGGATAGTGTTAGGGTTAGGGTTAGCATCAGCCCTAGGATAGTGTTAGGGTTAGGGTTAGCATCAGCCCTAGGATGTTGTTAGGGTTAGGGTTAGGGTTATCATCAGGCCTAGGATAGTGTTAGGGTTAGGGTTAGCATCAGCCCTAGGATAGTTTTAGGGTTAGGGTTAGGTTAGCATCAGCCCTAGGATAGTGTTAGTGTTAGGGTTAGCATCAGCCCTACGATAGTGTTAGGGTTAGGCTTAGGGTTAGCATCAGGCCTAGGATAGTGTTAGGGTTAGGGTTAGCATCAGCCCTAGGATAGTCTTAGGGTTAGGGTTAGGGTTAGCATCAGCCGTAGGATAGTGTTAGGGTTAGGGTTAGCCTCAGCCCTAAGATAGTGTTACAGTTAGGGTTAGTGTTAGCATCAGCCCTAGGATAGTGTTAGGGTTAGGGATAGGGTTAGCATCAGCCCTAGGATAGTGTTAGTGTTAGGGTTAGCATCAGCCCTAGGATAGTGTTAGGGTTAGGGTTAGGGTTAGCATCAGCCCTAGGATAGTGTTAGGGTTAGGGTTAGCATCAGTCCTAGGATAGTGTGAGGGTTAGGGTTAGGGTTAGCATCAGCCCTAGGATAGTGTTAGGGTTAGGGTTAGCATCAGCCCTAGGATAGTGTTAGGGTTAGGGTTAGGGTTAGCATCAGCCGTAGGATAGTGTTAGGGTTAGGGTTAGCCTCAGCCCTAAGATAGTGTTAGAGTTAGGGTTAGGGTTAGCATCAGCCGTAGGATAATGTTAGGGTTAGGGTTAGGGTTAGCATCAGCCCTAGGATACTGTTAGTGTTAGGGTTAGCATCAGCCCTAGGATAGTGTTAGGGTTAGGGTTAGGGTTAGCATCTGCCCTAGGATAGTGTTAGGGTTACGGTTAGGGTTAGCATCAGCCCTAGGATAGTGTTAGTGTTAGGGTTAGCATCAGCCCTAGGATAGTGTTAGGGTTAGGGATAGGGTTAGCATCAGCCCTAGGATAGTGTTAGGGTTAGGGTTAACATAAACCCTAAGATAGTGTTAGGGTTAGGTGTTAGGGTTATCATCAGGCCTAGGATAGTGTTAGGGTTAGCGTTAGGGTTAGCATCAGTTCAAGGATAGTGTTAGGGTTAGCGTTAGGGTTAGCATCTGCCATAGGATAGTGTTAGGGTTAGGGTTAGGGTTAGCATCAGCCCAAGGATAGTGTTAGGGTGAGGGTTAGCATCAGGCCTAGGATAGTGTTAGGGTTAGGGTTAGGGTTAGCATCAGGCCCAGGATAGTGTTAGTGTTAGGGTTAGCATCAGCCCTAGGATAGTGTTAGGGTTAGGGTTAGCATCAGCCCTAGGATAGTGTTAGGGTTAGGATTAGGGTTAGCATCAGGCCTAGGATAGTGTTAGTGTTAGGGTTAGCATCAGCCCTAGGATAGTGTTAGGGTTAGGGTTAGGGTTAGCATCCGCCCTAGGATAATGTTAGGGTTAGGGTTAGGGTTAGCATCAGCCCTAGGATAGTGTTAGTGTTAGGGTTAGCATCAGCCCTAGGATAGTGTTAGGGTTAGGGTTAGGGTTACCATCCGCCCTAGGATAGTGTTAGGGTTAGGGTTAGGGTTAGCATCAGCCCTAGGATAGTGTTAGGGTTATGGTTAGGGTTATCATCAGGCCTAGGATAGTGTTAGGGTTAGGGTTAGGGTTAGCATCAGTTCAAGGATAGTGTTAGGGTTAGCGTTAGGGTTAGCATCTGCCCTAGGATATTGTTAGGGTTAGGGTTAGGGTTAGCATCAGCCCAAGGATAGTGTTAGGGTTAGGGTTAGCATCAGCCCTAGGATAGTGTTAGGGTTAGGGTTAGGGTTAGCATCAGGCCCAGGATAGTGTTAGGGTTAGGGTTAGCATCAGCCCAAGGATAGTGTTAGGGTTAGGGTTAGGGTTAGCATCTGCCCTAGGATATTGTTAGGGTTAGGGTTAGGGTTAGCATCAGCCCAAGGATAGTGTTAGGGTTAGGGTTAGCATCAGCCCTAGGATAGTGTTAGGGTTAGGGTTAGGGTTAGCATCAGGCCCAGGATAGTGTTAGGGTTAGGGTTAGCATCAGTCCAAGGATAGTGTTAGGGTTAGGGTTAGGGTTAGCATCAGCCCTAGGATAGTGTTAGGGTTAGGGTTAGCATCAACCCTAGGATAGTGTTTGGGTTAGGGTTAGGGTTAGCATCAGCCCTAGGATAGTGTTAGGGTTAGGGTTAGCCTCAGCCCTAGGAGAGTGTTAGGGTTAGGGATAGGGTTAGCTTCAGGCCTAGGATAGTGTTAGGGTTAGGGTTAGGGTTATCATCAGGCCTAGGATAGTGTTAGGGTTAGGGTTAGCATCAGCCCTAGGATAGTGTTAGGGTTAGGGTTAGGGTTATCATCGGGCCTAGGATATTGTTAGGGTTAGGGTTAGCATCAGCCCTAGGATAGTGTTAGGGTTAGGGTTAGGGTTAGCATCAGCCCTAGGATAGTGTTAGGGTTAGGGTTAGCATCAGTCCTAGGATAGTGTTAGGGTTAGGGTTAGCATCAGCCCTAGGATAGTGTTAGGGTTAGGGTTAGGGTTAGCATCAAGCCTAGGATAGTGTTAGGGTTAGGGTTAGCATCAGCCGTAGGATAGTGTTAGGGTTAGGGTTAGCCTCAGCCCTAAGATAGTGTTAGAGTTAGTGTTAGGGTTAGCATCAGCCCAAGGATAGTGTTAGGGTTAGGGTTAGGGTTAGCATTAGCCTTTGGAGAGTGTTAGGGTTAGGGTTAGGGTTAGCATCAGCCCTAGGATAGTGTTAGTGTTAGGGTTAGCATCAGCCCTAGGATAGTGTTAGGGTTAGGGTTAGCATCAGCCCTAGGATAGTGTTAGGGTTAGGGTTAGGGTTAGCATCAGGCCTAGGATAGTGTTAGTGTTAGGGTTAGCATCAGCCCTAGGATAGTGTTAGGGTTAGGGTTAGGGTTAGCATCCGCCCTAGGATAATGTTAGGGTTAGGGTTAGGGTTAGCATCAGCCCTAGGATAGTGTTAGTGTTAGGGTTGGCATCACCCCTAGGATAGTGTTAGGGTTAGGGTTAGGGTTAGCATCCGCCCTAGGATAGTGTTAGGGTTAGGGTTATGGTTATCATCAGGCCTAGGATAGTGTTAGGGTTAGGGTTAGGGTTAGCATCAGTTCAAGGATAGTGTTAGGGTTAGCGTTAGGATTAGCATCTGCCCTAGGATAGTGTTAGGGTTAGGGTTAGGGTTAGCATCAGCCCAAGGATAGTGTTAGGGTGAGGGTTAGCATCAGCCCTAGGATAGTGTTAGGGTTAGGGTTAGGGTTAGCATCAGGCCCAGGATAGTGTTAGGGTTAGGGTTAGCATCAGCCCAAGGATAGTGTTAGGGTTAGGGTTAGGGTTAGCATCAGCCCTAGGATAGTGTTAGGGTTAGGGTTAGCATCAACCCTAGGATAGTGTTTGGGTTAGGGTTAGGGTTAGCATCAACCCTAGGATAGTGTTAGGGTTAGGGTTACCCTCAGCCCTAGGAGAGTGTTAGGGTTAGTGATAGGGTTAGCATCAGGCCTAGGATAGTGTTAGGGTTAGGGTTAGGGTTAGCATCAGCCCTAGGATAGTGTTAGGGTTAGGGTTAGCATCAGCCCTAGGATAGTGTCAGGGTTAGGGTTAGGGTTATCATCAGGCCTAGGATAGTGTTAGGGTTAGGGTTAGCATCAGCTCTAGGATAGTGTTAGGGTTAGGGTTAGGGTTAGCATAAGCCCTAGGATAGTGTTAAGGTTAGGGTTAGGGTTATCATCAGGCCTAGGATAGTGTGAGGGCTAGGGTTAGCATCAGACTTAGGATAGTGTTAGGGTTAGGGTTAGGGTTAGCATCAACCCTAGGATAGTGTTAGGGTTAGGTTTAGCATCAGCCCTAGGATAGTGTTAGGGTTAGAGTTAGGGTTATCATCAGGCCTAGGATAGTGTTAGGGTGAGGGTTACCGTCAGCCCTAGGATAGTGTTAGGTTAGGGTTAGGGTTAGCATCAGCCCTAGGGTAGTGTTAGGGTTAGGGTTAGGGTTAGCATCAGCCCTAGGATAGTATTAGGTTTAGGGTTAGGGTTAGCATCAGCCCTAGGATAGTGTTAGGGTTAGGGTTAGGGATAGCATCAGCCCTAGGATAGTGTTAGGGTTAGGGTTAGGGTTAGCATCAGCCGTAGGATACTATTAAGGTTAGGGTTAGCATCAGCCCTAGAATAGTGTTAGGGTTACGGTTAGGGTTAGCACCAGGCCTAGGATAGTGTTAGTGTTAGGGTTAGCATCAGCCTTAGGATAGTGTTAGGGTTAGGGTTAGGGTTAGCATCAGCCGTAGGATAGTGTTGGGGTTAGGGTTAGCCTCAGCCCTAGGATAGTGTTAGAGTTAGGGTTAGGGTTAGCATCAGCCCTAGGATAGTGTTAGGGTTAGGGTTAGGGTTAGCATCAGCCCTAGGATAGTATTATGGTTAGGGTTAGGGTTAGGGTTAGGGTTAGCATCAGCTCTAGGATAGTGTTAGGGTTAGGGTTAGGGTTATCATCAGCCCTAGGATAGTGTTAGCGTTAGGGTTAGGGTTAGCATCAGGCCTAGGATAGTGTTAGGGTTAGGGTTAGCATCAGCCCTAGGATAGTGTTAGGGTTAGGGTTAGCATCAGCCCTAGGATGTTGTTAGGGTTAGGGTTAGGGTTATCATCAGGCCTAGGATAGTGTTAGGGTTAGGGTTAGCATCAGCCCTAGGATAGTTTTAGGGTTAGGGTTAGGTTAGCATCAGCCCTAGGATAGTGTTAGTGTTAGGGTTAGCATCAGCCCTACGATAGTGTTAGGGTTAGGCTTAGGGTTAGCATCAGGCCTAGGATAGTGTTAGGGTTAGGGTTAGCATCAGCCCTAGGATAGTCTTAGGGTTAGGGTTAGGGTTAGCATCAGCCGTAGGATAGTGTTAGGGTTAGGGTTAGCCTCAGCCCTAAGATAGTGTTACAGTTAGGGTTAGTGTTAGCATCAGCCCTAGGATAGTGTTAGGGTTAGGGATAGGGTTAGCATCAGCCCTAGGATAGTGTTAGTGTTACGGTTAGCATCAGCCCTAGGATAGTGTTAGGGTTAGGGTTAGGGTTAGCATCAGCCCTAGGATAGTGTTAGGGTTAGGGTTAGCATCAGTCCTAGGATAGTGTGAGGGTTAGGGTTAGGTTTAGCATCAGCCCTAGGATAGTGTTAGGGTTAGGGTTAGCATCAGCCCTAGGATAGTGTTAGGGTTAGGGTTAGGGTTAGCATCAGCCGTAGGATAGTGTTAGGGTTAGGGTTAGCCTCAGCCCTAAGATAGTGTTAGAGTTAGGGTTAGGGTTAGCATCAGCCGTAGGATAATGTTAGGGTTAGGGTTAGGGTTAGCATCAGCCCTAGGATACTGTTAGTGTTAGGGTTAGCATCAGCCCTAGGATAGTGTTAGGGTTAGGGTTAGGGTTAGCATCCGCCCTAGGATAGTGTTAGGGTTAGGGTTAGGGTTAGCATCAGCCCTAGGATAGTGTTAGTGTTAGGGTTAGCATCAGCCCTAGGATAGTGTTAGGGTTAGGGATAGGGTTAGCATCAGCCCTAGGATAGTGTTAGTGTTAGGGTTAGCATCAGCCCTAGGATAGTGTTAGGGTTAGGGTTAGGGTTAGCATCAGCCCTAGGATAGTGTTAGGGTTAGGGTTAGCATCAGTCCTAGGATAGTGTGAGGGTTAGGGTTAGGGTTAGCATCAGCCCTAGGATAGTGTTAGGGTTAGGGTTAGCATCAGCCCTAGGATAGTGTTAGGGTTAGGGTTAGGGTTAGCATCAGCCGTAGGATAGTGTTAGGGTTAGGGTTAGCCTCAGCCCTAAGATAGTGTTAGAGTTAGGGTTAGGGTTAGCATCAGCCGTAGGATAATGTTAGGGTTAGGGTTAGGGTTAGCATCAGCCCTAGGATACTGTTAGTGTTAGGGTTAGCATCAGCCCTAGGATAGTGTTAGGGTTAGGGTTAGGGTTAGCATCTGCCCTAGGATAGTGTTAGGGTTACGGTTAGGGTTAGCATCAGCCCTAGGATAGTGTTAGTGTTAGGGTTAGCATCAGCCCTAGGATAGTGTTAGGGTTAGGGATAGGGTTAGCATCAGCCCTAGGATAGTGTTAGGGTTAGGGTTAACATAAACCCTAAGATAGTGTTAGGGTTAGGTGTTAGGGTTATCATCAGGCCTAGGATAGTGTTAGGGTTAGCGTTAGGGTTAGCATCAGTTCAAGGATAGTGTTAGGGTTAGCGTTAGGGTTAGCATCTGCCATAGGATAGTGTTAGGGTTAGGGTTAGGGTTAGCATCAGCCCAAGGATAGTGTTAGGGTGAGGGTTAGCATCAGGCCTAGGATAGTGTTAGGGTTAGGGTTAGGGTTAGCATCAGGCCCAGGATAGTGTTAGTGTTAGGGTTAGCATCAGCCCTAGGATAGTGTTAGGGTTAGGGTTAGCATCAGCCCTAGGATAGTGTTAGGGTTAGGATTAGGGTTAGCATCAGGCCTAGGATAGTGTTAGTGTTAGGGTTAGCATCAGCCCTAGGATAGTGTTAGGGTTAGGGTTAGGGTTAGCATCCGCCCTAGGATAATGTTAGGGTTAGGGTTAGGGTTAGCATCAGCCCTAGGATAGTGTTAGTGTTAGGGTTAGCATCAGCCCTAGGATAGTGTTAGGGTTAGGGTTAGGGTTAGCATCCGCCCTAGGATAGTGTTAGGGTTAGGGTTAGGGTTAGCATCAGCCCTAGGATAGTGTTAGGGTTATGGTTAGGGTTATCATCAGGCCTAGGATAGTGTTAGGGTTAGGGTTAGGGTTAGCATCAGTTCAAGGATAGTGTTAGGGTTAGCGTTAGGGTTAGCATCTGCCCTAGGATATTGTTAGGGTTAGGGTTAGGGTTAGCATCAGCCCAAGGATAGTGTTAGGGTTAGGGTTAGCATCAGCCCTAGGATAGTGTTAGGGTTAGGGTTAGGGTTAGCATCAGGCCCAGGATAGTGTTAGGGTTAGGGTTAGCATCAGCCCAAGGATAGTGTTAGGGTTAGGGTTAGGGTTAGCATCTGCCCTAGGATATTGTTAGGGTTAGGGT
The DNA here is from genome assembly GCF_020740605.2 of Lemur catta. NCBI lineage: Eukaryota > Metazoa > Chordata > Mammalia > Primates > Lemuridae > Lemur > Lemur catta. The sequence continues at coordinate 596,858 of NW_025423858.1, read as the reverse complement.
TAGGGTTAGCATCAGCCCAAGGATAGTGTTAGGGTTAGGGTTAGCATCAGCCCTAGGATAGTGTTAGGGTTAGGGTTAGGGTTAGCATCAGGCCCAGGATAGTGTTAGGGTTAGGGTTAGCATCAGTCCAAGGATAGTGTTAGGGTTAGGGTTAGGGTTAGCATCAGCCCTAGGATAGTGTTAGGGTTAGGGTTAGCATCAACCCTAGGATAGTGTTTGGGTTAGGGTTAGGGTTAGCATCAGCCCTAGGATAGTGTTAGGGTTAGGGTTAGCCTCAGCCCTAGGAGAGTGTTAGGGTTAGGGATAGGGATAGCTTCAGGCCTAGGATAGTGTTAGGGTTAGGGTTAGGGTTATCATCAGGCCTAGGATAGTGTTAGGGTTAGGGTTAGCATCAGCCCTAGGATAGTGTTAGGGTTAGGGTTAGGGTTATCATCGGGCCTAGGATATTGTTAGGGTTAGGGTTAGCATCAGCCCTAGGATAGTGTTAGGGTTAGGGTTAGGGTTAGCATCAGCCCTAGGATAGTGTTAGGGTTAGGGTTAGCATCAGTCCTAGGATAGTGTTAGGGTTAGGGTTAGCATCAGCCCTAGGATAGTGTTAGGGTTAGGGTTAGGGTTAGCATCAAGCCTAGGATAGTGTTAGGGTTAGGGTTAGCATCAGCCGTAGGATAGTGTTAGGGTTAGGGTTAGCCTCAGCCCTAAGATAGTGTTAGAGTTAGTGTTAGGGTTAGCATCAGCCCAAGGATAGTGTTAGGGTTAGGGTTAGGGTTAGCATTAGCCTTTGGAGAGTGTTAGGGTTAGGGTTAGGGTTAGCATCAGCCCTAGGATAGTGTTAGTGTTAGGGTTAGCATCAGCCCTAGGATAGTGTTAGGGTTAGGGTTAGCATCAGCCCTAGGATAGTGTTAGGGTTAGGGTTAGGGTTAGCATCAGGCCTAGGATAGTGTTAGTGTTAGGGTTAGCATCAGCCCTAGGATAGTGTTAGGGTTAGGGTTAGGGTTAGCATCCGCCCTAGGATAATGTTAGGGTTAGGGTTAGGGTTAGCATCAGCCCTAGGATAGTGTTAGTGTTAGGGTTGGCATCACCCCTAGGATAGTGTTAGGGTTAGGGTTAGGGTTAGCATCCGCCCTAGGATAGTGTTAGGGTTAGGGTTATGGTTATCATCAGGCCTAGGATAGTGTTAGGGTTAGGGTTAGGGTTAGCATCAGTTCAAGGATAGTGTTAGGGTTAGCGTTAGGATTAGCATCTGCCCTAGGATAGTGTTAGGGTTAGGGTTAGGGTTAGCATCAGCCCAAGGATAGTGTTAGGGTGAGGGTTAGCATCAGCCCTAGGATAGTGTTAGGGTTAGGGTTAGGGTTAGCATCAGGCCCAGGATAGTGTTAGGGTTAGGGTTAGCATCAGCCCAAGGATAGTGTTAGGGTTAGGGTTAGGGTTAGCATCAGCCCTAGGATAGTGTTAGGGTTAGGGTTAGCATCAACCCTAGGATAGTGTTTGGGTTAGGGTTAGGGTTAGCATCAACCCTAGGATAGTGTTAGGGTTAGGGTTACCCTCAGCCCTAGGAGAGTGTTAGGGTTAGTGATAGGGTTAGCATCAGGCCTAGGATAGTGTTAGGGTTAGGGTTAGGGTTAGCATCAGCCCTAGGATAGTGTTAGGGTTAGGGTTAGCATCAGCCCTAGGATAGTGTCAGGGTTAGGGTTAGGGTTATCATCAGGCCTAGGATAGTGTTAGGGTTAGGGTTAGCATCAGCTCTAGGATAGTGTTAGGGTTAGGGTTAGGGTTAGCATAAGCCCTAGGATAGTGTTAAGGTTAGGGTTAGGGTTATCATCAGGCCTAGGATAGTGTGAGGGCTAGGGTTAGCATCAGACTTAGGATAGTGTTAGGGTTAGGGTTAGGGTTAGCATCAACCCTAGGATAGTGTTAGGGTTAGGTTTAGCATCAGCCCTAGGATAGTGTTAGGGTTAGAGTTAGGGTTATCATCAGGCCTAGGATAGTGTTAGGGTGAGGGTTACCGTCAGCCCTAGGATAGTGTTAGGTTAGGGTTAGGGTTAGCATCAGCCCTAGGGTAGTGTTAGGGTTAGGGTTAGGGTTAGCATCAGCCCTAGGATAGTATTAGGTTTAGGGTTAGGGTTAGCATCAGCCCTAGGATAGTGTTAGGGTTAGGGTTAGGGATAGCATCAGCCCTAGGATAGTGTTAGGGTTAGGGTTAGGGTTAGCATCAGCCGTAGGATACTATTAAGGTTAGGGTTAGCATCAGCCCTAGAATAGTGTTAGGGTTACGGTTAGGGTTAGCACCAGGCCTAGGATAGTGTTAGTGTTAGGGTTAGCATCAGCCTTAGGATAGTGTTAGGGTTAGGGTTAGGGTTAGCATCAGCCGTAGGATAGTGTTGGGGTTAGGGTTAGCCTCAGCCCTAGGATAGTGTTAGAGTTAGGGTTAGGGTTAGCATCAGCCCTAGGATAGTGTTAGGGTTAGGGTTAGGGTTAGCATCAGCCCTAGGATAGTATTATGGTTAGGGTTAGGGTTAGGGTTAGGGTTAGCATCAGCTCTAGGATAGTGTTAGGGTTAGGGTTAGGGTTATCATCAGCCCTAGGATAGTGTTAGCGTTAGGGTTAGGGTTAGCATCAGGCCTAGGATAGTGTTAGGGTTAGGGTTAGCATCAGCCCTAGGATAGTGTTAGGGTTAGGGTTAGCATCAGCCCTAGGATGTTGTTAGGGTTAGGGTTAGGGTTATCATCAGGCCTAGGATAGTGTTAGGGTTAGGGTTAGCATCAGCCCTAGGATAGTTTTAGGGTTAGGGTTAGGTTAGCATCAGCCCTAGGATAGTGTTAGTGTTAGGGTTAGCATCAGCCCTACGATAGTGTTAGGGTTAGGCTTAGGGTTAGCATCAGGCCTAGGATAGTGTTAGGGTTAGGGTTAGCATCAGCCCTAGGATAGTCTTAGGGTTAGGGTTAGGGTTAGCATCAGCCGTAGGATAGTGTTAGGGTTAGGGTTAGCCTCAGCCCTAAGATAGTGTTACAGTTAGGGTTAGTGTTAGCATCAGCCCTAGGATAGTGTTAGGGTTAGGGATAGGGTTAGCATCAGCCCTAGGATAGTGTTAGTGTTACGGTTAGCATCAGCCCTAGGATAGTGTTAGGGTTAGGGTTAGGGTTAGCATCAGCCCTAGGATAGTGTTAGGGTTAGGGTTAGCATCAGTCCTAGGATAGTGTGAGGGTTAGGGTTAGGGTTAGCATCAGCCCTAGGATAGTGTTAGGGTTAGGGTTAGCATCAGCCCTAGGATAGTGTTAGGGTTAGGGTTAGGGTTAGCATCAGCCGTAGGATAGTGTTAGGGTTAGGGTTAGCCTCAGCCCTAAGATAGTGTTAGAGTTAGGGTTAGGGTTAGCATCAGCCGTAGGATAATGTTAGGGTTAGGGTTAGGGTTAGCATCAGCCCTAGGATACTGTTAGTGTTAGGGTTAGCATCAGCCCTAGGATAGTGTTAGGGTTAGGGTTAGGGTTAGCATCTGCCCTAGGATAGTGTTAGGGTTACGGTTAGGGTTAGCATCAGCCCTAGGATAGTGTTAGTGTTAGGGTTAGCATCAGCCCTAGGATAGTGTTAGGGTTAGGGATAGGGTTAGCATCAGCCCTAGGATAGTGTTAGGGTTAGGGTTAACATAAACCCTAAGATAGTGTTAGGGTTAGGTGTTAGGGTTATCATCAGGCCTAGGATAGTGTTAGGGTTAGCGTTAGGGTTAGCATCAGTTCAAGGATAGTGTTAGGGTTAGCGTTAGGGTTAGCATCTGCCATAGGATAGTGTTAGGGTTAGGGTTAGGGTTAGCATCAGCCCAAGGATAGTGTTAGGGTGAGGGTTAGCATCAGGCCTAGGATAGTGTTAGGGTTAGGGTTAGGGTTAGCATCAGGCCCAGGATAGTGTTAGTGTTAGGGTTAGCATCAGCCCTAGGATAGTGTTAGGGTTAGGGTTAGCATCAGCCCTAGGATAGTGTTAGGGTTAGGATTAAGGTTAGCATCAGGCCTAGGATAGTGTTAGTGTTAGGGTTAGCATCAGCCCTAGGATAGTGTTAGGGTTAGGGTTAGGGTTAGCATCCGCCCTAGGATAATGTTAGGGTTAGGGTTAGGGTTAGCATCAGCCCTAGGATAGTGTTAGTGTTAGGGTTAGCATCAGCCCTAGGATAGTGTTAGGGTTAGGGTTAGGGTTAGCATCCGCCCTAGGATAGTGTTAGGGTTAGGGTTAGGGTTAGCATCAGCCCTAGGATAGTGTTAGGGTTATGGTTAGGGTTATCATCAGGCCTAGGATAGTGTTAGGGTTAGGGTTAGGGTTAGCATCAGTTCAAGGATAGTGTTAGGGTTAGCGTTAGGGTTAGCATCTGCCCTAGGATATTGTTAGGGTTAGGGTTAGGGTTAGCATCAGCCCAAGGATAGTGTTAGGGTTAGGGTTAGCATCAGCCCTAGGATAGTGTTAGGGTTAGGGTTAGGGTTAGCATCAGGCCCAGGATAGTGTTAGGGTTAGGGTTAGCATCAGCCCAAGGATAGTGTTAGGGTTAGGGTTAGGGTTAGCATCTGCCCTAGGATATTGTTAGGGTTAGGGTTAGGGTTAGCATCAGCCCAAGGATAGTGTTAGGGTTAGGGTTAGCATCAGCCCTAGGATAGTGTTAGGGTTAGGGTTAGGGTTAGCATCAGGCCCAGGATAGTGTTAGGGTTAGGGTTAGCATCAGTCCAAGGATAGTGTTAGGGTTAGGGTTAGGGTTAGCATCAGCCCTAGGATAGTGTTAGGGTTAGGGTTAGCATCAACCCTAGGATAGTGTTTGGGTTAGGGTTAGGGTTAGCATCAGCCCTAGGATAGTGTTAGGGTTAGGGTTAGCCTCAGCCCTAGGAGAGTGTTAGGGTTAGGGATAGGGTTAGCTTCAGGCCTAGGATAGTGTTAGGGTTAGGGTTAGGGTTATCATCAGGCCTAGGATAGTGTTAGGGTTAGGGTTAGCATCAGCCCTAGGATAGTGTTAGGGTTAGGGTTAGGGTTATCATCGGGCCTAGGATATTGTTAGGGTTAGGGTTAGCATCAGCCCTAGGATAGTGTTAGGGTTAGGGTTAGGGTTAGCATCAGCCCTAGGATAGTGTTAGGGTTAGGGTTAGCATCAGTCCTAGGATAGTGTTAGGGTTAGGGTTAGCATCAGCCCTAGGATAGTGTTAGGGTTAGGGTTAGGGTTAGCATCAAGCCTAGGATAGTGTTAGGGTTAGGGTTAGCATCAGCCGTAGGATAGTGTTAGGGTTAGGGTTAGCCTCAGCCCTAAGATAGTGTTAGAGTTAGTGTTAGGGTTAGCATCAGCCCAAGGATAGTGTTAGGGTTAGGGTTAGGGTTAGCATTAGCCTTTGGAGAGTGTTAGGGTTAGGGTTAGGGTTAGCATCAGCCCTAGGATAGTGTTAGTGTTAGGGTTAGCATCAGCCCTAGGATAGTGTTAGGGTTAGGGTTAGCATCAGCCCTAGGATAGTGTTAGGGTTAGGGTTAGGGTTAGCATCAGGCCTAGGATAGTGTTAGTGTTAGGGTTAGCATCAGCCCTAGGATAGTGTTAGGGTTAGGGTTAGGGTTAGCATCCGCCCTAGGATAATGTTAGGGTTAGGGTTAGGGTTAGCATCAGCCCTAGGATAGTGTTAGTGTTAGGGTTGGCATCACCCCTAGGATAGTGTTAGGGTTAGGGTTAGGGTTAGCATCCGCCCTAGGATAGTGTTAGGGTTAGGGTTATGGTTATCATCAGGCCTAGGATAGTGTTAGGGTTAGGGTTAGGGTTAGCATCAGTTCAAGGATAGTGTTAGGGTTAGCGTTAGGATTAGCATCTGCCCTAGGATAGTGTTAGGGTTAGGGTTAGGGTTAGCATCAGCCCAAGGATAGTGTTAGGGTGAGGGTTAGCATCAGCCCTAGGATAGTGTTAGGGTTAGGGTTAGGGTTAGCATCAGGCCCAGGATAGTGTTAGGGTTAGGGTTAGCATCAGCCCAAGGATAGTGTTAGGGTTAGGGTTAGGGTTAGCATCAGCCCTAGGATAGTGTTAGGGTTAGGGTTAGCATCAACCCTAGGATAGTGTTTGGGTTAGGGTTAGGGTTAGCATCAACCCTAGGATAGTGTTAGGGTTAGGGTTACCCTCAGCCCTAGGAGAGTGTTAGGGTTAGTGATAGGGTTAGCATCAGGCCTAGGATAGTGTTAGGGTTAGGGTTAGGGTTAGCATCAGCCCTAGGATAGTGTTAGGGTTAGGGTTAGCATCAGCCCTAGGATAGTGTCAGGGTTAGGGTTAGGGTTATCATCAGGCCTAGGATAGTGTTAGGGTTAGGGTTAGCATCAGCTCTAGGATAGTGTTAGGGTTAGGGTTAGGGTTAGCATAAGCCCTAGGATAGTGTTAAGGTTAGGGTTAGGGTTATCATCAGGCCTAGGATAGTGTGAGGGCTAGGGTTAGCATCAGACTTAGGATAGTGTTAGGGTTAGGGTTAGGGTTAGCATCAACCCTAGGATAGTGTTAGGGTTAGGTTTAGCATCAGCCCTAGGATAGTGTTAGGGTTAGAGTTAGGGTTATCATCAGGCCTAGGATAGTGTTAGGGTGAGGGTTACCGTCAGCCCTAGGATAGTGTTAGGTTAGGGTTAGGGTTAGCATCAGCCCTAGGGTAGTGTTAGGGTTAGGGTTAGGGTTAGCATCAGCCCTAGGATAGTATTAGGTTTAGGGTTAGGGTTAGCATCAGCCCTAGGATAGTGTTAGGGTTAGGGTTAGGGATAGCATCAGCCCTAGGATAGTGTTAGGGTTAGGGTTAGGGTTAGCATCAGCCGTAGGATACTATTAAGGTTAGGGTTAGCATCAGCCCTAGAATAGTGTTAGGGTTACGGTTAGGGTTAGCACCAGGCCTAGGATAGTGTTAGTGTTAGGGTTAGCATCAGCCTTAGGATAGTGTTAGGGTTAGGGTTAGGGTTAGCATCAGCCGTAGGATAGTGTTGGGGTTAGGGTTAGCCTCAGCCCTAGGATAGTGTTAGAGTTAGGGTTAGGGTTAGCATCAGCCCTAGGATAGTGTTAGGGTTAGGGTTAGGGTTAGCATCAGCCCTAGGATAGTATTATGGTTAGGGTTAGGGTTAGGGTTAGGGTTAGCATCAGCTCTAGGATAGTGTTAGGGTTAGGGTTAGGGTTATCATCAGCCCTAGGATAGTGTTAGCGTTAGGGTTAGGGTTAGCATCAGGCCTAGGATAGTGTTAGGGTTAGGGTTAGCATCAGCCCTAGGATAGTGTTAGGGTTAGGGTTAGCATCAGCCCTAGGATGTTGTTAGGGTTAGGGTTAGGGTTATCATCAGGCCTAGGATAGTGTTAGGGTTAGGGTTAGCATCAGCCCTAGGATAGTTTTAGGGTTAGGGTTAGGTTAGCATCAGCCCTAGGATAGTGTTAGTGTTAGGGTTAGCATCAGCCCTACGATAGTGTTAGGGTTAGGCTTAGGGTTAGCATCAGGCCTAGGATAGTGTTAGGGTTAGGGTTAGCATCAGCCCTAGGATAGTCTTAGGGTTAGGGTTAGGGTTAGCATCAGCCGTAGGATAGTGTTAGGGTTAGGGTTAGCCTCAGCCCTAAGATAGTGTTACAGTTAGGGTTAGTGTTAGCATCAGCCCTAGGATAGTGTTAGGGTTAGGGATAGGGTTAGCATCAGCCCTAGGATAGTGTTAGTGTTACGGTTAGCATCAGCCCTAGGATAGTGTTAGGGTTAGGGTTAGGGTTAGCATCAGCCCTAGGATAGTGTTAGGGTTAGGGTTAGCATCAGTCCTAGGATAGTGTGAGGGTTAGGGTTAGGTTTAGCATCAGCCCTAGGATAGTGTTAGGGTTAGGGTTAGCATCAGCCCTAGGATAGTGTTAGGGTTAGGGTTAGGGTTAGCATCAGCCGTAGGATAGTGTTAGGGTTAGGGTTAGCCTCAGCCCTAAGATAGTGTTAGAGTTAGGGTTAGGGTTAGCATCAGCCGTAGGATAATGTTAGGGTTAGGGTTAGGGTTAGCATCAGCCCTAGGATACTGTTAGTGTTAGGGTTAGCATCAGCCCTAGGATAGTGTTAGGGTTAGGGTTAGGGTTAGCATCCGCCCTAGGATAGTGTTAGGGTTAGGGTTAGGGTTAGCATCAGCCCTAGGATAGTGTTAGTGTTAGGGTTAGCATCAGCCCTAGGATAGTGTTAGGGTTAGGGATAGGGTTAGCATCAGCCCTAGGATAGTGTTAGGGTTAGGGTTAACATAAACCCTAAGATAGTGTTAGGGTTAGGTGTTAGGGTTATCATCAGGCCTAGGATAGTGTTAGGGTTAGGGTTAGGGTTAGCATCAGTTCAAGGATAGTGTTAGGGTTAGCGTTAGGGTTAGCATCTGCCATAGGATAGTGTTAGGGTTAGGGTTAGGGTTAGCATCAGCCCAAGGATAGTGTTAGGGTGAGGGTTAGCATCAGGCCTAGGATAGTGTTAGGGTTAGGGTTAGGGTTAGCATCAGGCCCAGGATAGTGTTAGGGTTACGGTTAGCATCAGCCCAAGGATAGTGTTAGGGTTAGGGTTAGGGTTAGGATCAGCCCTAGGATAGTGTTAGGGTTAGGGTTAGCATCAACCCTAGGATAGTGTTTGGGTTAGGGTTAGGGTTAGCATCAACCCTAGGATAGTGTTAGGGTTAGGGTTACCCTCAGCCCTAGTAGAGTGTTAGGGTTAGGGATAGGGTTAGCATCAGGCCTAGGATAGTGTTAGGGTTAGGGTTAGGGTTAGCATCAGCCCTAGGATAGTGTTAGGGTTAGGGTTAGCATCAGCCCTAGGATAGTGTCAGGGTTAGGGTTAGGGTTATCATCAGGCCTAGGATAGTGTTAGGGTTAGGGTTAGCATCAGCCCTAGGATAGTGTTAGGGTTAGGGTTAGGGTTAGCATCAGCCCTAGGATAGTGTTAAGGTTAGGGTTAGGGTTATCATCAGGCCTAGGATAGTGTGAGGGCTAGGGTTAGCATCAGACTTAGGATAGTGTTAGAGTTAGGGTTAGGGTTAGCATCAGCCCTAGCATAGTGTTAGGGTTAGATTTAGCATCAGCCCTAGGATAGTGTTAGGGTTAGGGTTAGGGTTATCATCAGGCCTAGGATAGTGTTAGGGTTAGGGTTAGCATCAGCCCTAGGATAGTGTTAGGGTTAGGGTTAGGGTTAGCATCAGCCCTAGGATAGTGTTAGGGTTAGGGTTAGGGTTAGCATCAGCCCTAGGATAGTATTAGGTTTAGGGTTAGGGTTAGCATCAGCCCTAGGATAGTGTTAGGGTTAGGGTTAGGGATAGCATCAGCCCTAGGATAGTGTTAGGGTTAGGGTTAGGGTTAGCATCAGCCGTAGGATACTATTATTGTTAGGGTTGGCATCAGCCCTAGAATAGTGTTAGGGTTAGGGTTAGGGTTAGCACCAGGCCTAGGATAGTGTTAGTGTTAGGGTTAGCATCAGCCTTAGGATAGTGTTAGGGTTAGGGTTAGGGTTAGCATCAGCCGTAGGATAGTGTTAGGGTTAGGGTTAGCCTCAGCCCTAGGATAGTGTTAGAGTTAGGGTTAGGGTTAGCATCAGCCCTAGGATAGTGTTAGGGTTAGGGTTAGGGTTAGCATCAGCCCTAGGATAGTATTAGGGTTAGGGTTAGGGTTAGGGTTAGGGTTAGCATCAGCTCTAGGATAGTGTTAGGGTTAGGGTTAGGGTTATCATCAGCCCTAGGATAGTGTTAGCGTTAGGGTTAGGGTTAGCATCAGGCCTAGGATAGTGTTAGGGTTAGGGTTAGCATCAGCCCTAGGATAGTGTTAGGGTTAGGGTTAGGGTTAGCATCAGCCCTAGGATAGTGTTAGGGTTAGGGTTAGCATCAGCCCTAGGATGTTGTTAGGGTTAGGGTTAGGGTTATCATCAGGCCTAGGATAGTGTTAGGGTTAGGGTTAGCATCAGCCCTAGGATAGTGTTAGGGTTAGGGTTAGGTTAGCATCAGCCCTAGGATAGTGTTAGTGTTAGGGTTAGCATCAGCCCTACGATAGTGTTAGGGTTAGGCTTAGGGTTAGCAACAGGCCTAGGATAGTGTTAGGGTTAGGGTTAGCATCAGCCCTAGGATAGTCTTAGGGTTAGGGTTAGGGTTAGCATCAGCCGTAGGATAGTGTTAGGGTTAGGGTTAGCCTCAGCCCTAAGATAGTGTTACAGTTAGGGTTAGTGTTAGCATCAGCCCTAGGATAGTGTTAGGGTTAGGGTTAGGGTTAGCATCAGCCCTACGATAGTGTTAGTGTTAGGGTTAGCATCAGCCCTAGGATAGTGTTAGGGTTAGGGTTAGGGTTAGCATCCGCATTAGGATACTGTTAGGGTTAGGGTTAGGGTTAGCATCAGCCCTAGGATAGTGTTAGGGTTAGGGTTAGCATCAGTCCTAGGATAGTGTGAGGGTTAGGGTTAGGGTTAGCATCAGCCCTAGGATAGTGTTAGGGTTAGGGTTAGCATCAGCCCTAGGATAGTGTTAGGGTTAGGGTTAGGGTTAGCATCAGCCGTAGGATAGTGTTAGGGTTAGGGTTAGCCTCAGCCCTAAGATAGTGTTAGAGTTAGGGTTAGGGTTAGCATCAGCCGTAGGATAATGTTAGGGTTAGGGTTAGGGTTAGCATCAGCCCTAGGATACTGTTAGTGTTAGGGTTAGCATCAGCCCTAGGATAGTGTTAGGGTTAGGGTTAGGGTTAGCATCCGCCCTAGGATAGTGTTAGGGTTAGGGTTAGGGTTAGCATCAGCCCTAGGATAGTGTTAGGGTTAGGGTTAACATAAACCCTAAGATAGTGTTAGGGTTAGGGTTAGGGTTATCATCAGGCCTAGGATAGTGTTAGGGTTAGGGTTAGGGTTAGCATCAGTTCAAGGATAGTGTTAGGGTTAGCGTTAGGGTTAGCATCTGCCCTAGGATATTGTTAGGGTTAGGGTTAGTGTTAGCATCAGCCCAAGGATAGTGTTAGGGTTAGGGTTAGCATCAGCCCTAGGATAATGTTACGGTTAGGGTTAGGGTTAGCATCAGCCCTAGGATAGTGTTAGGGTTAGGGTTAGCCTCAGCCCTAGGAGAGTGTTAGGGTTAGGGATAGGGTTAGCATCAGGCCTAGGATAGTGTTAGGGTTTGGGTTAGGGTTATCATCAGGCCTAGGATAGTGTTAGGGTTAGGGTTAGCATCAGCCCTAGGATAGTGTTAGGGTTAGGGTTAGGGTTATCATCAGGCCTAGGATATTGTTAGTGTTAGGGTTAGCATCAGCCCTAGGATAGTGTGAGGGTTAGGGTTAGGGTTAGCATCAGCCCTAGGATAGTGTTAGGGTTAGGTTTAGCATCAGCCCTAGGATAGTGTTAGGGTTAGGGTTAGCATCAGCCCTAGGATAGTGTTAGGGTTAGGGTTAGGGTTAGCATCAGGCCTAGGATAGTGTTAGGGTTAGGGTTAGCATCAGCCGTAGGATAGTGTTAGGGTTAGGGTTAGCCTCAGCCCTAAGATAGTGTTAGAGTTAGGGTTAGGGTTAGCATCAGCCCAAGGATAGTGTTAGGGTTAGGGTTAGGGTTAGCATCAGCCCTTGGAGAGTGTTAGGGTTAGGGTTAGGGTTAGCATCAGCCCTAGGATAGTGTTAGTGTTAGGGTTAGCATCAGCCCTAGGATAGTGTTAGGGTTAGGGTTAGCATCAGCCCTAGGATAGTGTTAGGGTTAGGGTTAGGGTTAGCATCAGGCCTAGGATAGTGTTAGTGTTAGGGTTAGCATCAGCCCTAGGATAGTGTTAGGGTTAGGGTTAGGGTTAGCATCCGCCCTAGGATAATGTTAGGGTTAGGGTTAGGGTTAGCATCAGCCCTAGGATAGTGTTAGTGTTAGGGTTAGCATCACCCCTAGGATAGTGTTAGGGTTAGGGTTAGGGTTAGCATCCGCCCTAGGATAGTGTTAGGGTTAGGGTTAGGGTTATCATCAGGCCTAGGATAGTGTTAGGGTTAGGGTTAGGGTTAGCATCAGTTCAAGGATAGTGTTAGGGTTAGCGTTAGGGTTAGCATCTGCCCTAGGATAGTGTTAGGGTTAGGGTTAGGGTTAGCATCAGCCCAAGGATAGTGTTAGGGTGAGGGTTAGCATCAGCCCTAGGATAGTGTTAGCGTTAGGGTTAGGGTTAGCATCAGGCCCAGGATAGTGTTAGGGTTAGGGTTAGCATCAGCCCAAGGATAGTGTTAGGGTTAGGGTTAGGGTTAGCATCAGCCCTAGGATAGTGTTAGGGTTAGGGTTAGCATCAACCCTAGGATAGTGTTTGGGTTAGGGTTAGGGTTAGCATCAACCCTAGGATAGTGTTAGGGTTAGGGTTACCCTCAGCCCTAGGAGAGTGTTAGGGTTAGGGATAGGGTTAGCATCAGGCCTAGGATAGTGTTAGGGTTAGGGTTAGGGTTAGCATCAGCCCTAGGATAGTGTTAGGGTTAGGGTTAGCATCAGCGCTAGGATAGTGTCAGGGTTAGGGTTAGGGTTATCATCAGGCCTAGGATAGTGTTAGGGTTAGGGTTAGCATCAGCTCTAGGATAGTGTTAGTGTTAGGGTTAGGGTTAGCATCAGCCCTAGGATAGTGTTAAGGTTAGGGTTAGGGTTATCATCAGGCCTAGGATAGTGTGAGGGCTAGGGTTAGCATCAGACTTAGGATAGTGTTAGAGTTAGGGTTAGGGTTAGCATCAGCCCTAGGATAGTGTTAGGGTTAGGTTTAGCATCAGCCCTAGGATAGTGTTAGGGTTAGGGTTAGGGTTATCATCAGGCCTAGGATAGTGTTAGGGTTAGGGTTAGCATCAGCCCTAGGATAGTGTTAGGGTTAGGGTTAGGGTTAGCATCAGCCCTATTATAGTGTTAGGGTTAGGGTTAGGGTTAGCATCAGCCCTAGGATAGTATTAGGTTTAGGGTTAGGGTTAGCATCAGCCCTAGGATAGTGTTAGGGTTAGGGTTAGGGATAGCATCAGCCCTAGGATAGTGTTAGGGTTAGGGTTAGGGTTAGCATCAGCCGTAGGATACTATTAGGGTTAGGGTTAGCATCAGCCCTAGAATAGTGTTAGGGTTAGGGTTAGGGTTAGCACCAGGCCTAGGATAGTGTTAGTGTTAGGGTTAGCATCAGCCTTAGGATAGTGTTAGGGTTAGGGTTAGGGTTAGCATCAGCCGTAGGATAGTGTTAGGGTTAGGGTTAGCCTCAGCCCTAGGATAGTGTTAGAGTTAGGGTTAGGGTTAGCATCAGCCCTAGGATAGTGTTAGGGTTAGGGTTAGGGTTAGCATCAGCCCTAGGATAGTATTAGGGTTAGGGTTAGGGTTAGGGTTAGGGTTAGCATCAGCTCTAGGATAGTGTTAGGGTTAGGGTTAATGTTAGCATCAGGCCTAGGATAGTGTTAGGGTTAGGGTTAGCATCAGCCCTAGGATAGTCTTAGGGTTAGGGTTAGGGTTAGCATCAGCCGTAGGATAGTGTTAGGGTTAGGGTTAGCCTCAGCCCTAAGATAGTGTTACAGTTAGGGTTAGTGTTAGCATCAGCCCTAGGATAGTGTTAGGGTTAGGGTTAGGGTTAGCATCAGCCCTAGGATAGTGTTAGTGTTAGGGTTAGCATCAGCCCTAGGATAGTATTAGGGTTAGGGTTAGGGTTAGCATCCGCATTAGGATACTGTTAGGGTTAGGGTTAGGGTTAGCATCAGCCCTAGGATAGTGTTAGGGTTAGGGTTAGCATCAGTCCTAGGATAGTGTGAGGGTTAGGGTTAGGGTTAGCATCAGCCCTAGGATAGTGTTAGGGTTAGGGTTAGCATCAGCCCTAGGATAGTGTTAGGGTTAGGGTTAGGGTTAGCATCAGCCGTAGGATAGTGTTAGGGTTAGGGTTAGCCTCAGCCCTAAGATAGTGTTAGAGTTAGGGTTAGGATTAGCATCAGCCGTAGGATAATGTTAGGGTTAGGGTTAGGGTTAGCATCAGCCCTAGGATACTGTTAGTGTTAGGGTTAGCATCAGCCCTAGGATAGTGTTAGGGTTAGGGTTAGGGTTAGCATCCGCCCTAGGATAGTGTTAGGGTTAGGGTTAGGGTTAGCATCAGCCCTAGGATAGTGTTAGGGTTAGGGTTAACATAAACCCTAAGATAGTGTTAGGGTTAGGGTTAGGGTTATCATCAGGCCTAGGATAGTGTTAGGGTTAGGGTTAGGGTTAGCATCAGTTCAAGGATAGTGTTAGGGTTAGCGTTAGGGTTAGCATCTGCCCTAGGATATTGTTAGGGTTAGGGTTAGTGTTAGCATCAGCCCAAGGGTAGTGTTAGGGTTAGGGTTAGCATCAGCCCTAGGATAGTGTTACGGGTAGGGTTAGGGTTAGCATCAGGCCCAGGATAGTGTTAGGGTTAGGGTTAGCATCAGCCCAAGGATAGTGTTAGGGTTAGGGTTAGGGTTAGCATCTGCCTTAGGATATTGTTAGGGTATGGTTAGGGTTAGCATCAGCGCAAGGATAGTGTTAGGGTTAGGATTACCATCAGCCCTAGGATAGTGTTAGGGTTAGGGTTAGGTTTAGCATCAGGCGCAAATAGTGTTAGGGTTAGGGTTAGCATCAGTCCAAGGATAGTGTTAGGGTTAGGGTTAGGGTTAGCATCAGCCCTAGGATAGTGTTAGGGTTAGGGTTAGCATCAACCCTAGGATAGTGTTTGGGTTAGGGTTAGGGTTAGCATCAGCCCTAGGATAGTGTTAGGGTTAGGGTTAGCCTCAGCCCTAGGAGAGTGTTAGGGTTAGGGATACGGTTAGCATCAGGCCTAGGATAGTGTTAGGGTTAGGGTTAGCATCAGCCCTATGATAGTGTTAGGGTTAGGGTTAGGGTTAGCATCAGGCCTAGGATAGTGTTAGTGTTAGGGTTAGCATCAGCCCTAGGATAGTGTTAGGGTTAGGGTTAGGGTTAGCATCCGCCCTAGGATAATGTTAGGGTTAGGGTTAGGGTTAGCATCAGCCCTAGGATAGTGTTAGTGTTAGGGTTAGCATCAGCCCTAGGATAGTGTTAGGGTTAGGGTTAGGGTTAGCATCCGCCCTAGAATAGTGTTAGGGTTAGGGTTAGGGTGAGCATCAGCCCTAGGATAGTGTGAGGGTTAGGGTTAACATAAATCCTAGGATAGTGTTAGGGTTAGGGTTAGGGTTATCATCAGGCCTAGGATAGTGTTAGGGTTAGGGTTAGGGTTAGCATCAGTTCAAGGATAGTGTTAGGGTTAGCGTTAGGGTTAGCATCTGCCCTAGGATAGTGTTAGGGTTAGGGTTACCCTCAGCCCTAGGAGAGTGTTATGGTTAGGGATAGGGTTAGCATCAGGCCTAAGATAGTGTTAGGGTTAGGGTTAGGGTTAGCATCAGCCCTAGGATAGTGTTAGGGTTAGGGTTATCATCAGCCCTAGGATAGTGTCAGGGTTAGGGTTAGGGTTATCATCAGGCCTAGGATAGTGTTAGGGTTAGGGTTAGCATCAGCTCTAGGATAGTGTTAGGGTTAGGGTTAGGGTTAGCATCAGCCCTAGGATAGTGTTAAGGTTAGGGTTAGGGTTATCATCAGGCCTAGGATAGTTTGAGGGCTAGGGTTAGCATCAGACTTAGGATAGTGTTAGGGTTAGGGTTAGGGTTAGCATCAGCCCTAGGATAGTGTTAGGGTTAGGGATAGCATCAGCCCTAGGATAGTGTTAGGGTTAGGGTGAGGGTTATCATCAGGCCTAGGATAGTGTTAGGGTTAGGGTTAGGGTTAGCATCAGCCCTAGGATAGTGTTAGGGTTAGGGTTAGCATCAACCCTAGGATAGAGTTAGGGTTAGGGTTAGGGTTAGCATCAGGCCTAGGATAGTGTTATGGTTAGGGTTAGCATCAGCCCTAGGATAGTGTTGGGGTTAGGGTTCGGGTTAGCATCAGCCGTAGGATAGTGTTAGGGTTAGGGTTAGCCTCAGCCCTAAGATAGTGTTAGAGTTAGGGTTAGGGTTAGCATCAGCCCTAGGATAGTGTTAGGGTTAGGGTTAGGGTTAGCATCAGCCCTAGGATAGTGTTAGGGTTAGGGTTAGCATCAGCCCTAGGATAGTGTTAGGGTTAGGGTTAGGGTTAGCATCAGGCCTAGGATAGTGTTAGGGTTAGGGTTAGCATCAGCCCTAGGATAGTGTTAGGGTTAGGGTTAGGGTTAGCATCAGCCGTAGGATAGTGTTAGGGTTAGGGTTAGCCTCAGCCCTAAGATAGTGTTAGAGTTAGGGTTAGGGTTAGCATCAGCCCTAGGGTAGTGTTAGGGTTAGGGTTAGGGTTAGCATCAGCCCTTGGAGAGTGTTAGGGTTAGGGTTAGGGCTAGCATCAGCCCTAGGATAGTGTTAGTGTTAGGGTTAGCATCAGCCCTAGGATAGTGTTAGGGTTAGGGTTAGCATCAGCCCTAGGATAGTGTTAGGGTTAGGGTTAGGGTTAGCATCAGGCCTAGGATAGTGTTAGTGTTAGGGTTACCATCAGCCCTAGGATAGTGTTAGGGTTTGGGTTAGGGTTAGCATCCGCCCTAGGATAATGTTTGGGTTAGGGTTAGGGTTAGCATCAGCCCTAGGACAGCGTTAGTGTTAGGGTTAGCATCAGCCCTAGGATAGTGTTAGGGTTAGGGTTAGGGTTAGCATCCGCCCTAGGATAGTGTTAGGGTTAGGGTTAGGGTTAGCATCAACCCTAGGATAGTGTTAGGGTTAGGGTTAACATAAACCCTAGGATAGTGTTAGGGTTAGGGTTAGGGTTATCATCAGGCCTAGGATAGTGTTAGGGTTAGGGTTAAGGTTAGCATCAGCCCAAGGATAGTGTTAGGGTTAGGGTTAGCTTCAGCCCTAGGATAGTGTTACGGTTAGGGTTAGGGTTAGCATCATTCCCAGGATAGTGTTAGGGTTAGGGTTAGCATCAGCCCAAGGATAGTGTTAGGGTTAGGGTTAGGGTTAGCATCTGCCCTAGGATATTGTTAGGGTTAGGGTTAGGGTTAGTATCAGCGCAAGGATAGTGTTAGGGTTAGGATTACCATCAGCCCTAGGATAGTGTTAGGGTTAGGGTTAGGGTTAGCATCAGGCCCAGGATAGTGTTAGGGTTAGGGTTAGGGTTAGCATCCGCCCTAGGATAGTGTTAGGGTTAGGGTTAGGGTTAGCATCAGCCCTAGGATAGTGTTAGGGTTAGGGTTAACATAAACCCTAAGATAGTGTTAGGGTTAGGGTTAGGGTTATCATCAGGCCTAGGATAGTGTTAGGGTTAGGGTTAGGGTTAGCATCAGTTCAAGGATAGTGTTAGGGTTAGCGTTAGGGTTAGCATCTGCCCTAGGATATTGTTAGGGTTAGGGTTAGTGTTAGCATCAGCCCAAGGATAGTGTTAGGGTTAGGGTTAGCATCAGCCCTAGGATAGTGTTACGGTTAGGGTTAGGGTTAGCATCAGGCCCAGGATAGTGTTAGGGTTAGGGTTAGCATCAGCCCAAGGATAGTGTTAGGGTTAGGGTTAGGGTTA
Organism: Lemur catta; assembly: GCF_020740605.2. Classification (NCBI taxonomy): domain Eukaryota; kingdom Metazoa; phylum Chordata; class Mammalia; order Primates; family Lemuridae; genus Lemur; species Lemur catta. The sequence continues at coordinate 579,436 of NW_025423858.1, read as the reverse complement.
GCATCTGCCCTAGGATATTGTTAGGGTTAGGGTTAGGGTTAGCATCAGCGCAAGGATAGTGTTAGGGTTAGGATTACCATCAGCCCTAGGATAGTGTTAGGGTTAGGGTTAGGGTTAGCATCAGGCCCAAATAGTGTTAGGGTTAGGGTTAGCATCAGTCCAAGGATAGTGTTAGGGTTAGGGTTAGGGTTAGCATCAGCCGTAGGATAGTGTTAAGGTTAGGGTTAGCCTCAGCCCTAAGATAGTGTTAGAGTTAGGGTTAGGGTTAGCATCAGCCCTAGGATAGTGTTACGGTTAGTGTTAGGGTTAGCATCAGCCCTTGGAGAGTGTTAGGGTTAGGGTTAGGTTTAGCATCAGCCCTAGGATATTGTTAGTGTTAGGGTTAGCATCAGCCCTAGGATAGTGTTAGGGTTAGGGTTAGCATCAGCCCTATGATAGTGTTAGGGTTAGGGTTAGGGTTAGCATCAGGCCTAGGATAGTGTTAGTGTTAGGGTTAGCATCAGCCCTAGGATAGTGTTAGGGTTAGGGTTAGGGTTAGCATCCGCCCTAGGATAATGTTAGGGTTAGGGTTAGGGTTAGCATCAGCCCTAGGATAGTGTTAGTGTTAGGGTTAGCATCAGCCCTAGGATAGTGTTAGGGTTAGGGTTAGGGTTAGCATCCGCCCTAGAATAGTGTTAGGGTTAGGGTTAGGGTGAGCATGAGCCCTAGGATAGTGTGAGGGTTAGGGTTAACATAAATCCTAGGATAGTGTTAGGGTTAGGGTTAGGGTTATCATCAGGCCTAGGATAGTGTTAGGGTTAGGGTTAGGGTTAGCATCAGTTCAAGGATAGTGTTAGGGTTAGCGTTAGGGTTAGCATCTGCCCTAGGATAGTGTTAGGGTTAGGGTTACCCTCAGCCCTAGGAGAGTGTTAGGGTTAGGGATAGGGTTAGCATCAGGCCTAAGATAGTGTTAGGGTTAGGGTTAGGGTTAGCATCAGCCCTAGGATAGTGTTAGGGTTAGGGTTATCATCAGCCCTAGGATAGTGTCAGGGTTAGGGTTAGGGTTATCATCAGGCCTAGGATAGTGTTAGGGTTAGGGTTAGCATCAGCTCTAGGATAGTGTTAGGGTTAGGGTTAGGGTTAGCATCAGCCCTAGGATAGTGTTAAGGTTAGGGTTAGGGTTATCATCAGGCCTAGGATAGTTTGAGGGCTAGGGTTAGCATCAGACTTAGGATAGTGTTAGGGTTAGGGTTAGGGTTAGCATCAGCCCTAGGATAGTGTTAGGGTTAGGGATAGCATCAGCCCTAGGATAGTGTTAGTGTTAGGGTGAGGGTTATCATCAGGCCTAGGATAGTGTTAGGGTTAGGGTTAGGGTTAGCATCAGCCCTAGGATAGTGTTAGGGTTAGGGTTAGCATCAACCCTAGGATAGAGTTAGGGTTAGGGTTAGGGTTAGCATCAGGCCTAGGATAGTGTTATGGTTAGGGTTAGCATCAGCCCTAGGATAGTGTTGGGGTTAGGGTTCGGGTTAGCATTAGCCGTAGGATAGTGTTAGGGTTAGGGTTAGCCTCAGCCCTAAGATAGTGTTAGAGTTAGGGTTAGGGTTAGCATCAGCCCTAGGATAGTGTTAGGGTTAGGGTTAGGGTTAGCATCAGCCCTAGGATAGTGTTAGGGTTAGGGTTAGCATCAGCCCTAGGATAGTGTTAGGGTTAGGGTTAGGGTTAGCATCAGGCCTAGGATAGTGTTAGGGTTAGGGTTAGCATCAGCCCTAGGATAGTGTTAGGGTTAGGGTTAGGGTTAGCATCAGCCGTAGGATAGTGTTAGGGTTAGGGTTAGCCTCAGCCCTAAGATAGTGTTAGAGTTAGGGTTAGGGTTAGCATCAGCCCTAGGATAGTGTTAGGGTTAGGGTTAGGGTTAGCATCAGCCCTTGGAGAGTGTTAGGGTTAGGGTTAGGGCTAGCATCAGCCCTAGGATAGTGTTAGTGTTAGGGTTAGCATCAGCCCTAGGATAGTGTTAGGGTTAGGGTTAGCATCAGCCCTAGGATAGTGTTAGGGTTAGGGTTAGGGTTAGCATCAGGCCTAGGATAGTGTTAGTGTTAGGGTTAGCATCAGCCCTAGGATAGTGTTAGGGTTTGGGTTAGGGTTAGCATCCGCCCTAGGATAATGTTTGGGTTAGGGTTAGGGTTAGCATCAGCCCTAGGACAGCGTTAGTGTTAGGGTTAGCATCAGCCCTAGGATAGTGTTAGGGTTAGGGTTAGGGTTAGCATCCGCCCTAGGATAGTGTTAGGGTTAGGGTTAGGGTTAGCATCAACCCTAGGATAGTGTTAGGGTTAGGGTTAACATAAACCCTAGGATAGTGTTAGGGTTAGGTTTAGGGTTATCATCAGGCCTAGGATAGTGTTAGGGTTAGGGTTAAGGTTAGCATCAGCCCAAGGATAGTGTTAGGGTTAGGGTTAGCTTCAGCCCTAGGATAGTGTTACGGTTAGGGTTAGGGTTAGCATCATTCCCAGGATAGTGTTAGGGTTAGGGTTAGCATCAGCCCAAGGATAGTGTTAGGGTTAGGGTTAGGGTTAGCATCTGCCCTAGGATATTGTTAGGGTTAGGGTTAGGGTTAGTATCAGCGCAAGGATAGTGTTAGGGTTAGGATTACCATCAGCCCTAGGATAGTGTTAGGGTTAGGGTTAGGGTTAGCATCAGGCCCAGGATAGTGTTAGGGTTAGGGTTAGGGTTAGCATCCGCCCTAGGATAGTGTTAGGGTTAGGGTTAGGGTTAGCATCAGCCCTAGGATAGTGTTAGGGTTAGGGTTAACATAAACCCTAAGATAGTGTTAGGGTTAGGGTTAGGGTTATCATCAGGCCTAGGATAGTGTTAGGGTTAGGGTTAGGGTTAGCATCAGTTCAAGGATAGTGTTAGGGTTAGCGTTAGGGTTAGCATCTGCCCTAGGATATTGTTAGGGTTAGGGTTAGCGTTAGCATCAGCCCAAGGATAGTGTTAGGGTTAGGGTTAGCATCAGCCCTAGGATAGTGTTATGGTTAGGGTTAGGGTTAGCATCAGGCCCAGGATAGTGTTAGGGTTAGGGTTAGCATCAGCCCAAGGATAGTGTTAGGGTTAGGGTTAGGGTTAGCATCTGCCCTAGGATATTGTTAGGGTTAGGGTTAGGGTTAGCATCAGCGCAAGGATAGTGTTAGGGTTAGGATTACCATCAGCCCTAGGATAGTGTTAGGGTTAGGGTTAGGGTTAGCATCAGGCCCAAATAGTGTTAGGGTTAGGGTTAGCATCAGTCCAAGGATAGTGTTAGGGTTAGGGTTAGGGTTAGCATCAGCCCTAGGATAGTGTTAGGGTTAGGGTTAGCATCAACCCTAGGATAGTGTTAGGGTTAGGGTTAGCCTCAGCCCTAGGAGAGTGTTAGGGTTAGGGTTAGGGTTAGCATCAGCCCTAGGATAGTGTTAGGTTTAGGGTTAGCATCAACCCTAGGATAGTGTTTGGGTTAGGGTTAGGGTTAGCATCAGCCCTAGGATAGTGTTAGGGTTAGGGTTAGCCTCAGCCCTAGGAGAGTGTTAGGGTTAGGGATACGGTTAGCATCAGGCCTAGGATAGTGTTAGGGTTAGGGTTAGGGTTAGCATCAGCCCTAGGATAGTGTTAGGGTTAGGGTTAGCATCAGCCCTAGGATAGTGTCAGGGTTAGGGTTAGGGTTATCATCAGGCCTAGGATAGTGTTAGGGTTAGGGTTAGCATAAGCTCTAGGATAGTGTTAGGGTTAGGGTTAGGGTTAGCATCAGCCCTAGGATAGTGTTAAGGTTAGGGTTATGGTTATCATCAGGCCTAGTATAGTGTGAGGTCTAGGGTTAGCATCAGACTTAGGATAGTGTTAGGGTTAGGGTTAGGGTTAGCATCAGCCCTAGGATAGTGTTAGGGTTAGGGTTAGCATCAGCCCTAGGATAGTGTTAGGGTTAGTGTTAGGGTTATCATCAGGCCTAGGATAGTGTTAGGGTTAGGGTTAGCATCAGCCCTAGGATAGTGTTAGGGTTAGGGTTAGGGTTAGCATCAGCCCTAGGATAGTGTTAGGGTTAGGGTTAGCATAAGCCCTAGGATAGTGTTAGGGTTAGGGTTAGGGTTAGCATCAGGCCTAGGATAGTGTTAGGTTTAGGGTTAGCATCAGCCCTAGGATAGTGTTAGGGTTAGGGTTAGGGTTAGCATCAGCCGTAGGATAGTGTTAGGGTTAGGGTTAGCCTCAGCCCTAAGATAGTGTTAGAGTTAGGGTTAGGGTTAGCATCAGCCCTAGGATAGTGTTACGGTTAGGGTTAGGGTTAGCATCAGCCCTTGGAGAGTGTTAGTGTTAGGGTTAGGTTTAGCATCAGCCCTAGGATATTGTTAGTGTTACGGTTAGCATCAGCCCTAGGATAGTGTTAGGGTTAGGGTTAGCATCAGCCCTATGATAGTGTTAGGGTTAGGGTTAGGGTTAGCATCAGGCCTAGGATAGTGTTAGTGTTAGGGTTAGCATCAGCCCTAGGATAGTGTTAGGGTTAGGGTTAGGGTTAGCATCCGCCCTAGGATAATGTTAGGGTTAGGGTTAGGGTTAGCATCAGCCCTAGGATAGTGTTAGTGTTAGGGTTAGCATCAGCCCTAGGATAGTGTTAGGGTTAGGGTTAGGGTTAGCATCCGCCCTAGGATAGTGTTAGGGTTAGGGTTAGGGTGAGCATCAGCCCTAGGATAGTGTGAGGGTTAGGGTTAACATAAATCCTAGGATAGTGTTAGGGTTAGGGTTAGGGTTATCATCAGGCCTAGGATAGTGTTAGGGTTAGGGTTAGGGTTAGCATCAGTTCAAGGATAGTGTTAGGGTTAGCGTTAGGGTTAGCATCTGCCCTAGGATAGTGTTAGGGTTAGGGTTACCCTCAGCCCTAGGAGAGTGTTAGGGTTAGGGATAGGGTTAGCATCAGGCCTAGGATAGTGTTAGGGTTAGGGTTAGGGTTAGCATCAGCCCTAGGATAGTGTTAGGGTTAGGGTTAGCATCAGCCCTAGGATAGTGTCAGGGTTATGGTTAGGGTTATCATCAGGCCTAGGATAGTGTTAGGGTTAGGGTTAGCATCAGCTCTAGGATAGTGTTAGGGTTAGGGTTAGGGTTAGCATCAGCCCTAGAATAGTGTTAGGGTTAGGGTTAGGGTTAGCACCAGGCCTAGGATAGTGTTAGTGTTAGGGTTAGCATCAGCCTTAGGATAGTGTTAGGGTTAGGGTTAGGGTTAGCATCAGCCGTAGGATAGTGTTAGGGTTAGGGTTAGCCTCAGCCCTAGGATAGTGTTAGAGTTAGGGTTAGGGTTAGCATCAGCCCTAGGATAGTGTTAGGGTTAGGGTTAGGGTTAGCATCAGCCCTAGGATAGTATTAGGGTTAGGGTTAGGGTTAGGGTTAGGGTTAGCATCAGCTCTAGGATAGTGTTAGGGTTAGGGTTAGGGTTATCATCAGCCCTAGGATAGTGTTAGCGTTAGGGTTAGGGTTAGCATCAGGCCTAGGATAGTGTTAGGGTTAGGGTTAGCATCAGCCCTAGGATAGTGTTAGGGTTAGGGTTAGGGTTAGCATCAGCCCTAGGATAGTGTTAGGGTTAGGGTTAGCATCAGCCCTAGGATGTTGTTAGGGTTAGGGTTAGGGTTATCATCAGGCCTAGGATAGTGTTAGGGTTAGGGTTAGCCTCAGCCCTAGGATAGTGTTAGGGTTAGGCTTAGGTTAGCATCAGCCCTAGGATAGTGTTAGTGTTAGGGTTAGCATCAGCCCTACGATAGTGTTAGGGTTAGGCTTAGGGTTAGCATCAGCCCTAGGATAGTCTTAGGGTTAGGGTTAGGGTTAGCATCAGCCGTAGGATAGTGTTAGGGTTAGGGTTAGCCTCAGCCCTAAGATAGTGTTACAGTTAGGGTTAGTGTTAGCATCAGCCCTAGGATAGTGTTAGGGTTAGGGTTAGGGTTAGCATCAGCCCTAGGATAGTGTTAGTGTTAGGGTTAGCATCAGCCCTAGGATAGTGTTAGGGTTAGGGTTATGGTTAGCATCCGCATTAGGATACTGTTAGGGTTAGGGTTAGGGTTAGCATCAGCCCTAGGATAGTGTTAGGGTTAGGGTTAGCATCAGTCCTAGGATAGTGTGAGGGTTAGGGTTAGGGTTAGCATCAGCCCTAGGATAGTGTTAGGGTTAGGGTTAGCATCAGCCCTAGGATAGTGTTAGGGTTAGGGTTAGGGTTAGCATCAGCCGTAGGATAGTGTTAGGGTTAGGGTTAGCCTCAGCCCTAAGATAGTGTTAGAGTTAGGGTTAGGGTTAGCATCAGCCGTAGGATAATGTTAGGGTTAGGGTTAGGGTTAGCATCAGCCCTAGGATACTGTTAGTGTTAGGGTTAGCATCAGCCCTAGGATAGTGTTAGGGTTAGGGTTAGGGTTAGCATCCGCCATAGGATAGTGTTAGGGTTAGGGTTAGCGTTAGCATCAGCCCTAGGATAGTGTTAGGGTTAGGGTTAACATAAACCCTAAGATAGTGTTAGGGTTAGGGTTAGGGTTATCATCAGGCCTAGGATAGTGTTAGGGTTAGGGTTAGGGTTAGCATCAGTTCAAGGATAGTGTTAGGGTTAGCGTTAGGGTTAGCATATGCCCTAGGATATTGTTAGGGTTAGGGTTAGTGTTAGCATCAGCCCAAGGATAGTGTTAGGGTTAGGGTTAGCGTCAGCCCTAGGATAGTGTTACGGTTAGGGTTAGGGTTAGCATCAGCCCTAGGATAGTGTTAGGGTTAGGGTTAGCCTCAGCCCTAGGAGAGTGTTAGGGTTAGGGATAGGGTTAGCATCAGGCCTAGGATAGTGTTAGGGTTAGGGTTAGGGTTATCATCAGGCCTAGGATAGTGTTAGGGTTAGGGTTAGCATCAGCCCTAGGATAGTGTTAGGGTTAGGGTTAGGGTTATCATCAGGCCTAGTATATTGTTAGTGTTAGGGTTAGCATCAGCCCTAGGATAGTGTTAGGGTTAGGGTTAGGGTTAGCATCAGCCCTAGGATAGTGTTAGGGTTAGGTTTAGCATCAGCCCTAGGATAGTGTTAGGGTTAGGGTTAGCATCAGCCCTAGGATAGTGTTAGGGTTAGGGTTAGGGTTAGCATCAGGCCTAGGATAGTGTTAGGGTTAGGGTTAGCATCAGCCGTAGGATAGTGTTAGGGTTAGGGTTAGCCTCAGCCCTAAGATAGTGTTAGAGTTAGGGTTAGGGTTAGCATCAGCCCAAGGATAGTGTTAGGGTTAGGGTTAGGGTTAGCATCAGCCCTTGGAGAGTGTTAGGGTTAGGGTTAGGGTTAGCATCAGCCCTAGGATAGTGTTAGTGTTAGGGTTAGCATCAGCCCTAGGATAGTGTTAGGGTTAGGGTTAGCATCAGCCCTAGGATAGTGTTAGGGTTAGGGTTAGGGTTAGCATCAGGCCTAGGATAGTGTTAGTGTTAGGGTTAGCATCAGCCCTAGGATAGTGTTAGGGTTAGGGTTAGGGTTAGCATCCGCCCTAGGATAATGTTAGGGTTAGGGTTAGGGTTAGCATCAGCCCTAGGATAGTGTTAGTGTTAGGGTTAGCATCACCCCTAGGATAGTGTTAGGGTTAGGGTTAGGGTTAGCATCCGCCCTAGGATAGTGTTAGGGTTAGGGTTAGGGTTATCATCAGGCCTAGGATAGTGTTAGGGTTAGGGTTAGGGTTAGCATCAGTTCAAGGATAGTGTTAGGGTTAGCGTTAGGGTTAGCATCTGCCCTAGGATAGTGTTAGGGTTAGGGTTAGGGTTAGCATCAGCCCAAGGATAGTGTTAGGGTGAGGGTTAGCATCAGCCCTAGGATAGTGTTAGGGTTAGGGTTAGGGTTAGCATCAGGCCCAGGATAGTGTTAGGGTTAGGGTTAGCATCAGCCCAAGGATAGTGTTAGGGTTAGGGTTAGGGTTAGCATCAGCCCTAGGATAGTGTTAGGGTTAGGGTTAGCATCAACCCTAGGATAGTGTTTGGGTTAGGGTTAGGGTTAGCATCAACCCTAGGATAGTGTTAGGGTTAGGGTTACCCTCAGCCCTAGGAGAGTGTTAGGGTTAGGGATAGGGTTATCATCAGGCCTAGGATAGTGTTAGGGTTAGGGTTAGGGTTAGCATCAGCCCTAGGATAGTGTTAGGGTTAGGGTTAGCATCAGCCCTAGGATAGTGTCAGGGTTAGGGTTAGGGTTATCATCAGGCCTAGGATAGTGTTAGGGTTAGGGTTAGCATCAGCTCTAGGATAGAGTTAGGGTTAGGGTTAGGGTTAGCATCAGCCCTAGGATAGTGTTAAGGTTAGGGTTAGGGTTATCATCAGGCCTAGGATAGTGTGAGGGCTAGGGTTAGCATCAGACTTAGGATAGTGTTAGAGTTAGGGTTAGGGTTAGCATCAGCCCTAGGATAGTGTTAGGGTTAGGTTTAGCATCAGCCCTAGGATAGTGTTAGGGTTAGGGTTAGGGTTATCATCAGGCCTAGGATAGTGTTAGGGTTAGGGTTAGCATCAGCCCTAGGATAGTGTTAGGGTTAGGGTTAGGGTTAGCATCAGCCCTAGGATAGTGTTAGGGTTAGGGTTAGGGTTAGCATCAGCCCTAGGATAGTATTAGGTTTAGGGTTAGGGTTAGCATCAGCCCTAGGATAGTGTTAGGGTTAGGGTTAGGGATAGCATCAGCCCTAGGATAGTGTTAGGGTTAGGGTTAGGGTTAGCATCAGCCGTAGGATACTCTTAGGGTTAGGGTTAGCATCAGCCCTAGAATAGTGTTAGGGTTAGGGTTAGGGTTAGCACCAGGCCTAGGATAGTGTTAGTGTTAGGGTTAGCATCAGCCTTAGGATAGTGTTAGGGTTAGGGTTAGGGTTAGCATCAGCCGTAGGATAGTGTTAGGGTTAGGGTTAGCCTCAGCCCTAGGATAGTGTTAGAGTTAGGGTTAGGGTTAGCATCAGCCCTAGGATAGTGTTAGGGTTAGGGTTAGGGTTAGCATCAGCCCTAGGATAGTATTAGGGTTAGGGTTAGGGTTAGGGTTAGGGTTAGCATCAGCTCTAGGATAGTGTTAGGGTTAGGGTTAGGGTTATCATCAGCCCTAGGATGTTGTTAGGGTTAGGGTTAGGGTTATCATCAGGCCTAGGATAGTGTTAGGGTTAGGGTTAGCATCAGCCCTAGGATAGTGTTAGGGTTAGGGTTAGGTTAGCATCAGCCCTAGGATAGTGTTAGTGTTAGGGTTAGCATCAGCCCTACGATAGTGTTAGGGTTAGGCTTAGGGTTAGCATCAGGCCTAGGATAGTGTTAGGGTTAGGGTTAGCATCAGCCCTAGGATAGTCTTAGGGTTAGGGTTAGGGTTAGCATCAGCCGTAGGATAGTGTTAGGGTTAGGGTTAGCCTCAGCCCAAAGATAGTGTTACAGTTAGGGTTAGTGTTAGCATCAGCCCTAGGATAGTGTTAGGGTTAGGGTTAGGGTTAGCATCAGCCCTAGGATAGTGTTAGTGTTAGGGTTAGCATCAGCCCTAGGATAGTGTTAGGGTTAGGTTTAGGGTTAGCATCCGCATTAGGATACTGTTAGGGTTAGGGTTAGGGTTAGCATCAGCCCTAGGATAGTGTTAGGGTTAGGGTTAGCATCAGTCCTAGGATAGTGTGAGGGTTAGGGTTAGGGTTAGCATCAGCCCTAGGATAGTGTTAGGGTTAGGGTTAGCATCAGCCCTAGGATAGTGTTAGGGTTAGGGTTAGGGTTAGCATCAGCCGTAGGATAGTGTTAGGGTTAGGGTTAGCCTCAGCCCTAAGATAGTGTTAGAGTTAGGGTTAGGATTAGCATCAGCCGTAGGATAATGTTAGGGTTAGGGTTAGGGTTAGCATCAGCCCTAGGATACTGTTAGTGTTAGGGTTAGCATCAGCCCTAGGATAGTGTTAGGGTTAGGGTTAGGGTTAGCATCCGCCCTAGGATAGTGTTAGGGTTAGGGTTAGGGTTAGCATCAGCCCTAGGATAGTGTTAGGGTTAGGGTTAACATAAACCCTAAGATAGTGTTAGGGTTAGGGTTAGGGTTATCATCAGGCCTAGGATAGTGTTAGGGTTAGGGTTAGGGTTAGCATCAGTTCAAGGATAGTGTTAGGGTTAGCGTTAGGGTTAGCATCTGCCCTAGGATATTGTTAGGGTTAGGGTTAGTGTTAGCATCAGCCCAAGGATAGTGTTAGGGTTAGGGTTAGCATCAGCCCTAGGATAGTGTTACGGGTAGGGTTAGGGTTAGCATCAGGGCCAGGATAGTGTTAGGGTTAGGGTTAGCATCAGCCCAAGGATAGTGTTAGGGTTAGGGTTAGGGTTAGCATCTGCCCTAGGATATTGTTAGGGTTAGGGTTAGGGTTAGCATCAGCGCAAGGATAGTGTTAGGGTTAGGATTACCATCAGCCCTAGGATAGTGTTAGGGTTAGGGTTAGGGTTAGCATCAGGCCCAAATAGTGTTAGGGTTAGGGTTAGCATCAGTCCAAGGATAGTGTTAGGGTTAGTGTTAGGGTTAGCATCAGCCCTAGGATAGTGTTAGGGTTAGGGTTAGCATCAACCCTAGGATAGTGTTTGGGTTAGGGTTAGGGTTAGCATCAGCCCTAGGATAGTGTTAGGGTTAGGGTTAGCCTCAGCCCTAGGAGAGTGTTAGGGTTAGGGATACGGTTAGCATCAGGCCTAGGATAGTGTTAGGGTTAGGGTTAGGGTTAGCATCAGCCCTAGGATAGTGTTAGGGTTAGGGTTAGCATCAGCCCTAGGATAGTGTCAGGGTTAGGGTTAGGGTTATCATCAGGCCTAGGATAGTGTTAGGGTTAGGGTTAGCATCAGCTCTAGGATAGTGTTAGGGTTAGGGTTAGGGTTAGCATCAGCCCTAGGATAGTGTTAAGGTTAGGGTTATGGTTATCATCAGGCCTAGTATAGTGTGAGGTCTAGGGTTAGCATCAGACTTAGGATAGTTTTAGGGTTAGGGTTAGGGTTAGCATCAGCCCTAGGATAATGTTAGGGTTAGGGTTAGCATCAGCCCTAGGATAGTGTTAGGGTTAGTGTTAGGGTTATCATCAGGCCTAGGATAGTGTTAGGGTTAGGGTTAGCATCAGCCCTAGGATAGTGTTAGGGTTAGTGTTAGGGTTATCATCAGGCCTAGGATAGTGTTAGGGTTAGGGTTAGCATCAGCCCTAGGATAGTGTTAGGGTTAGGGTTAGGGTTAGCATCAGGCCTAGGATAGTGTTAGGTTTAGGGTTAGCATCAGCCCTAGGATAGTGTTACGGTTAGGGTTAGGGTTAGCATCAGCCGTAGGATAGTGTTAGGGTTAGGGTTAGCCTCAGCCCTAAGATAGTGTTAGAGTTAGGGTTAGGGTTAGCATCAGCCCTAGGATAGTGTTACGGTTAGGGTTAGGGTTAGCATCAGCCCTTGGAGAGTGTTAGGGTTAGGGTTAGGTTTAGCATCAGCCCTAGGATATTGTTAGTGTTAGGGTTAGCATCAGCCCTAGGATAGTGTTAGGGTTAGGGTTAGCATCAGCCCTATGATAGTGTTAGGGTTAGGGTTAGGGTTACCATCAGGCCTAGGATAGTGTTAGTGTTAGGGTTAGCATCAGCCCTAGGATAGTGTTAGGGTTAGGGTTAGGGTTAGCATCCGCCCTAGGATAATGTTAGGGTTAGGGTTAGGGTTAGCATCAGCCCTAGGATAGTGTTAGTGTTAGGGTTAAGATCAGCCCTAGGATAGTGTTAGTGTTAGGGTTAGGGTTAGCATCCGCCCTAGGATAGTGTTAGGGTTAGGGTTAGGGTGAGCATCAGCCCTAGGATAGTGTGAGGGTTAGGGTTTACATAAATCCTAGGATAGTGTTAGGGTTAGGGTTAGGGTTATCATCAGGCCTAGGATAGTGTTAGGGTTAGGGTTAGGGTTAGCATCAGTTCAAGGATAGTGTTAGGGTTAGCGTTAGGGTTAGCATCTTCCCTAGGATAGTGTTAGGGTTAGGGTTACCCTCAGCCCTAGGAGAGTGTTAGGGTTAGGGATAGGGTTAGCATCAGGCCTAGGATAGTGTTAGGGTTAGGGTTAGGGTTAGCATCAGCCCTAGGATAGTGTTAGGGTTAGGGTTATCATCAGCCCTAGGATAGTGTCAGGGTTAGGGTTAGGGTTATCATCAGGCCTAGGATAGTGTTAGGGTTAGGGTTAGCATCAGCTCTAGGATAGTGTTAGGGTTAGGGTTAGGGTTAGCATCAGCCCTAGGGTAGTGTTAAGGTTAGGGTTAGGGTTATCATCAGGCCTAGGATAGTTTGAGGGCTAGGGTTAGCATCAGACTTAGGATAGAGTTAGGGTTAGGGTTAGGGTTAGCATCAGCCCTAGGATAGTGTTAGGGTTAGGGATAGCATCAGCCCTAGGATAGTGTTAGGGTTAGGGTGAGGGTTATCATCAGGCCTAGGATAGTGTTAGGGTTAGGGTTAGGGTTAGCATCAGCCCTAGGATAGTGTTAGGGTTAGGGTTAGCATCAACCCTAGGATAGAGTTAGGGTTAGGGTTAGGGTTAGCATCAGGCCTAGGATAGTTTTATGGTTAGGGTTAGCATCAGCCCTAGGATAGTGTTAGGGTTAGGGTACGGGTTAGCATCAGCCGTAGGATAGTGTTAGGGTTAGGGTTAGCCTCAGCCCTAAGATAGTGTTAGAGTTAGGGTTAGGGTTAGCATCAGCCCTAGGATAGTGTTAGGGTTAGGGTTAGGGTTAGCATCAGCCCTAGGATAGTGTTAGGGTTAGGGTTAGCATCAGCCCTAGGATAGTGTTAGGGTTAGGGTTAGGGTTAGCATCAGGCCTAGGATAGTGTTAGGGTTAGGGTTAGCATCAGCCCTAGGATAGTGTTAGGGTTAGGGTTAGGGTTAGCATCAGCCGTAGGATAGTGTTAGGGTTAGGGTTAGCCTCAGCCCTAAGATAGTGTTAGAGTTAGGGTTAGGGTTAGCATCAGCCCTAGGATAGTGTTAGGGTTAGGGTTAGGGTTAGCATCAGCCCTTGGAGAGTGTTAGGGTTAGGGTTAGGTCTAGCATCAGCCCTAGGATAGTGTTAGTGTTAGGGTTAGCATCAGCCCTAGGATAGTGTTAGGGTTAGTGTTAGCATCAGCCCTAGGATAGTGTTAGGGTTAGGGTTAGGGTTAGCATCAGGCCTAGGATAGTGTTAGTGTTAGGGTTAGCATCAGCCCTAGGATAGTGTTAGGGTTTGGGTTAGGGTTAGCATCCGCCCTAGGATAATGTTAGGGTTAGGGTTAGGGTTAGCATCAGCCCTAGGATAGCGTTAGTGTTAGGGTTAGCATCAGCCCTAGGATAGTGTTAGGGTTAGGGTTAGGGTTAGCATCCGCCCTAGGATAGTGTTAGGGTTAGGGTTAGGGTTAGCATCAACCCTAGGATAGTGTTAGGGTTAGGGTTAACATAAACCCTAGGATAGTGTTAGGGTTAGGGTTAGGGTTATCATCAGGCCTAGGATAGTGTTAGGGTTAGGGTTAGGGTTAGCATCAGCCCAAGGATAGTGTTAGGGTTAGGGTTAGCATCAGCCCTAGGATAGTGTTACGGTTAGGGTTAGGGTTAGCATCAGGCCCAGGATAGTGTTAGGGTTAGGGTTAGCATCAGCCCAAGGATAGTGTTACGGTTAGGGTTAGGGTTAGCATCTGCCCTAGGATATTGTTAGCGTTAGGGTTAGGGTTAGCATCAGCGCAAGGATAGTGTTAGGGTTAGGATTACCATCAGCCCTAGGATAGTGTTAGGGTTAGGGTTAGGGTTAGCATCAGGCCCAGGATAGTGTTAGGGTTAGGGTTAAGGTTAGCATCCGCCCTAGGATAGTGTTAGGGTTAGGGTTAGGGTTAGCATCAGCCCTAGGATAGTGTTAGGGTTAGGGTTAACATAAACCCTAAGATAGTGTTAGGGTTAGGGTTAGGGTTATCATCAGGCCTAGGATAGTGTTAGGGTTAGGGTTAGGGTTAGCATCAGTTCAAGGATAGTGTTAGGGTTAGCGTTAGGGTTAGCATCTGCCCTAGGATATTGTTAGGGTTAGGGTTAGTGTTAGCATCAGCCCAAGGATAGTGTTAGGGTTAGGGTTAGCATCAGCCCTAGGATAGTGTTACGGTTAGGGTTAGGGTTAGCATCAGGCCCAGGATAGTGTTAGGGTTAGGGTTAGCATCAGCCCAAGGATAGTGTTAGGGTTAGGGTTAGGGTTAGCATCTGCCCTAGGATATTGTTAGGGTTAGGGTTAGGGTTAGCATCAGCGCAAGGATAGTGTTAGGGTTAGGATTACCATCAGCCCTAGGATAGTGTTAGGGTTAGGGTTAGGGTTAGCATCAGGCCCAAATAGTGTTAGGGTTAGGGTTAGCATCAGTCCAAGGATAGTGTTAGGGTTAGGGTTAGGGTTAGCATCAGCCCTAGGATAGTGTTAGGGTTAGGGTTAGCATCAACCCTAGGATAGTGTTTGGGTTAGGGTTAGGGTTAGCATCAGCCCTAGGATAGTGTTAGGGTTAGGGTTAGCCTCAGCCCTAGGAGAGTGTTAGGGTTAGGGATACGGTTAGCATCAGGCCTAGGATAGTGTTAGGGTTAGGGTTAGGGTTAGCATCAGCCCTAGGATAGTGTTAGGGTTAGGGTTAGCATCAGCCCTAGGATAGTGTCAGGGTTAGGGTTAGGGTTATCATCAGGCCTAGGATAGTGTTAGGGTTAGGGTTAGCATCAGCTCTAGGATAGTGTTAGGGTTAGGGTTAGGGTTAGCATCAGCCCTAGGATAGTGTTAAGGTTAGGGTTATGGTTATCATCAGGCCTAGTATAGTGTGAGGTCTAGGGTTAGCATCAGACTTAGGATAGTGTTAAGGTTAGGGTTAGGGTTAGCATCAGCCCTAGGATAGTGTTAGGGTTAGGGTTAGCATCAGCCCTAGGATAGTGTTAGGGTTAGTGTTAGGGTTATCATCAGGCCTAGGATAGTGTTAGGGTTAGAGTTAGCATCAGCCCTAGGATAGTGTTAGGGTTAGGGTTAGGGTTAGCATCAGCCCTAGGATAGTGTTAGGGTTAGGGTTAGCATCAGCCCTAGGATAGTGTTAGGGTTAGGGTTAGGGTTAGCATCAGGCCTAGGATAGTGTTAGGTTTAGGGTTAGCATCAGCCCTAGGATAGTGTTAGGGTTAGGGTTAGGGTTAGCATCAGCCGTAGGATATTGTTAGGGTTAGGGTTAGCCTCAGCCCTAAGATAGTGTTAGAGTTAGGGTTAGGGTTAGCATCAGCCCTAGGATAGTGTTACGGTTAGGGTTAGGGTTAGCATCAGCCCTTGGAGAGTGTTAGTGTTAGGGTCAGGTTTAGCATCAGCCCTAGGATATTGTTAGTGTTAGGGTTAGCATCAGCCCTAGGATAGTGTTAGGGTTAGGGTTAGCATCAGCCCTATGATAGTGTTAGGGTTAGGGTTAGGGTTAGCATCAGGCCTAGGATAGTGTTAGGGTTAGGGTTAGCATCAGCCCTAGGATAGTGTTAGGGTTAGGGTTAGGGTTTGCATCAGCCGTAGGATAGTGTTAGGGTTAGGGTTAGCCTCAGCCCTAAGATAGTGTTAGAGTTAGGGTTAGGGTTAGCATCAGCCCTAGGATAGTGTTAGGGTTAGGGTTAGGGTTAGCATCAGCCCTTGGAGAGTGTTAGGGTTAGGGTTAGGGCTAGCATCAGCCCTAGGATAGTGTTAGTGTTAGGGTTAGCATCAGCCCTAGGATAGTGTTAGGGTTAGGGTTAGCATCAGCCCTAGGATAGTGTTAGGGTTAGGGTTAGGGTTAGCATCAGGCCTAGGATAGTGTTAGTGTTAGGGTTAGCATCAGCCCTAGCATAGTGTTAGGGTTTGGGTTAGGGTTAGCATCCGCCCTAGGATAATGTTAGGGTTAGGGTTAGGGTTAGCATCAGCCCTAGGATAGCGTTAGTGTTAGGGTTAGCATCAGCCCTAGGATAGTGTTAGGGTTAGGGTTAGGGTTAGCATCCGCCCTAGGATAGTGTTAGGGTTAGGGTTAGGGTTAGCATCAACCCTAGGATAGTGTTAGGTTTAGGGTTAACATAAACCCTAGGATAGTGTTAGGGTTAGGGTTAGGGTTATCATCAGGCCTAGGATAGTGTTAGGGTTAGGGTTAGGGTTAGCATCAGCCCAAGGATAGTGTTAGGGTTAGGGTTAGCATCAGCCCTAGGATAGTGTTACGGTTAGGGTTAGGGTTAGCATCAGGCCCAGGATAGTGTTAGGGTTAGGGTTAGCATCAGCCCAAGGATAGTGTTAGGGTTAGGGTTAGGGTTAGCATCTGCCCTAGGATATTGATAGGGTTAGGGTTAGGGTTAGCATCAGCGCAAGGATAGTGTTAGGGTTAGGATTACCATCAGCCCTAGGATAGTGTTAGGGTTACGGTTAGGGTTAGCATCAGGCCCAGGATAGTGTTAGGGTTAGGGTTAGGGTTAGCATCCGCCCTAGGATAGTGTTAGGGTTAGGGTTAGGGTTAGCATCAGCCCTAGGATATTGTTAGGGTTAGGGTTAACATAAACCCTAAGATAGTGTTAGGGTTAGGGTTAGGGTTATCATCAGGCCTAGGATAGTGTTAGGGTTAGGGTTAGGGTTAGCATCAGTTCAAGGATAGTGTTAGGGTTAGCGTTAGGGTTAGCATCTGCCCTAGGATATTGTTAGGGTTAGGGTTAGTGTTAGCATCAGCCCAAGGATAGTGTTAGGGTTAGGGTTAGCATCAGCCCTAGGATAGTGTTACGGTTAGGGTTAGGGTTAGCATCAGGCCCAGGATAGTGTTAGGGTTAGGGTTAGCATCAGCCCAAGGATAGTGTTAGGGTTAGGGTTAGGGTTAGCATCTGCCCTAGGATATTGTTAGGGTTAGGGTTAGGGTTAGCATCAGCGCAAGGATAGTGTTAGGGTTAGGATTACCATCAGCCCTAGGATAGTGTTAGGGTTAGGGTTAGGGTTAGCATCAGGCCCAAATAGTGTTAGGGTTAGGGTTAGCATCAGTCCAAGGATAGTGTTAGGGTTAGGGTTAGGGTTAGCATCAGCCCTAGGATAGTGTTAGGGTTAGGGTTAGCATCAACCCTAGGATAGTGTTTGGGTTAGGGTTAGGGTTAGCATCAGCCCTAGGATAGTGTTAGGGTTAGGGTTAGCCTCAGCCCTAGGAGAGTGTTAGGGTTAGGGATACGGTTAGCATCAGGCCTAGGATAGTGTTAGGGTTAGGGTTAGGGTTAGCATCAGCCCTAGGATAGTGTTAGGGTTAGGGTTAGCATCAGCCCTAGGATAGTGTCAGGGTTAGGGTTAGGGTTATCATCAGGCCTAGGATAGTGTTAGGGTTAGGGTTAGCATCAGCTCTAGGATAGTGTTAGGGTTAGGGTTAGGGTTAGCATCAGCCCTAGGATAGTGTTAAGGTTAGGGTTATGGTTATCATCAGGCCTAGTATAGTGTGAGGTCTAGGGTTAGCATCAGACTTAGGATAGTGTTAGGGTTAGGGTTAGGGTTAGCATCAGCCCTAGGATAGTGTTAGGGTTAGGGTTAGCATCAGCCCTAGGATAGTGTTAGGGTTAGTGTTAGGGTTATCATCAGGCCTAGGATAGTGTTAGGGTTAGGGTTAGCATCAGCCCTAGGATAGTGTTAGGGTTAGGGTTAGGGTTAGCATCAGCCCTAGGATAGTGTTAGGGTTAGGGTTAGCATCAGCCCTAGGATAGTGTTAGTGTTAGGGTTAGGGTTAGCATCAGGCCTAGGATAGTGTTAGGTTTAGGGTTAGCATCAGCCCTAGGATAGTGTTAGGGTTAGGGTTAGGGTTAGCATCAGCCGTAGGATAGTGTTAGGGTTAGGGTTAGCCTCAGCCCTAAGATAGTGTTAGAGTTAGGTTAGGGTTATCATCAGCCCTAGGATAGTGTTACGGTTAGGGTTAGGGTTAGCATCAGCCCTTGGAGAGTGTTAGTGTTAGGGTTAGGTTTAGCATCAGCCCTAGGATATTGTTAGTGTTAGGGTTAGCATCAGCCCTAGGATAGTGTTAGGGTTAGGGTTCGCATCAGCCCTATGATAGTGTTAGGGTTAGGGTTAGGGTTAGCATCACGCCTAGGATAGTGTTAGTGTTAGGGTTAGCATCAGCCCTAGGATAGTGTTAGGGTTAGGGTTAGGGTTAGCATCCGCCCTAGGATAATGTTAGGGTTAGGGTTAGGGTTAGCATCAGCCCTAGGATAGTGTTAGTGTTAGGGTTAGCATCAGCCCTAGGATAGTGTTAGGGTTAGGGTTAGGGTGAGCATCAGCCCTAGGATAGTGTGAGGGTTAGGGTTAACATAAATCCTAGGATAGTGTTAGGGTTAGGGTTAGGGTTATCATCAGGCCTAGGATAGTGTTAGGGTCAGGGTTAGGGTTAGCATCAGTTCAAGGATAGTGTTAGGGTTAGCGTTAGGGTTAGCATCAGCCCTAGGATAGTGTTAGGGTTAGGGTTAGCATCAACACTAGGATAGTGTTTGGGTTAGGGTTAGGGTTAGCATCAGCCCTAGGATAGTGTTAGGGTTAGGGTTAGCCTCAGCCCTAGGAGAGTGTTAGGGTTAGGGATACGGTTAGCATCAGGCCTAGGATAGTGTTAGGGTTAGGGTTAGGGTTAGCATCAGCCCTAGGATAGTGTTAGGGTTAGGGTTAGCATCAGCCCTAGGATAGTGTCAGGGTTAGGGTTAGGGTTATCATCAGGCCTAGGATAGTGTTAGGGTTAGGGTTAGCATCAGCTCTAGGATAGTGTTAGGGTTAGGGTTAGGGTTAGCATCAGCCCTAGGATAGTGTTAAGGTTAGGGTTATGGTTATCATCAGGCCTAGTATAGTGTGAGGTCTAGGGTTAGCATCAGACTTAGGATAGTGTTAGGGTTAGGGTTAGGGTTAGCATCAGCCCTAGGATAGTGTTAGGGTTAGGGTTAGCATCAGCCCTAGGATAGTGTTAGGGTTAGTGTTAGGGTTATCATCAGGCCTAGGATAGTGTTAGGGTTAGGGTTAGCATCAGCCCTAGGATAGTGTTAGGGTTAGGGTTAGGGTTAGCATCGGCCCTAGGATAGTGTTAGGGTTAGGGTTAGCATCAGCCCTAGGATAGTGTTAGGGTTAGGGTTAGGGTTAGCATCAGGCCTAGGATAGTGTTAGGTTTAGGGTTAGCATCAGCCCTAGGATAGTGTTAGGGTTAGGGTTAGGGTTAGCATCAGCCGTAGGATAGTGTTAGGGTTAGGGTTAGCCTCAGCCCTAAGATAGTGTTAGAGTTAGGGTTAGGGTTAGCATCAGCCCTAGGATAGTGTTACGGTTAGGGTTAGGGTTAGCATCAGCCCTTGGAGAGTGTTAGTGTTAGGGTTAGGTTTAGCATCAGCCCTAGGATATTGTTAGTGTTAGGGTTAGCATCAGCCCTAGGATAGTGTTAGGGTTAGGGTTAGCATCAGCCCTATGATAGTGTTAGGGTTAGGGTTAGGGTTAGCATCAGGCCTAGGATAGTGTTAGTGTTAGGGTTAGCATCAGCCCTAGGATAGTGTTAGTGTTAGGGTTAGGGTTAGCATCAGCCCTAGGATAGTGTTAGGGTTAGGGTTAGCATCAGCCCTAGGATAGTGTTAGGGTTAGGGTTAGGGTTAGCATCAGGCCTAGGATAGTGTTAGGTTTAGGGTTAGCATCAGCCCTAGGATAGTGTTAGGGTTAGGGTTAGGGTTAGCATCAGCCGTAGATTAGTGTTAGGGTTAGGGTTAGCCTCAGCCCTAAGATAGTGTTAGAGTTAGGGTTAGGGTTAGCATCAGCCCTAGGATAGTGTTACGGTTAGGGTTAGGGTTAGCATCAGCCCTTGGAGAGTGTTAGTGTTAGGGTTAGGTTTAGCATCAGCCCTAGGATATTGTTAGTGTTAGGGTTAGCATCAGCCCTAGGATAGTGTTAGGGTTAGGGTTCGCATCAGCCCTATGATAGTGTTAGGGTTAGGGTTAGGGTTAGCATCACGCCTAGGATAGTGTTAGTGTTAGGGTTAGCATCAGCCCTAGGATAGTGTTAGGGTTAGGGTTAGGGTTAGCATCCACCCTAGGATAATGTTAGGGTTAGGGTTAGGGTTAGCATCAGCCCTAGGATAGTGTTAGTGTTAGGGTTAGCTCAGCCCTAGGATAGTGTTAGGGTTAGGGTTAGGGTTAGCATCCGCCCTAGGATAGTGTTAGGGTTAGGGTTAGGGTGAGCATCAGCCCTAGGATAGTGTGAGGGTTAGGGTTAACATAAATCCTAGGATAGTGTTAGGGTTAGGGTTAGGGTTATCATCAGGCCTAGGATAGTGTTAGGGTTAGGGTTAGGGTTAGCATCAGTTCAAGGATAGTGTTAGGGTTAGCGTTAGGGTTAGCATCTGCCCTAGGATAGTGTTAGGGTTAGGGATACCCTCAGCCCTAGGAGAGTGTTAGGGTTAGGGATAGGGTTAGCATCAGGCCTAGGATAGTGTTAGGGTTAGGGTTAGGGTTAGCATCAGCCCTAGGATAGTGTTAGGGTTAGGGTTAGCATCAGCCCTAGGATAGTGTCAGGGTTATGGTTAGGGTTATCATCAGGCCTAGGATAGTGTTAGGGTTAGGGTTAGCATCAGCTCTAGGATAGTGTTAGGGTTAGGGTTAGGGTTAGCATCAGCCCTAGGATAGTGTTAAGGTTAGGGTTAGGGTTATCATCAGGCCTAGGATAGTTTGAGGGCTAGGGTTAGCATCAGACTTAGGATAGTGTTAGGGTTAGGGTTAGGGTTAGCATCAGCCCTAGGATAGTGTTAGGGTTAGGGATATCATCAGCCCTAGGATAGTGTTAGGGTTAGGGTGAGGGTTATCATCAGGCCTAGGATAGTGTTAGGGTTAGGGTTAGGGTTAGCATCAGCCCTAGCATAGTGTTAGTGTTAGGGTTAGCATCAACCCTAGGATAGAGTTAGGGTTAGGGTTAGGGTTAGCATCAGGCCTAGGATAGTGTTATGGTTAGGGTTAGCATCAGCCCTAGGATAGTGTTAGGGTTAGGGTTCGGGTTAGCATCAGCCGTAGGATAGTGTTAGGGTTAGGGTTAGCCTCAGCCCTAAGATAGTGTTAGAGTTAGGGTTAGGGTTAGCATCAGCCCTAGGATAGTGTTAGGGTTAGGGTTAGGGTTAGCATCAGCCCTAGGATAGTGTTAGGGTTAGGGTTAGCATCAGCCCTAGGATAGTGTTAGGGTTAGGGTTAGGGTTAGCATCAGGCCTAGGATAGTGTTAGGGTTAGGGTTAGCATCAGCCCTAGGATAGTGTTAGGGTTAGGGTTAGGGTTAGCATCAGCCGTAGGATAGTGTTAGGGTTAGGGTTAGCCTCAGCCCTAAGATAGTGTTAGAGTTAGGGTTAGGGTTAGCATCAGCCCTAGGATAGTGTTAGGGTTAGGGTTAGGGTTAGCATCAGCCCTTGGAGAGTGTTAGGGTTAGGGTTAGGGCTAGCATCAGCCCTAGGATAGTGTTAGGGTTAGGGTTAGCATCAACCCTAGGATAGTGTTAGGGTTAGGGTTAGGGTTAGCATCAGGCCTAGGATAGTGTTAGTGTTAGGGTTAGCATCAGCCCTAAGATAGTGTTAGGGTTTGGGTTAGGGTTAGCATCCGCCCTAGGATAATGTTAGGGTTAGGGTTAGGGTTAGCATCAGCCCTAGGATAGCGTTAGTGTTAGGGTTAGCATCAGCCCTAGGATAGTGTTAGGGTTAGGGTTAGGGTAAGCATCCGCCCTAGGATAGTGTTAGGGTTAGGGTTAGGGTTAGCATCAACCCTAGGATAGTGTTAGGGTTAGGGTTAACATAAACCCTAGGATAGTGTTAGGGTTAGGGTTAGGGTTATCATCAGGCCTAGGATAGTGTTACGGTTAGGGTTAGGGTTAGCATCAGCCCAAGGATAGTGTTAGGGTTAGGGTTAGCATCAGCCCTAGGATAGTGTTACGGTTAGGGTTAGGGTTAGCATCAGGCCCAGGATAGTGTTAGGGTTAGGGTTAGCATCAGCCCAAGGATAGTGTTAGGGTTAGGGTTAGGGTTAGCATCTGCCCTAGGATATTGTTAGGGTTAGGGTTAGGGTTAGCATCAGCGCAAGGATAGTGTTAGGGTTAGGATTACCCTCAGCCCTAGGATAGTGTTAGGGTTAGGGTTAGGGTTAGCATCAGGCCCAGGATAGTGTTAGGGTTAGGGTTAGCATCAGTCCAAGGATAGTGTTAGGGTTAGGGTTAGGGTTAGCATCAGCCCTAGGATAGTGTTAGGGTTAGGGTTAGCATCAACCCTAGGATAGTGTTTGGGTTAGGGTTAGGGTTAGCATCAGCCCTAGGATAGTGTTAGGGTTAGGGTTAGCCTCAACCCTAGGAGAGTGTTAGGGTTAGGGATACGGTTAGCATCAGGCCTAGGATAGTGTTAGGGTTAGGGTTAGGGTTAGCATCAGCCCTAGGATAGTGTTAGGGTTAGGGTTAGCATCAGCCCTAGGATAGTGTCAGGGTTAGGGTTAGGGTTATCATCAGGCCTAGGATAGTGTTAGGGTTAGGGTTAGCATCAGCTCTAGGATAGTGTTAGGGTTATGGTTAGGGTTAGCATCAGCCCTAGGATAGTGTTAAGGTTAGGGTTATGGTTATCATCAGGCCTAGTATAGTGTGAGGTCTAGGGTTAGCATCAGACTTAGGATAGTGTTAGGGTTAGGGTTAGGGTTAGCATCAGCCCTAGGATAGTGTTAGGGGTAGGGTTAGCATCAGCCCTAGCATAGTGTTAGGGTTAGTGTTAGGGTTATCATCAGGCCTAGGATAGTGTTAGGGTTAGGGTTAGCATCAGCCCTAGGATAGTGTTAGGGTTAGGGTTAGGGTTAGCATCAGCCCTAGGATAGTGTTAGGGTTAGGGTTAGCATCAGCCCTAGGATAGTGTTAGGGTTAGGGTTAGGGTTAGCATCAGGCCTAGGATAGTGTTAGGTTTAGGGTTAGCATCAGCCCTAGGATAGTGTTAGGGTTAGGGTTAGGGTTAGCATCAGCCGTAGGATAGTGTTAGGGTTAGGGTTAGCCTCAGCCCTAAGATAGTGTTAGAGTTAGCGTTAGGGTTAACATCAGCCCTAGGATAGTGTTACGGTTAGGGTTAGGGTTAGCATCAGCCCTTGGAGAGTGTTAGGGTTAGGGTTAGGTTTAGCATCAGCCCTAGGATATTGTTAGTGTTAGGGTTAGCATCAGCCCTAGGATAGTGTTAGGGTTAGGGTTAGCATCAGCCCTATGATAGTGTTAGGGTTAGGGTTAGGGTTAGCATCAGGCCTAGGATAGTGTTACTGTTAGGGTTAGCATCAGCCCTAGGATAGTGTTAGGGTTAGGGTTAGGGTTAGCATCCGCCCTAGGATAATGTTAGGGTTAGGGTTAGGGTTAGCATCAGCCCTAGGATAGTGTTAGTGTTAGGGTTAGCATCAGCCCTAGGATAGTGTTAGGGTTAGGGTTAGGGTTAGCATCCAGCCTAGGATAGTGTTAGGGTTAGGGTTAGGGTGAGCATCAGCCCTAGGATAGTGTGAGGGTTAGGGTTAACATAAATCCTAGGATAGTGTTAGGGTTAGGGTTAGGGTTATCATCAGGCCTAGGATAGTGTTAGGGTTAGGGTTAGGGTTAGCATCAGTTCAAGGATAGTGTTAGGGTTAGCGTTATGGTTACCATCTGCCCTAGGATAGTGTTAGGGTTAGGGTTACCCTCAACCCTAAGATAGTGTTAGAGTTAGGGTTAGGGTTAGCATCAGCCCTAGGATAGTGTTAGGGTTAGGGTTAGGGTTAGCATCAGCCCTAGGATAGTGTTAGGGTTAGGGTTAGCATCAGCCCTAGGATAGTGTTAGGGTTAGGGTTAGGGTTAGCATCAGGCCTAGGATAGTGTTAGGGTTAGGGTTAGGGTTAGCATCAGGCCTAGGATAGTGTTAGTGTTAGGGTTAGCATCCGCCCTAGGATAATGTTAGGGTTAGGGTTAGGGTTAGCATCAGCCCTAGGATAGCGTTAGTGTTAGGGTTAGCATCAGCCCTAGGATAGTGTTAGGGTTAGGGTTAGGGTTAGCATCCGCCCTAGGATAGTGTTAGGGTTAGGGTTAGGGTTAGCATCAACCCTAGGATAGTGTTAGGGTTAGGGTTAACATAAACCCTAGGATAGTGTTAGGGTTAGGGTTAGGGTTATCATCAGGCCTAGGATAGTGTTAGGGTTAGGGTTAGGGTTAGCATCAGCCCAAGGATAGTGTTAGGGTTAGGGTTAGCATCAGCCCTAGGATAGTGTTACGGTTAGGGTTAGGGTTAGCATCAGGCCCAGGATAGTGTTAGGGTTAGGGTTAGCATCAGCCCAAGGATAGTGTTAGGGTTAGGGTTAGGGTTAGCATCTGCCCTAGGATATTGTTAGGGTTAGGGTTAGGGTTAGCATCAGCGCAAGGATAGTGTTAGGGTTAGGATTACCATCAGCCCTAGGATAGTGTTAGGGTTAGGGTTAGGGTTAGCATCAGGCCCAGGATAGTGTTAGGGTTAGGGTTAGCATCAGTCCAAGGATAGTGTTAGGGTTAGGGTTAGGGTTAGCATCAGCCCTAGGATAGTGTTAGTGTTAGGGTTAGCATCAACCCTAGGATAGTGTTTGGGTTAGGGTTAGGGTTAGCATCAGCCCTAGGATAGTGTTAGGGTTAGGGTTAGCCTCAACCCTAGGAGAGTGTTAGGGTTAGGGATACGGTTAGCATCAGGCCTAGGATAGTGTTAGGGTTAGGGTTAGGGTTAGCATCAGCCCTAGGATAGTGTTAGGGTTAGGGTTAGCATCAGCCCTAGGATAGTGTCAGGGTTAGGGTTAGGGTTATCATCAGGCCTAGGATAGTGTTAGGGTTAGGGTTAGAATCAGCTCTAGGATAGTGTTAGGGTTATGGTTAGGGTTAGCATCAGCCCTAGGATAGTGTTAAGGTTAGGGTTATGGTTATCATCAGGCCTAGTATAGTGTGAGGTCTAGGGTTAGCATCAGACTTAGGATAGTGTTAGGGTTAGGGTTAGGGTTAGCATCAGCCCTAGGATAGTGTTAGGGTTAGGGTTAGCATCAGCCCTAGGATAGTGTTAGGGTTAGTGTTAGGGTTATCATCAGGCCTAGGATAGTGTTAGGGTTAGGGTTAGCATCAGCCCTAGGATAGTGTTAGGGTTAGGGTTAGGGTTAGCATCAGCCCTAGGATAGTGTTAGGGTTAGGGTTAGCATCAGCCCTAGGATAGTGTTAGGGTTAGGGTTAGGGTTAGCATCAGGCCTAGGATAGTGTTAGGTTTAGGGTTAGCATCAGCCCTAGGGTAGTGTTAGGGTTAGGGTTAGGGTTAGCATCAGCCGTAGGATAGTGTTAGGGTTAGGGTTAGCCTCAGCCCTAAGATAGTGTTAGAGTTAGGGTTAGGGTTAGCATCAGCCCTAGGATAGTGTTACGGTTAGGGTTAGGGTTAGCATCAGCCCTTGGAGAGTGTTAGGGTTAGGGTTAGGTTTAGCATCAGCCCTAGGATATTGTTAGTGTTAGGGTTAGCATCAGCCCTAGGATAGTGTTAGGGTTAGGGTTAGCATCAGCCCTATGATAGTGTTAGGGTTAGGGTTAGGGTTAGCATCAGGCCTAGGATAGTTTTAGTGTTAGGGTTAGCATCAGCCCTAGGATAGTGTTAGGGTTAGGGTTAGGGTTAGCATCCGCCCTAGGATAATGTTAGGGTTAGGGTTAGGGTTAGCATCAGCCCTAGGATAGTGTTAGTGTTAGGGTTAGCATCAGCCCTAGGATAGTGTTAGGGTTAGGGTTAGGGTTAGCATCCAGCCTAGGATAGTGTTAGGGTTAGGGTTAGGGTGAGCATCAGCCCTAGGATAGTGTGAGGTTTAGGGTTAACATAAATCCTAGGATAGTGTTAGGGTTAGGGTTAGGGTTATCATCAGGCCTAGGATAGTGTTAGGGTTAGGGTTAGGGTTAGCATCAGTTCAAGGATAGTGATAGGGTTAGCGTTATGGTTAGCATCTGCCCTAGGATAGTGTTAGGGTTAGGGTTACCCTCAGCCCTAGTAGAGTGTTAGGGTTAGGGATAGGGTTAGCATCAGGCCTAGGATAGTGTTAGGGTTAGGGTTAGGGTTAGCATCAGCCCTAGGATAGTGTTAGGGTTAGGGTTAGCATCAGCCCTAGGATAGTGTCAGGGTTAGGGTTAGGGTTATCATCAGGCCTAGGATAGTGTTAGGGTTAGGGTTAGCATCAGCTCTAGGATAGTGTTAGGGTTAGGGTTAGGGTTAGCATCAGCCCTAGGATAGTGTTAAGGTTAGGGTTAGGGTTATCATCAGGCCTAGGATAGTTTGAGGGCTAGGGTTAGCATCAGACTTAGGATAGTGTTAGGGTTAGGGTTAGGGTTAGCATCAGCCCTAGGATAGTGTTAGGGTTAGGGATAGCATCAGCCCTAGGATAGTGTTAGGGTTAGGGTGAGGGTTATCATCAGGCCTAGGATAGTGTTAGGGTTAGGGTTAGCATCAGCTCTAGGATAGTGTTAGGGTTAGGGTTAGGGTTAGCATCAGCCCTAGGATAGTGTTAAGGTTAGGGTTAGGGTTATCATCAGGCCTAGGATAGTTTGAGGGCTAGGGTTAGCATCAGACTTAGGATAGTGTTAGGGTTAGGGTTAGGGTTAGCATCAGCCCTAGGATAGTGTTAGGGTTAGGGATATCATCAGCCCTAGGATAGTGTTAGGGTTAGGGTGAGGGTTATCATCAGGCCTAGGATAGTGTTAGGGTTAGGGTTAGGGTTAGCATCAGCCCTAGCATAGTGTTAGTGTTAGGGTTAGCATCAACCCTAGGATAGAGTTAGGGTTAGGGTTAGGGTTAGCATCAGGCCTAGGATAGTGTTATGGTTAGGGTTAGCATCAGCCCTAGGATAGTGTTAGGGTTAGGGTTCGGGTTAGCATCAGCCGTAGGATAGTGTTAGGGTTAGGGTTAGCCTCAGCCCTAAGATAGTGTTAGAGTTAGGGTTAGGGTTAGCATCAGCCCTAGGATAGTGTTAGGGTTAGGGTTAGGGTTAGCATCAGCCCTAGGATAGTGTTAGGGTTAGGGTTAGCATCAGCCCTAGGATAGTGTTAGGGTTAGGGTTAGGGTTAGCATCAGGCCTAGGATAGTGTTAGGGTTAGGGTTAGCATCAGCCCTAGGATAGTGTTAGGGTTAGGGTTAGGGTTAGCATCAGCCGTAGGATAGTGTTAGGGTTAGGGTTAGCCTCAGCCCTAAGATAGTGTTAGAGTTAGGGTTAGGGTTAGCATCAGCCCTAGGATAGTGTTAGGGTTAGGGTTAGGGTTAGCATCAGCCGTAGGATAGTGTTAGGGTTAGGGTTAGCCTCAGCCCTAAGATAGTGTTAGAGTTAGGGTTAGGGTTAGCATCAGCCCTAGGATAGTGTTACGGTTAGGGTTAGGGTTAGCATCACCCCTTGGAGAGTGTTAGGGTTAGGGTTAGGTTTAGCATCAGCCCTAGGATATTGTTAGTGTTAGGGTTAGCATCAGCCCTAGGATAGTGTTAGGGTTAGGGTTAGCATCAGCCCTATGATAGTGTTAGGGTTAGGGTTAGGGTTAGCATCAGGCCTAGGATAGTGTTAGTGTTAGGGTTAGCATCAGCCCTAGGATAGTGTTAGGGTTAGGGTTAGGGTTAGCATCCGCCCTAGGATAATGTTAGGGTTAGGGTTAGGGTTAGCATCAGCCCTAGGATAGTGTTAGTGTTAGGGTTAGCATCAGCCCTAGGATAGTGTTAGGGTTAGGGTTAGGGTTAGCATCCAGCCTAGGATAGTGTTAGGGTTAGGGTTAGGGTGAGCATCAGCCCTAGGATAGTGTGAGGTTTAGGGTTAACATAAATCCTAGGATAGTGTTAGGGTTAGGGTTAGGGTTATCATCAGGCCTAGGATAGTGTTAGGGTTAGGGTTAGGGTTAGCATCAGTTCAAGGATAGTGATAGGGTTAGCGTTATGGTTAGCATCTGCCCTAGGATAGTGTTAGGGTTAGGGTTACCCTCAGCCCTAGTAGAGTGTTAGGGTTAGGGATAGGGTTAGCATCAGGCCTAGGATAGTGTTAGGGTTAGGGTTAGGGTTAGCATCAGCCCTAGGATAGTGTTAGGGTTAGGGTTAGCATCAGCCCTAGGATAGTGTCAGGGTTAGGGTTAGGGTTATCATCAGGCCTAGGATTGTGTTAGGGTTAGGGTTAGCATCAGCTCTAGGATAGTGTTAGGGTTAGGGTTAGGGTTAGCATCAGCCCTAGGATAGTGTTAAGGTTAGGGTTAGGGTTATCATCAGGCCTAGGATAGTTTGAGGGCTAGGGTTAGCATCAGACTTAGGATAGTGTTAGGGTTAGGGTTAGGGTTAGCATCAGCCCTAGGATAGTGTTAGGGTTAGGGATAGCATCAGCCCTAGGATAGTGTTAGGGTTAGGGTGAGGGTTATCATCAGGCCTAGGATAGTGTTAGGGTTAGGGTTAGCATCAGCTCTAGGATAGTGTTAGGGTTAGGGTTAGGGTTAGCATCAGCCCTAGGATAGTGTTAAGGTTAGGGTTAGGGTTATCATCAGGCCTAGGATAGTTTGAGGGCTAGGGTTAGCATCAGACTTAGGATAGTGTTAGGGTTAGGGTTAGGGTTAGCATCAGCCCTAGGATAGTGTTAGGGTTAGGGATATCATCAGCCCTAGGATAGTGTTAGGGTTAGGGTGAGGGTTATCATCAGGCCTAGGATAGTGTTAGGGTTAGGGTTAGGGTTAGCATCAGCCCTAGCATAGTGTTAGTGTTAGGGTTAGCATCAACCCTAGGATAGAGTTAGGGTTAGGGTTAGGGTTAGCATCAGGCCTAGGATAGTGTTATGGTTAGGGTTAGCATCAGCCCTAGGATAGTGTTAGGGTTAGGGTTCGGGTTAGCATCAGCCGTAGGATAGTGTTAGGGTTAGGGTTAGCCTCAGCCCTAAGATAGTGTTAGAGTTAGGGTTAGGGTTAGCATCAGCCCTAGGATAGTGTTAGGGTTAGGGTTAGGGTTAGCATCAGCCCTAGGATAGTGTTAGGGTTAGGGTTAGCATCAGCCCTAGGATAGTGTTAGGGTTAGGGTTAGGGTTAGCATCAGTCCTAGGATAGTGTTAGGGTTAGGGTTAGCATCAGCCCTAGGATAGTGTTAGGGTTAGGGTTAGGGTTAGCATCAGCCGTAGGATAGTGTTAGGGTTAGGGTTAGCCTCAGCCCTAAGATAGTGTTAGAGTTAGGGTTAGGGTTAGCATCAGCCCTAGGATAGTGTT
This sequence comes from Lemur catta, assembly GCF_020740605.2. NCBI lineage: Eukaryota > Metazoa > Chordata > Mammalia > Primates > Lemuridae > Lemur > Lemur catta. Next base: position 550,308 of record NW_025423858.1, on the reverse strand, counting down.
AGGGTTAGGGTTAGGGTTAGCATCAGCCCTTGGAGAGTGTTAGGGTTAGGGTTAGGGCTAGCATCAGCCCTAGGATAGTGTTAGGGTTAGGGTTAGCATCAACCCTAGGATAGTGTTAGGGTTAGGGTTAGGGTTAGCATCAGGCCTAGGATAGTGTTAGTGTTAGGGTTAGCATCAGCCCTAGGATAGTGTTAGGGTTTGGGTTAGGGTTAGCATCCGCTCTAGGATAATGTTAGGGTTAGGGTTAGGGTTAGCATCAGCCCTAGGATAGCGTTAGTGTTAGGGTTAGCATCAGCCCTAGGATAGTGTTAGGGTTAGGGTTAGGGTTAGCATCCGCCCTAGGATAGTGTTAGGGTTAGGGTTAGGGTTAGCATCAACCCTAGGATAGTGTTAGGGTTAGGGTTAACATAAACCCTAGGATAGTGTTAGGGTTAGGGTTAGGGTTATCATCAGGCCTAGGATAGTGTTAGGGTTAGGGTTAGGGTTAGCATCAGCCCAAGGATAGTGTTAGGGTTAGGGTTAGCATCAGCCCTAGGATAGTGTTACGGTTAGGGTTAGGGTTAGCATCAGGCCCAGGATAGTGTTAGGGTTAGGGTTAGCATCAGCCCAAGGATAGTGTTAGGGTTAGGGTTAGGGTTAGCATCTGCCCTAGGATATTGTTAGGGTTAGGGTTAGGGTTAGCATCAGCGCAAGGATAGTGTTAGGGTTAGGATTACCATCAGCCCTAGGATAGTGTTAGGGTTAGGGTTAGGGTTAGCATCAGGCCCAGGATAGTGTTAGGGTTAGGGTTAGCATCAGTCCAAGGATAGTGTTAGGGTTAGGGTTAGGGTTAGCATCAGCCCTAGGATAGTGTTAGGGTTAGGGTTAGCCTCAACCCTAGGAGAGTGTTAGGGTTAGGGATACGGTTAGCATCAGGCCTAGGATAGTGTTAGGGTTAGGGTTAGGGTTAGCATCAGCCCTAGGATAGTGTTAGGGTTAGGGTTAGCATCAGCCCTAGGATAGTGTCAGGGTTAGGGTTAGGGTTATCATCAGGCCTAGGATAGTGTTAGGGTTAGGGTTAGCATCAGCTCTAGGATAGTGTTAGGGTTATGGTTAGGGTTAGCATCAGCCCTAGGATAGTGTTAAGGTTAGGGTTATGGTTATCATCAGGCCTAGTATAGTGTGAGGTCTAGGGTTAGCATCAGACTTAGGATAGTGTTAGGGTTAGGGTTAGGGTTAGCATCAGCCCTAGGATAGTGTTAGGGTTAGGGTTAGCATCAGCCCTAGGATAGTGTTAGGGTTAGTGTTAGGGTTATCATCAGGCCTAGGATAGTGTTAGGGTTAGGGTTAGCATCAGCCCTAGGATAGTGTTAGGGTTAGGGTTAGGGTTAGCATCAGCCCTAGGATAGTGTTAGGGTTAGGGTTAGCATCAGCCCTAGGATAGTGTTAGGGTTAGGGTTAGGGTTAGCATCAGGCCTAGGATAGTGTTAGGTTTAGGGTTAGCATCAGCCCTAGGATAGTGTTAGGGTTAGGGTTAGGGTTAGCATCAGCCGTAGGATAGTGTTAGGGTTAGGGTTAGCCTCAGCCCTAAGATAGTGTTAGAGTTAGGGTTAGGGTTAGCATCAGCCCTAGGATAGTGTTACGGTTAGGGTTAGGGTTAGCATCAGCCCTTGGAGAGTGTTAGGGTTAGGGTTAGGTTTAGCATCAGCCCTAGGATATTGTTAGTGTTAGGGTTAGCATCAGCCCTAGGATAGTGTTAGGGTTAGGGTTAGCATCAGCCCTATGATAGTGTTAGGGTTAGGGTTAGGGTTAGCATCAGGCCTAGGATAGTGTTAGTGTTAGGGTTAGCATCAGCCCTAGGATAGTGTTAGGGTTAGGGTTAGGGTTAGCATCCGCCCTAGGATAATGTTAGGGTTAGGGTTAGGGTTAGCATCAGCCCTAGGATAGTGTTAGTGTTAGGGTTAGCATCAGCCCTAGGATAGTGTTAGGGTTACGGTTAGGGTTAGCATCCAGCCTAGGATAGTGTTAGGGTTAGGGTTAGGGTGAGCATCAGCCCTAGGATAGTGTGAGGTTTAGGGTTAACATAAATCCTAGGATAGTGTTAGGGTTAGGGTTAGGGTTATCATCAGGCCTAGGATAGTGTTAGGGTTAGGGTTAGGGTTAGCATCAGTTCAAGGATAGTGTTAGGGTTAGCGTTATGGTTAGCATCTGCCCTAGGATAGTGTTAGGGTTAGGGTTACCCTCAGCCCTAGTAGAGTGTTAGGGTTAGGGATAGGGTTAGCATCAGGCCTAGGATAGTGTTAGGGTTAGGGTTAGGGTTAGCATCAGCCCTAGGATAGTGTTAGGGTTAGGGTTAGCATCAGCCCTAGGATAGTGTCAGGGTTAGGGTTAGGGTTATCATCAGGCCTAGGATAGTGTTAGGGTTAGGGTTAGCATCAGCTCTAGGATAGTGTTAGGGTTAGGGTTAGGGTTAGCATCAGCCCTAGGATAGTGTTAAGGTTAGGGTTAGGGTTATCATCAGGCCTAGGATAGTTTGAGGGCTAGGGTTAGCATCAGACTTAGGATAGTGTTAGGGTTAGGGTTAGGGTTAGCATCAGCCCTAGGATAGTGTTAGGGTTAGGGATAGCATCAGCCCTAGGATAGTGTTAGGGTTAGGGTGAGGGTTATCATCAGGCCTAGGATAGTGTTAGGGTTAGGGTTAGCATCAGCTCTAGGATAGTGTTAGGGTTAGGGTTAGGGTTAGCATCAGCCCTAGGATAGTGTTAAGGTTAGGGTTAGGGTTATCATCAGGCCTAGGATAGTTTGAGGGCTAGGGTTAGCATCAGACTTAGGATAGTGTTAGGGTTAGGGTTAGGGTTAGCATCAGCCCTAGGATAGTGTTAGGGTTAGGGATATCATCAGCCCTAGGATAGTGTTAGGGTTAGGGTGAGGGTTATCATCAGGCCTAGGATAGTGTTAGGGTTAGGGTTAGGGTTAGCATCAGCCCTAGCATAGTGTTAGTGTTAGGGTTAGCATCAACCCTAGGATAGAGTTAGGGTTAGGGTTAGGGTTAGCATCAGGCCTAGGATAGTGTTATGGTTAGGGTTAGCATCAGCCCTAGGATAGTGTTAGGGTTAGGGTTCGGGTTAGCATCAGCCGTAGGATAGTGTTAGGGTTAGGGTTAGCCTCAGCCCTAAGATAGTGTTAGAGTTAGGGTTAGGGTTAGCATCAGCCCTAGGATAGTGTTAGGTTTAGGGTTAGGGTTAGCATCAGCCCTAGGATAGTGTTAGGGTTAGGGTTAGCATCAGCCCTAGGATAGTGTTAGGGTTAGGGTTAGGGTTAGCATCAGGCCTAGGATAGTGTTAGGGTTAGGGTTAGCATCAGCCCTAGGATAGTGTTAGGGTTAGGGTTAGGGTTAGCATCAGCCGTAGGATAGTGTTAGGGTTAGGGTTAGCCTCAGCCCTAAGATAGTGTTAGAGTTAGGGTTAGGGTTAGCATCAGCCCTAGGATAGTGTTAGGGTTAGGGTTAGGGTTAGCATCAGCCCTTGGAGAGTGTTAGGGTTAGGGTTAGGGCTAGCATCAGCCCTAGGATAGTGTTAGGGTTAGGGTTAGCATCAACCCTAGGATAGTGTTAGGGTTAGGGTTAGGGTTAGCATCAGGCCTAGGATAGTGTTAGTGTTAGGGTTAGCATCAGCCCTAGGATAGTGTTAGGGTTTGGGTTAGGGTTAGCATCCGCCCTAGGATAATGTTAGGGTTAGGGTTAGGGTTAGCATCAGCCCTAGGATAGCGTTAGTGTTAGGGTTAGCATCAGCCCTAGGATAGTGTTAGGGTTAGGGTTAGGGTTAGCATCCGCCCTAGGATAGTGTTAGGGTTAGGGTTAGGGTTAGCATCAACCCTAGGATAGTGTTAGGGTTAGGGTTAACATAAACCCTAGGATAGTGTTAGGGTTAGGGTTAGGGTTATCATCAGGCCTAGGATAGTGTTAGGGTTAGGGTTAGGGTTAGCATCAGCCCAAGGATAGTGTTAGGGTTAGGGTTAGCATCAGCCCTAGGATAGTGTTACGGTTAGGGTTAGGGTTAGCATCAGGCCCAGGATAGTGTTAGGGTTAGGGTTAGCATCAGCCCAAGGATAGTGTTAGGGTTAGGGTTAGGGTTAGCATCTGCCCTAGGATATTGTTAGGGTTAGGGTTAGGGTTAGCATCAGCGCAAGGATAGTGTTAGGGTTAGGGTTACCATCAGCCCTAGGATAGTGTTAGGGTTAGGGTTAGGGTTAGCATCAGGCCCAGGATAGTGTTAGGGTTAGGGTTAGCATCAGTCCAAGGATAGTGTTAGGGTTAGGGTTAGGGTTAGCATCAGCCCTAGGATAGTGTTAGGGTTAGGGTTAGCATCCACCCTAAGATAGTGTTTGGGTTAGGGTTAGGGTTAGCATCAGCCCTAGGATAGTGTTAGGGTTAGGGTTAGCCTCAACCCTAGGAGAGTGTTAGGGTTAGGGATACGGTTAGCATCAGGCCTAGGATAGTGTTAGGGTTAGGGTTAGGGTTAGCATCAGCCCTAGGATAGTGTTAGGGTTAGGGTTAGCATCAGCCCTAGGATAGTGTCAGGGTTAGGGTTAGGGTTATCATCAGGCCTAGGATAGTGTTAGGGTTAGGGTTAGCATCAGCTCTAGGATAGTGTTAGGGTTATGGTTAGGGTTAGCATCAGCCCTAGGATAGTGTTAAGGTTAGGGTTATGGTTATCATCAGGCCTAGTATAGTGTGAGGTCTAGGGTTAGCATCAGACTTAGGATAGTGTTAGGGTTAGGGTTAGGGTTAGCATCAGCCCTAGGATAGTGTTAGGGTTAGGGTTAGCATCAGCCCTAGGATAGTGTTAGGGTTAGTGTTAGGGTTATCATCAGGCCTAGGATAGTGTTAGGGTTAGGGTTAGCATCAGCCCTAGGATAGTGTTAGGGTTAGGGTTAGGGTTAGCATCAGCCCTAGGATAGTGTTAGGGTTAGGGTTAGCATCAGCCCTAGGATACTGTTAGGGTTAGGGTTAGGGTTAGCATCAGGCCTAGGATAGTGTTAGGGTTAGGGTTAGGGTTAGCATCAGCCGTAGGATAGTGTTAGGGTTAGGGTTAGCCTCAGCCCTAAGATAGTGTTAGAGTTAGGGTTAGGGTTAGCATCAGCCCTAGGATAGTGTTACGGTTAGGGTTAGGGTTAGCATCAGCCCTTGGAGAGTGTTAGGGTTAGGGTTAGGTTTAGCATCAGCCCTAGGATATTGTTAGTGTTAGGGTTAGCATCAGCCCTAGGATAGTGTTAGGGTTAGGGTTAGCATCAGCCCTATGATAGTGTTAGGGTTAGGGTTAGGGTTAGCATCAGGCCTAGGATAGTGTTAGTGTTAGGGTTAGCATCAGCCCTAGGATAGTGTTAGGGTTAGGGTTAGGGTTAGCATCCGCCCTAGGATAATGTTAGGGTTAGGGTTAGGGTTAGCATCAGCCCTAGGATAGTGTTAGTGTTAGGGTTAGCATCAGCCCTAGGATAGTGTTAGGGTTAGGGTTAGGGTTAGCATCCAGCCTAGGATAGTGTTAGGGTTAGGGTTAGGGTGAGCATCAGCCCTAGGATAGTGTGAGATTTAGGGTTAACATAAATCCTAGGATAGTGTTAGGGTTAGGGTTAGGGTTATCATCAGGCCTAGGATAGTGTTAGGTTTAGGGTTAGGGTTAGCATCAGTTCAAGGATAGTGTTAGAGTTAGCGTTATGGTTAGCATCTGCCCTAGGATAGTGTTAGGGTTAGGGTTACCCTCAGCCCTAGTAGAGTGTTAGGGTTAGGGATAGGGTTAGCATCAGGCCTAGGATAGTGTTAGGGTTAGGGTTAGGGTTAGCATCAGCCCTAGGATAGTGTTAGGGTTAGGGTTAGCATCAGCCCTAGGATAGTGTCAGGGTTAGGGTTAGGGTTAGCATCAGCCCTAGGATAGTGTTAGGGTTAGGGTTAGCATCAGCCCTAGGATAGTGTCAGGGTTAGGGTTAGGGTTATCATCAGGCCTAGGATAGTGTTAGGGTTAGGGTTAGCATCAGCTCTAGGATAGTGTTAGGGTTAGTGTTAGGGTTAGCATCAGCCCTAGGATAGTGTTAAGGTTAGGGTTAGGGTTATCATCAGGCCTAGGATAGTTTGAGGGCTAGGGTTAGCATCAGACTGAGGATAGTGTTAGGGTTAGGGTTAGGGTTAGCATCAGCCCTAGGATAGTGTTAGGGTTAGGGATAGCATCAGCCCTAGGATAGTGTTAGGGTTAGGGTGAGGGTTATCATCAGGCCTAGGATAGTGTTAGGGTTAGGGTTAGGGTTAGCATCAGCCCTAGGATAGTGTTAGGGTTAGGGTTAGCATCAACCCTAGGATAGAGTTAGGGTTAGGGTTAGGGTTAGCATCAGGCCTAGGATAGTGTTATGGTTAGGGTTAGCATCAGCCCTAGGATAGTGTTAGGGTTAGGGTTAGGGTTAGCATCAGCCCTAGGATAGTGTTAGGGTTAGGGTTAGCCTCAGCCCTAAGATAGTGTTAGAGTTAGGGTTAGGGTTAGCATCAGCCCTAGGATAGTGTTAGGGTTAGGGTTAGGGTTAGCATCAGCCCTAGGATAGTGTTAGGGTTAGGGTTAGCATCAGCCCTAGGATAGTGTTAGGGTTAGGGTTAGGGTTAGCATCAGGCCTAGGATAGTGTTAGGGTTAGGGTTAGCATCAGCCCTAGGATAGTGTTAGGGTTTGGGTTAGGGTTAGCATCAGCCCTAGGATAATGTTAGGGTTAGGGTTAGGGTTAGCATCAGCCCTAGGATAGCGTTAGTGTTAGGGTTAGCATCAGCCCTAGGATAGTGTTAGGGTTAGGGTTAGGGTTAGCATCCGCCCTAGGATAGTGTTAGGGTTAGGGTTAGGGTTAGCATCAACCCTAGGATAGTGTTAGGGTTAGGGTTAACATAAACCCTAGGATAGTGTTAGGGTTAGGGTTAGGGTTATCATAAGGCCTAGGATAGTGTTAGGGTTAGGGTTAGGGTTAGCATCAGTTCAAGGATAGTGTTAGGGTTAGCGTTAGGGTTAGCATCTGCCCTAGGATAGTGTTAGGGTTAGGGTTAGGGTTAGCATCAGCCCAAGGATAGTGTTAGGGTTAGGGTTAGCATCAGCCCTAGGATAGTGTTAGGATTAGGGTTAGGAGTAGCATCAGGCCCAGGATAGTGTTAGGGTTAGGGTTAGCATCAGCCCAAGGATAGTGTTAGGGTTAGGGTTAGGGTTAGCATCAGCCCTAGGATAGTGTGAGGGTTAGGGTTAGCATCAACCCTAGGATAGTGTTTGGGTTAGTGTTAGGGTTAGCATCAGCCCTAGGATAGTGTTAGGGTTAGGGTTACCCTCAGCCCTAGGAGAGTGTTAGGGTTAGGGATAGGGTTAGCATCAGGCCTAGGATAGTGTTAGGGTTAGGGTTAGGGTTAGAATCAGCCCTAGGATAGTGTTAGGGTTAGGGTTAGCATCAGCCCTAGGATAGTGTAAGGGTTAAGGTTAGGGTTATCATCAGGCCTAGGATAGTGTTAGGGTTAGGGTTAGCATCAGCCCTAGGATAGTGTTAGGTTTAGGGTTAGCATCAACCCTAGGATAGAGTTAGGGTTAGGGTTAGGGTTAGCATCAGGCCTAGGATAGTGTTATGGTTAGGGTTAGCATCAGCCCTAGGATAGTGTTAGGGTTAGGGTTCGGGTTAGCATCAGCCGTAGGATAGTGTTAGGGTTAGGGTTAGCCTCAGCCCTAAGATAGTGTTAGAGTTAGGGTTAGGGTTAGCATCAGCCCTAGGATAGTGTTAGGGTTAGGGTTAGGGTTAGCATCAGCCCTTGGAGAGTGTTAGGGTTAGGGTTAGGGTTAGCATCAGCCCTAGTATAGTGTTAGTGTTAGGGTAAGCATCAGCCCTAGGATAGTGTTAGGGTTAGGGTTAGCATTAGCCCTAGGATAGTGTTAGGGTTAGGGTTAGGGTTAGCATCAGGCCTAGGATAGTGTTAGTGTTAGGGTTAGCATCAGCCCTAGGATAGTGTTAGGGTTAGGGTTAGGGTTAGCATCCGCCCTAGGATAATGTTAGGGTTAGGGTTAGGGTTAGCATCAGCCCTAGGATAGTGTTAGTGTTAGGGTTAGCATCAGCCCTAGGTTAGTGTTAGGGTTAGGGTTAGGGTTAGCATCCGCCCTAGGATAGTGTTAGGGTTAGGGTTAGGGTTAGCATCAGCCCTAGGATAGTGTTAGGGTTAGGGTTAACATAAACCCTAGGATAGTGTTAGGGTTAGGGTTAGGGTTATCATCAGGCCTAGGATAGTGTTAGGGTTAGGGTTAGGGTTAGCATCAGTTCAAGGATAGTGTTAGGGTTAGCGTTAGGGTTAGCATCTGCCCTAGGATAGTGTTAGGGTTAGGGTTAGGGTTAGCATCAGCCCAAGGATAGTGTAAGGGTTAGGGTTAGCATCAGCCCTAGGATAGTGTTAGGGTTAGGGTTAGGGTTAGCATCAGGCCCAGGATAGTGTTAGGGTTAGGGTTAGCATCAGCCGAAGGATAGTGTTAGGGTTAGCGTTAGGGTTAGCATCAGCCCTAGGATAGTGTTAGGGTTAGGGTTAGCATCAACCCTAGGACAGTGTTTGGGTTAGGGTTAGGGTTAGCATCAGCCCTAGGATAGTGTTAGGGTTAGGGTTAGGGTTAGCATCAGCCCTAGGATAGTGTTAGTGTTAGGGTTAGCATCAGCCCTAGGATAGTGTTAGGGTTAGGGTTACGGTTCGCATCAGCCCTAGGACAGTGTTAGGGTTAGGGTTAGCATCAGCCCTAGGTTAGTGTTAGTGTTAGGGTTAGGGTTAGCATCAGCACTAGGATAGTGTTAGGGTTAGGGTTAAGGTTAGCATCAGTTCAAGGATAGTGTTAGGGTTAGCGTTAGGGTTAGCAACAGCCCTAGGATAGTGTTAGGGTTAGGGTTAGGGTTAGCATCAGCCCTAGGATAGTGTTAGGGTTAGGGTTAGCATCAGCCCTAGGATAGTGTTAGGGTTAGGGTTAGGGTTATCGTCAGGCCTAGGATAGTGTTAGGGTTAGGGTTAGCATCAGCCCTAGGATAGTGTTAGGGTTAGGGTTCGGGATAGCATCAGACGTAGGATAGTGTTAGGGTTAGGGTTAGCCTCAGCCCTAAGATAGTGTTAGAGTTAGGGTTAGGGTTAGCATCAGCCCTAGGATAGTGTTAGGGTTAGGGTTAGGGTTAGCATCAGCCCTAGGATAGTGTTAGGGTTAGGGTTAGCATCAGCCCTAGGATAGTGTTAGGGTTAGGGTTAGGGTTAGCATCAGGCCTAGGATAGTGTTAGGGTTAGGGTTAGCATCAGCCCTAGGATAGTGTTAGGGTTAGGGTTAGGGTTAGCATCAGTCGTAGGATAGTGTTAGGGTTAGGGTTAGCCTCAGCCCTAAGATAGTGTTAGAGTTAGGGTTAGGGTTAGCATCAGCCCTAGGATAGTGTTAGGGTTAGGGTTAGGGTTAGCATCAGCCCTTGGAGAGTGTTAGGGTTAGGGTTAGGGTTAGCATCAGCCCTAGGATAGTGTTAGTGTTAGGGTTAGCATCAGCCCTAGGATAGTGTTAGGGTTAGGGTTAGCATCAGCCCTAGGATAGTGTTAGGGTTAGGGTTAGGGTTAGCATCAGGCCTAGGATAGTGTTAGTGTTTGGGTTAGTATCAGCCCTAGGATAGTGTTAGGGTTAGGGTTAGGGTTAGGATCCGCCCTAGGATAATGTTAGGGTTAGGTTTAGGGTTAGCATCAGCCCTAGGATAGTGTTAGTGTTAGGGTTAGCATCAGCCCTAGGATAGTGTTAGGGTTAGGGTTAGGGTTAGCATCCGCCCTAGGATAGTGTTAGGGTTAGGGTTAGTGTTAGCATCAGCCCTAGGATAGTGTTAGGGTTAGGGTTAACATAAACCCTAGGATAGTGTTAGGGTTAGGGTTATGGTTAGCATCAGTTCAAGGATAGTGTTAGGGTTAGCGTTAGGGTTAGCATCTGCCCTAGGATAGTGTTAGGGTTAGGGTTAGGGTTAGCATCAGCCCAAGGATAGTGTTAGGGTTAGGGTTAGGGTTAGCATCAGCCCTAGGATAGTGTTAGGGTTAGGGTTAGGGTTAGCATCAGCCCTAGGATAGTGTTAGTGTTAGGGTTAGCATCAGCCCAAGGATAGTGTTAGGGTTAGGGTTAGGGTTAGCATCAGCCCAAGGATAGTGTTAGGGTTAGGGTTAGCATCAGCCCTAGGATAGTGTTAGGGTTAGGGTTAGGGTTAGCATCAGCCGTAGGATAGTGTTAGGGTTAGGGTTAGCATCAGCCCTAGGTTAGTGTTAGTGTTAGGGTTAGGGTTAGCATCAGCCCTAGGATAGTGTTAGGGTTAGGGTTAGGGTTAGCATCAGTTCAAGGATAGTGTTAGGGTTAGCGTTAGGGTTAGCATCAGCCCTAGCATAGTGTTAGGGTTAGGGTTAGGGTTATCATCAGGCCTAGGATAGTGTTAGGGTTAGGGTTAGGGTTAGCATCAGTTCAAGGATAGTGTTAGGGTTAGCGTTAGGGTAGCATCAGCCCTAGGATAGTGTTAGGGTTAGGGTTAGGGTTAGCATCAGCCCTAGGATAGTGTTAGGGTTAGAGTTAGCATCAGCCCTATGTTAGTGTTAGTGTTAGGGTTAGGGTTAGCATCAGCCCTAGGATAGTGTTAGGGTTAGGGTTAGGGTTAGCATCAGTTCAACGATAGTGTTAGGGTTAGCGTTAGGGTAGCATCAGCCCTAGGATAGTGTTAGGTTTAGGGTTAGGGTTAGCATCAGCCCTAGGATAGTGTTAGGGTTAGGGTTAGCATCAGCCGTAGGATAGTGTTAGGGTTAGGGTTAGGGTTATCATCAGGCCTAGGATAGTGTAAGGTTAGTGTTAGCATCACCCCTAGGATAGTGTTAGGGTTAGGGTTAGGGTTAGCATCAGCCCTAGGATAGTGTTAGGGTTAGGGTTAGCATCAGCCCTAGGATAGTGTTAGGGTTAGGGTTAGGGTTAGCATCAGCCCTAGGATAGTGTTAGGGTTAGGGTTAGCATCAGCCCTAGGATAGTGTTAGGGTTAGGGTTAGGGTTAGCATCAGCCGTAGGATAGTGTTAGGGTTAGGGTTAGCCTCAGCCCTAAGATAGTGTTAGAGTTAGGGTTAGGGTTAGCATCAGCCCTAGGATAATGATAGGGTTAGGGTTAGGGTTAGCATCAGCCCTAGGATAGTGTTAGTGTTAGGGTTAGCATCAGCCCTAGGATAGTGTTAGGGTTAGGGTTAGGGTTAGCATCCGCCCTAGGATAGTGTTAGGGTTAGGGTTAGGGTTAGCATCAGCCCTAGGATAGTGTTAGGGTTAGGGTTAACATAAACCCTAGGATAGTGTTAGGGTTAGGGTTACGGTTATCATCAGGCCTAGGATAGTGTTAGGGTTAGGGTTAGGGTTAGCATCAGTTCAAGGATAGTGTTTGGGTTAGCGTTAGGGTTAGCATCTGCCCTAGGATAGTGTTAGGGTTAGGGTTAGCATCAGCCCTAGGATAGTGTTAGGGTTAGGGTTAGGGTTAGCATCAGGCCCCGGATAGTGTTAGGGTTAGGGTTAGCATCAGCCCAAGGATAGTGTTAGGGTTAGGGTTAGGGTTAGCATCTGCCCTAGGATATTGTTAGGGTTAGGGTTAGGGTTAGCATCAGCCCAAGGATAGTGTTAGGGTTAGGGTTAGCATCAGCCTTAGGATAGTGTTAGGGTTAGGGTTAGGGTTAGCATCAGGCCCAGGATAGTGTTAGGGTTAGGGTTAGCATCAGCCCTAGGATAGTGTTAGGGTTAGGGTTAGGGTTAGCATCAGCCCTAGGATAGTGTTAGGGTTAGGGTTAGCATCAGCCCTAGGTTAGTGTTAGTGTTAGGGTTAGGGTTAGCATCAGCCCTAGGATAGTGTTAGGGTTAGGGTTAGGGTTAGCATCAGTTCAAGGATAGTGTTAGGGTTAGCGTTAGGGTTAGCAACAGCCCTAGGATAGTGTTAGGGTTAGGGTTAGGGTTAGCATCAGCCCTAGGATACTGTTATGGTTAGGGTTAGCATCAGCCCTAGGATAGTGTTAGGGTTAGGGTTAGGGTTAGCATCAGGCCTAGGATAGTGTTAGGGTTAGGGTTAGCATCAGCCCTAGGATAGTGTTAGGGTTAGGGTTAGGGTTAGCATCAGCCGTAGGATAGTGTTAGGGTTAGGGTTAGCCTCAGCCCTAAGATAGTGTTAGAGTTAGGGTTAGGGTTAGCATCAGCCCTAGGATAGTGTTAGGGTTAGGGTTAGTGTTAGCATGAGCCCTTGGAGAGTGTTAGGGTTAGGGTTAGGTTTAGCATCAGCCCTAGGATAGTGTTAGTGTTAGGGTTAGCATCAGCCCTAGGATAGTGTTAGGGTTAGGGTTAGCATCAGCCCTAGGATAGTGTTAGGGTTAGGGTTAGGGTTAGCATCAGGCCTAGGATTGTGTTAGTGTTAGGGTTAGCATCAGCCCTAGGATAGTGTTAGGGTTAGGGTTAGGGTTAGGATCCGCCCTAGGATAATGTTATGGTTAGGGTTAGGGTTAGCATCAGCCCTAGGATAGTGTTAGTGTTATGGTTAGCATCAGCCCTAGGATAGTGTTAGGGTTAGGGTTAGGGTTAGCATCCGCCCTAGGATAGTGTTAGCGTTAGGGTTAGGGTTAGCATCAGCCCTAGGATAGTGTTAGGGTTAGGGTTAGGGTTAGCATCAGGCCTAGGATAGTGTTAGGGTTAGGGTTAGCATCAGCCCTAGGATAGTGTTAGGGTTAGGGTTAGGGTTAGCATCAGGCCTAGGATAGTGTTAGGGTTAGGGTTAGAATCAGCCCTAGGATAGTGTTAGGGTTAGGGTTAGGGTTAGCATCAGCCGTAGGATAGTGTTAGGGTTAGGGTTAGCCTCAGCCCTAAGATAGTGTTAGAGTTAGGATTAGGGTTAGCATCAGCCCTAGGATAGTGTTAGGGTTAGGGTTAGCATCAGCGCTAGGATAGTGTTAGGGTTAGGGTTAGGGTTAGCATCAGGCCTAGGATTGTGTTAGTGTTAGGGTTAGCATCAGCCCTAGGATAGTGTTAGGGTTAGGGTTAGGGTTAGGATCCGCCCTAGGATAATGTTAGGGTTAGTGTTATGGTTAGCATCAGCCCTAGGATAGTGTTAGGGTTAGGGTTAGGGTTAGCATCAGTTCAAGGATAGTGTTAGGGTTAGCGTTAGGGTTAGCATCTGCCCTAGGATAGTGTTAGGGTTAGGGTTACCCTCAGCCCTAGGAGAGTGTTAGGGTTAGGGATAGGGTTAGCATCAGGCCTAGGATAGTGTTAGGGTTAGGGTTAGGGTTAGCATCAGCCCTAGGATAGTGTTAGGGTTAGGGTTAGCATCAGCCCAAGGATAGTGTTAGGGTTAGGGTTAGGGTTAGCATCTGCCCTAGGATATTGTTAGGGTTAGGGTTAGGGTTAGCATCAGCGCAAGGATAGTGTTAGGGTTAGGATTACCATCAGCCCTAGGATAGTGTTAGGGTTAGGGTTAGGGTTAGCATCAGGCCCAGGATAGTGTTAGGGTTAGGGTTAGGGTTAGCATCCGCCCTAGGATAGTGTTAGGGTTAGGGTTAGGGTTAGCATCAGCCCTAGGATAGTGTTAGGGTTAGGGTTAACATAAACCCTAAGATAGTGTTAGGGTTAGGGTTAGGGTTATCATCAGGCCTAGGATAGTGTTAGGGTTAGGGTTAGGGTTAGCATCAGTTCAAGGATAGTGTTAGGGTTAGCGTTAGGGTTAGCATCTGCCCTAGGATATTGTTAGGGTTAGGGTTAGTGTTAGCATCAGCCCAAGGATAGTGTTAGGGTTAGGGTTAGCATCAGCCCTAGGATAGTGTTACGGTTAGGGTTAGGGTTAGCATCAGGCCCAGGATAGTGTTAGGGTTAGGGTTAGCATCAGCCCAAGGATAGTGTTAGGGTTAGGGTTAGGGTTAGCATCTGCCCTAGGATATTGTTAGGGTTAGGGTTAGGGTTAGCATCAGCGCAAGGATAGTGTTAGGGTTAGGATTACCATCAGCCCTAGGATAGTGTTAGGGTTAGGGTTAGGGTTAGCATCAGGCCCAAATAGTGTTAGGGTTAGGGTTAGCATCAGTCCAAGGATAGTGTTAGGGTTAGGGTTAGGGTTAGCATCAGCCCCAGGATAGTGTTAGGGTTAGGGTTAGCATCAACACTAGGATAGTGTTTGGGTTAGGGTTAGGGTTAGCATCAGCCCTAGGATAGTGTTAGGGTTAGGGTTAGCCTCAGCCCTAGGAGAGTGTTAGGGTTAGGGATACGGTTAGCATCAGGCCTAGGATAGTGTTAGGGTTAGGGTTAGGGTTAGCATCAGCCCTAGGATAGTGTTAGGGTTAGGGTTAGCATCAGCCCTAGGATAGTGTCAGGGTTAGGGTTAGGGTTATCATCAGGCCTAGGATAGTGTTAGGGTTAGGGTTAGCATCAGCTCTAGGATAGTGTTAGGGTTAGGGTTAGGGTTAGCATCAGCCCTAGGATAGTGTTAAGGTTAGGGTTATGGTTATCATCAGGCCTAGTATAGTGTGAGGTCTAGGGTTAGCATCAGACTTAGGATAGTGTTAGGGTTAGGGTTAGGGTTAGCATCAGCCCTAGGATAGTGTTAGGTTTAGGGTTAGCATCAGCCCTAGGATAGTGTTAGGGTTAGTGTTAGGGTTATCATCAGGCCTAGGATAGTGTTAGGGTTAGGGTTAGCATCAGCCCTAGGATAGTGTTAGGGTTAGGGTTAGGGTTAGCATCAGCCCTAGGATAGTGTTAGGGTTAGGGTTAGCATCAGCCCTAGGATAGTGTTAGGGTTAGGGTTAGGGTTAGCATCAGGCCTAGGATAGTGTTAGGTTTAGGGTTAGCATCAGCCCTAGGATAGTGTTAGGGTTAGGGTTAGGGTTAGCATCAGCCGTAGGATAGTGTTAGGGTTAGGGTTAGCCTCAGCCCTATGATAGTGTTAGAGTTAGGGTTAGGGTTAGCATCAGCCCTAGGATAGTGTTACGGTTAGGGTTAGGGTTAGCATCAGCCCTTGGAGAGTGTTAGTGTTAGGGTTAGGTTTAGCATCAGCCCTAGGATATTGTTAGTGTTAGGGTTAGCATCAGCCCTACGATAGTGTTAGGGTTAGGGTTAGCATCAGCCCTATGATAGTGTTAGGGTTAGGGTTAGGGTTAGCATCAGGCCTAGGATAGTGTTAGTGTTAGGGTTAGCATCAGCCCTAGGATAGTGTTAGGGTTAGGGTTAGGGTTAGCATCAGCCCTAGGATAGTGTTAGGGTTAGGGTTAGCATCAGCCCTAGGATAGTGTTAGGGTTAGGGTTAGGGTTAGCATCAGGCCTAGGATAGTGTTAGGTTTAGGGTTAGCATCAGCCCTAGGATAGTGTTAGGGTTAGGGTTAGGGTTAGCATCAGCCGTAGGATAGTGTTAGGGTTAGGGTTAGCCTCAGCCCTAAGATAGTGTTAGAGTTAGGGTTAGGGTTAGCATCAGCCCTAGGATAGTGTTACGGTTAGGGTTAGGGTTAGCATCAGCCCTTGGAGAGTGTTAGGGTTAGGGTTAGGTTTAGCATCAGCCCTAGGATATTGTTAGTGTTAGGGTTAGCATCAGCCCTAGGATAGTGTTAGGGTTAGGGTTCGCATCAGCCCTATGATAGTGTTAGGGTTAGGGTTAGGGTTAGCATCACGCCTAGGATAGTGTTAGTGTTAGGGTTAGCATCAGCCCTAGGATAGTGTTAGGGTTAGGGTTAGGGTTAGCATCCGCCCTAGGATAATGTTAGGGTTAGGGTTAGGGTTAGCATCAGCCCTAGAATAGTGTTAGTGTTAGGGTTAGCATCAGCCCTAGGATAGTGTTAGGGTTAGGGTTAGGGTTAGCATCCGCCCTAGGATAGTGTTAGGGTTAGGGTTAGGGTGAGCATCAGCCCTAGGATAGTGTGAGGGTTAGGGTTAACATAAATCCTAGGATAGTGTTAGGGTTAGGGTTAGGGTTATCATCAGGCCTAGGATAGTGTTAGGGTTAGGGTTAGGGTTAGCATCAGTTCAAGGATAGTGTTAGGGTTAGCGTTAGGGTTAGCATCTGCCCTAGGATAGTGTTAGGGTTAGGGTTACCCTCAGCCCTAGTAGAGTGTTAGGGTTAGGGATAGGGTTAGCATCAGGCCTAGGATAGTGTTAGGGTTAGGGTTAGGGTTAGCATCAGCCCTAGGATAGTGTTAGGGTTAGGGTTAGCATCAGCCCTAGGATAGTGTCAGGGTTAGGGTTAGGGTTATCATCAGGCCTAGGATAGTGTTAGGGTTAGGGTTAGCATCAGCTCTAGGATAGTGTTAGGGTTAGGGTTAGGGTTAGCATCAGCCCTAGGATAGTGTTAAAGTTAGGGTTAGGGTTATCATCAGGCCTAGGATAGTTTGAGGGCTAGGGTTAGCATCAGACTTAGGATAGTGTTAGGGTTAGGGTTAGGGTTAGCATCAGCCCTAGGATAGTGTTAGGGTTAGGGATAGCATCAGCCCTAGGATAGTGTTAGGGTTAGGGTGAGGGTTATCATCAGGCCTAGGATAGTGTTAGGGTTAGGGTTAGGGTTAGCATCAGCCCTAGGATAGTGTTAGGGTTAGGGTTAGCATCAACCCTAGGATAGAGTTAGGGTTAGGGTTAGGGTTAGCATCAGGCCTAGGATAGTGTTATGGTTAGGTTTAGCATCAGCCCTAGGATAGTGTTAGGGTTAGGGTTCGGGTTATCATCAGCCGTAGGATAGTGTTAGGGTTAGGGTTAGCCTCAGCCCTAAGATAGTGTTAGAGTTAGGGTTAGGGTTAGCATCAGCCCTAGGATAGTGTTAGGGTTAGGGTTAGGGTTAGCATCAGCCCTAGGATAGTGTTAGGGTTAGGGTTAGCATCAGCCCTAGGATAGTGTTAGGGTTAGGGTTAGGGTTAGCATCAGGCCTAGGATAGTGTTAGGGTTAGGGTTAGCATCAGCCCTAGGATAGTGTTAGGGTTAGGGTTAGGGTTAGCATCAGCCGTAGGATAGTGTTAGGGTTAGGGTTAGGGTTAGCATCAGGCCTAGGATAGTGTTAGGGTTAGGGTTAGGGTTAGCATCAGGCCTAGGATAGTGTTAGGGTTAGGGTTAGCATCAGCCCTAGGATAGTGTTAGGGTTAGGGTTAGGGTTAGCATCAGGCCTAGGATAGTGTTAGGGTTAGGGTTAGAATCAGCCCTAGGATAGTGTTAGGGTTAGGGTTAGGGTTAGCATCAGCCGTAGGATAGTGTTAGGGTTAGGGTTAGCCTCAGCCCTAAGATAGTGTTAGAGTTAGGATTAGGGTTAGCATCAGCCCTAGGATAGTGTTAGGGTTAGGGTTAGCATCAGCCCTAGGATAGTGTTAGGGTTAGGGTTAGGGTTAGCATCAGGCCTAGGATTGTGTTAGTGTTAGGGTTAGCATCAGCCCTAGGATAGTGTTAGGGTTAGGGTTAGGGTTAGGATCCGCACTAGGATAATGTTAGGGTTAGGGTTAGGGTTAGCATCAGCCCTAGGATAGTGTTAGTGTTATGGTTAGCATCAGCCCTAGGATAGTGTTAGGGTTAGGGTTAGGGTTAGCATCAGTTCAAGGATAGTGTTAGGGTTAGCGTTAGGGTTAGCATCTGCCCTAGGATAGTGTTAGGGTTAGGGTTACCCTCAGCCCTAGGAGAGTGTTAGGGTTAGGGATAGGGTTAGCATCAGGCCTAGGATAGTGTTAGGGTTAGGGTTAGGGTTAGCATCAGCCCTAGGATAGTGTTAGGGTTAGGGTTAGCATCAGCCCAAGGATAGTGTTAGGGTTAGGGTTAGGGTTAGCATCTGCCCTAGGATATTGTTAGGGTTAGGGTTAGGGTTAGCATCAGCGCAAGGATAGTGTTAGGGTTAGGATTACCATCAGCCCTAGGATAGTGTTAGGGTTAGGGTTAGGGTTAGCATCAGGCCCAGGATAGTGTTAGGGTTAGGGTTAGGGTTAGCATCCGCCCTAGGATAGTGTTAGGGTTAGGGTTAGGGTTAGCATCAGCCCTAGGATAGTGTTAGGGTTAGGGTTAACATAAACCCTAAGATAGTGTTAGGGTTAGGGTTAGGGTTATCATCAGGCCTAGGATAGTGTTAGGGTTAGGGTTAGGGTTAGCATCAGTTCAAGGATAGTGTTAGGGTTAGCGTTAGGGTTAGCATCTGCCCTAGGATATTGTTAGGGTTAGGGTTAGTGTTAGCATCAGCCCAAGGATAGTGTTAGGGTTAGGGTTAGCATCAGCCCTAGGATAGTGTTACGGTTAGGGTTAGGGTTAGCATCAGGCCCAGGATAGTGTTAGGGTTAGGGTTAGCATCAGCCCAAGGATAGTGTTAGGGTTAGGGTTAGGGTTAGCATCTGCCCTAGGATATTGTTAGGGTTAGGGTTAGGGTTAGCATCAGCGCAAGGATAGTGTTAGGGTTAGGATTACCATCAGCCCTAGGATAGTGTTAGGGTTAGGGTTAGGGTTAGCATCAGGCCCAAATAGTGTTAGGGTTAGGGTTAGCATCAGTCCAAGGATAGTGTTAGGGTTAGGGTTAGGGTTAGCATCAGCCCCAGGATAGTGTTAGGGTTAGGGTTAGCATCAACACTAGGATAGTGTTTGGGTTAGGGTTAGGGTTAGCATCAGCCCTAGGATAGTGTTAGGGTTAGGGTTAGCCTCAGCCCTAGGAGAGTGTTAGGGTTAGGGATACGGTTAGCATCAGGCCTAGGATAGTGTTAGGGTTAGGGTTAGGGTTAGCATCAGCCCTAGGATAGTGTTAGGGTTAGGGTTAGCATCAGCCCTAGGATAGTGTCAGGGTTAGGGTTAGGGTTATCATCAGGCCTAGGATAGTGTTAGGGTTAGGGTTAGCATCAGCTCTAGGATAGTGTTAGGGTTAGGGTTAGGGTTAGCATCAGCCCTAGGATAGTGTTAAGGTTAGGGTTATGGTTATCATCAGGCCTAGTATAGTGTGAGGTCTAGGGTTAGCATCAGACTTAGGATAGTGTTAGGGTTAGGGTTAGGGTTAGCATCAGCCCTAGGATAGTGTTAGGTTTAGGGTTAGCATCAGCCCTAGGATAGTGTTAGGGTTAGTGTTAGGGTTATCATCAGGCCTAGGATAGTGTTAGGGTTAGGGTTAGCATCAGCCCTAGGATAGTGTTAGGGTTAGGGTTAGGGTTAGCATCAGCCCTAGGATAGTGTTAGGGTTAGGGTTAGCATCAGCCCTATGATAGTGTTAGGGTTAGGGTTAGGGTTAGCATCAGGCCTAGGATAGTGTTAGTGTTAGGGTTAGCATCAGCCCTAGGATAGTGTTAGGGTTAGGGTTAGGGTTAGCATCAGCCCTAGGATAGTGTTAGGGTTAGGGTTAGCATCAGCCCTAGGATAGTGTTAGGGTTAGGGTTAGGGTTAGCATCAGGCCTAGGATAGTGTTAGGTTTAGGGTTAGCATCAGCCCTAGGATAGTGTTAGGGTTAGGGTTAGGGTTAGCATCAGCCGTAGGATAGTGTTAGGGTTAGGGTTAGCCTCAGCCCTAAGATAGTGTCAGAGTTAGGGTTAGGGTTAGCATCAGCCCTAGGATAGTGTTACGGTTAGGGTTAGGGTTAGCATCAGCCCTTGGAGAGTGTTAGGGTTAGAGTTAGGTTTAGCATCAGCCATAGGATATTGTTAGTGTTAGGGTTAGCATCAGCCCTAGGATAGTGTTAGGGTTAGGGTTCGCATCATCCCTATGATAGTGTTAGGGTTAGGGTTAGGGTTAGCATCACGCCTAGGATAGTGTTAGTGTTAGGGTTAGCATCAGCCCTAGGATAGTGTTAGGGTTAGGGTTAGGGTTAGCATCCGCCCTAGGATAATGTTAGGGTTAGGGTTAGGGTTAGCATCAGCCCTAGGATAGTGTTAGTGTTAGGGTTAGCATCAGCCCTAGGATAGTGTTAGGGTTAGGGTTAGGGTTAGCATCCGCCCTAGGATAGTGTTAGGGTTAGGGTTAGGGTGAGCATCAGCCCTAGGATAGTGTGAGGGTTAGGGTTAACATAAATCCTAGGATAGTGTTAGGGTTAGGGTTAGGGTTATCATCAGGCCTAGGATAGTGTTAGGGTTAGGGTTAGGGTTAGCATCAGTTCAAGGATAGTGTTAGGGTTAGCGTTAGGGTTAGCATCTGCCCTAGGATAGTGTTAGGGTTAGGGTTACCCTCAGCCCTAGTAGAGTGTTAGGGTTAGGGATAGGGTTAGCATCAGGCCTAGGATAGTGTTAGGGTTAGGGTTAGGGTTAGCATCAGCCCTAGGATAGTGTTAGGGTTAGGGTTAGCATCAGCCCTAGGATAGTGTCAGGGTTAGGGTTAGGGTTATCATCAGGCCTAGGATAGTGTTAGGGTTAGGGTTAGCATCAGCTCTAGGATAGTGTTAGGGTTAGGGTTAGGGTTAGCATCAGCCCTAGGATAGTGTTAAGGTTAGGGTTAGGGTTATCATCAGGCCTAGGATAGTTTGAGGGCTAGGGTTAGCATCAGACTTAGGATAGTGTTAGGGTTAGGGTTAGGGTTAGTATCAGCCCTAGGATAGTGTTAGGGTTAGGGATAGCATCAGCCCTAGGATAGTGTTAGGGTTAGGGTGAGGGTTATCATCAGGCCTAGGATAGTGTTAGGGTTAGGGTTAGGGTTAGCATCAGCCCTAGGATAGTGTTAGGGTTAGGGTTAGCATCAACCCTAGGATAGAGTTAGGGTTAGGGTTAGGGTTAGCATCAGGCCTAGGATAGTGTTATGGTTAGGTTTAGCATCAGCCCTAGGATAGTGTTAGGGTTAGGGTTCGGGTTATCATCAGCCGTAGGATAGTGTTAGGGTTAGGGTTAGCCTCAGCCCTAAGATAGTGTTAGAGTTAGGGTTAGGGTTAGCATCAGCCCTAGGATAGTGTTAGGGTTAGGGTTAGGGTTAGCATCAGCCCTAGGATAGTGTTAGGGTTAGGGTTAGCATCAGCCCTAGGATAGTGTTAGGGTTAGGGTTAGGGTTAGCATCAGGCCTAGGATAGTGTTAGGGTTAGGGTTAGCATCAGCCCTAGGATAGTGTTAGGGTTAGGGTTAGGGTTAGCATCAGCCGTAGGATAGTGTTAGGGTTAGGGTTAGCCTCAGCCCTAAGATAGTGTTAGAGTTAGGGTTAGGGTTAGCATCAGCCCTAGGATAGTGTTAGGGTTAGGGTTAGGGTTAGCATCAGCCCTTCGAGAGTGTTAGGGTTAGGGTTAGGGCTAGCATCAGCCCTAGGATAGTGTTAGTGTTAGGGTTAGCATCAGCCCTAGGATAGTGTTAGGGTTAGGGTTAGCATCAGCCCTAGGATAGTGTTAGGGTTAGGGTTAGGGTTAGCATCAGGCCCAGGATAGTGTTAGTGTTAGGGTTAGCATCAGCCCTAGGATAGTGTTAGGGTTTGGGTTAGGGTTAGCATCCGCCCTAGGATAATGTTAGGGTTAGGGTTAGGGTTAGCATCAGCCCTAGGATAGCGTTAGTGTTAGGGTTAGCATCAGCCCTAGGATAGTGTTAGGGTTAGGGTTAGGGTTAGCATCCGCCCTAGGATAGTGTTAGGGTTAGGGTTAAGGTTAGCATCAACCCTAGGATAGTGTTAGGGTTAGGGTTAACATAAACCCTAGGATAGTGTTAGGGTTAGGGTTAGGGTTATCATAAGGCCTAGGATAGTGTTAGGGTTAGGGTTAGGGTTAGCATCAGTTCAAGGATAGTGTTAGGGTTAGCGTTAGGGTTAGCATCTGCCCTAGGATAGTGTTATGGTTAGGGTTAGGGTTAGCATCAGCCCAAGGATAGTGTTAGGGTTAGGGTTAGCATCAGCCCTAGGATAGTGTTAGGATTAGGGTTAGGGGTAGCATCAGGCCCAGGATAGTGTTAGGGTTAGGGTTAGGGTTAGCATCAGCCCTAGGATAGTGTGAGGGTTAGGGTTAGCATCAACCCTAGGATAGTGTTTGGGTTAGGGTTAGGGTTAGCATCAGCCCTAGGATAGTGTTAGGGTTAGGGTTACCCTCAGCCCTAGGAGAGTGTTAGGGTTAGGGATAGGGTTAGCATCAGGCCTAGGATAGTGTTAGGGTTAGGGTTAGGGTTAGAATCAGCCCTAGGATAGTGTTAGGGTTAGGGTTAGCATCAGCCCTAGGATAGTGTAAGGGTTAGGGTTAGGGTTATCATCAGGCCTAGGATAGTGTTAGGGTTAGGGTTAGCATCAGCCCTAGGATAGTGTTAGGTTTAGGGTTAGCATCAACCCTAGGATAGAGTTAGGGTTAGGGTTAGGGTTAGCATCAGGCCTAGGATAGTGTTATGGTTAGGGTTAGCATCAGACCTAGGATAGTTTTAGGGTTAGGGTTCGGGTTAGCATCAGCCGTAGGATAGTGTTAGGGTTAGGGTTAGCCTCAGCCCTAAGATAGTGTTAGAGTTAGGGTTAGGGTTAGCATCAGCCCTAGGATAGTGTTAGGGTTAGGGTTAGGGTTTTCATCAGCCCTAGGATAGTGTTAGGGTTAGGGTTAAGGTTAGCATCAGGCCTAGGATAGTGTTAGGGTGAGGGTTAGCATCAGCCCTAGGATAGTGTTAGGGTTAGGGTTAGGGTTAGCATCAGCCGTAGGATAGTGTTAGGGTTAGGGTTAGCCTCAGCCCTAAGATAGTGTTAGAGTTAGGGTTAGGGTTAGCATCAGCCCTAGGATAGTGTTAGGGTTAGGGTTAGGGTTAGCATCAGCCCTTGGAGAGTGTTAGGGTTAGGGTTAGGGTTAGCATCAGCCCTAGGATAGTGTTAGTGTTAGGGTAAGCATCAGCCCTAGGATAGTGTTAGGGTTAGGGTTAGCATTAGCCCTAGGATAGTGTTAGGGTTAGGGTTAGGGTTAGCATCAGGCCTAGGATAGTGTTAGTGTTAGGGTTAGCATCAGCCCTAGGATAGTGTTAGGGTTAGGGTTAGGGTTAGCATCCGCCCTAGGATAATGTTAGGGTTAGGGTTAGGGTTAGCATCAGCCCTAGGATAGTGTTAGTGTTAGGGTTAGCACCAGCCCTAGGATAGTGTTAGGGTTAGGGTTAGGGTTAGCATCCGCCCTAGGATAGTGTTAGGGTTAGGGTTAGGGTTAGCATCAGCCCTAGGATAGTGTTAGGGTTAGGGTTAACATAAACCCTAGGATAGTGTTAGGGTTAGGGTTAGGGTTATCATCAGGCCTAGGATAGTGTTAGGGTTAGGGTTAGGGTTAGCATCAGTTCAAGGATAGTGTTAGGGTTAGCGTTAGGGTTAGCATCTGCCCTAGGATAGTGTTAGGGTTAGGGTTAGGGTTAGCATCAGCCCAAGGATAGTGTTAGGGTTAGGGTTAGCATCAGCCCTAGGATAGTGTTAGGGTTAGGGTTAGGGTTAGCATCAGGCCCAGGATAGTGTTAGGGTTAGGGTTAGCATCAGCCGAAGGATAGTGTTAGGGTTAGGGTTAGGGTTAGCATCAGCCCTAGGATAGTGTTAGGGTTAGGGTTAGCATCAACCCTAGGACAGTGTTTGGGTTAGGGTTAGGGTTAGCATCAGCCCTAGGATAGTGTTAGGGTTAGGGTTAGGGTTAGCATCAGCCCTAGGATAGTGTTAGTGTTAGGGTTAGGATCAGCCCTAGGATAGTGTTAGGGTTAGGGTTACGGTTAGCATCAGCCCTAGGACAGTGTTAGGGTTAGGGTTAGCATCAGCCCTAGGTTAGTGTTAGTGTTAGGGTTAGGGTTAGCATCAGCACTAGGATAGTGTTAGGGTTAGGGTTAGGGTTAGCATCAGTTCAAGGATAGTGTTAGGGTTAGCGTTAGGGTTAGCAACAGCCCTAGGATAGTGTTAGGGTTAGGGTTAGGGTTAGCATCAGCCCTAGGATAGTGTTAGGGTTAGGGTTAGCATCAGCCCTAGGATAGTGTTAGGGTTAGGGTTAGGGTTATCGTCAGGCCTAGGATAGTGTTAGGGTTAGGGTTAGCATCAGCCCTAGGATAGTGTTAGGGTTAGGGTTCGGGATAGCATCAGACGTAGGATAGTGTTAGGGTTAGGGTTAGCCTCAGCCCTAAGATAGTGTTAGAGTTAGGGTTAGGGTTAGCATCAGCCCTAGGATAGTGTTAGGGTTAGGGTTAGGGTTAGCATCAGCCCTAGGATAGTGTTAGGGTTAGGGTTAGGGTTAGCATCAGGCCTAGGATAGTGTTAGGGTTAGGGTTAGCATCAGCCCTAGGATAGTGTTAGGGTTAGGGTTAGGGTTAGCATCAGCCGTAGGATAGTGTTAGGGTTAGGGTTAGTCTCAGCCCTAAGATAGTGTTAGAGTTAGGGTTAGGGTTAGCATCAGCCCTAGGATAGTGTTAGGGTTAGGGTTAGGGTTAGCATCAGCCCTTGGAGAGTGTTAGGGTTAGGCTTAGGGTTAGCATCAGCCCTAGGATAGTGTTAGTGTTAGGGTTAGCATCAGCCCTAGGATAGTGTTAGGGTTAGGGTTAGCATCAGCCCTAGGATAGTGTTAGGGTTAGGGTTAGGGTTAGCATCAGGCCTAGGATAGTGTTAGTGTTTGGGTTAGTATCAGCCCTAGGATAGTGTTAGGGTTAGGGTTAGGGTTAGGATCCGCCCTAGGATAATGTTAGGGTTAGGTTTAGGGTTAGCATCAGCCCTAGGATAGTGTTAGTGTTAGGGTTAGCATCAGCCCTAGGATAGTGTTAGGGTTAGGGTTAGGGTTAGCATCCGCCCTAGGATAGTGTTAGGGTTAGGGTTAGTGTTAGCATCAGCCCTAGGATAGTGTTAGGGTTAGGGTTAACATAAACCCTAGGATAGTGTTAGGGTTAGGGTTTTGGTTAGCATCAGTTCAAGGATAGTGTTAGGGTTAGCGTTAGGGTTAGCATCTGCCCTAGGATAGTGTTAGGGTTAGGGTTAGGGTTAGCATCAGCCCAAGGATAGTGTTAGGGTTAGGGTTAGCATCAGCCCTAGGATAGTGTTAGGGTTAGGGTTAGGGTTAGCATCAGGCCCAGGATAGTGTTAGGGTTATGGTTAGCATCAGCCCAAGGATAGTGTTAGGGTTAGGGTTAGCGTTAGCATAAGCCCTAGGATAGTGTTAGGGTTAGGGTTAGCATCAACCCTAGGATAGTGTTTGGGTTAGGGTTAGGGTTAGCATCAGCCCTAGGATAGTGTTAGGGTTAGGGTTAGGGTTAGCATCAGCCCTAGGATAGTGTTAGTGTTAGGGTTAGCATCAGCCCAAGGATAGTGTTAGGGTTAGGGTTAGGGTTAGCATCAGCCCAAGGATAGTGTTAGGGTTAGGGTTAGCATCAGCCCTAGGATAGTGTTAGGGTTAGGGTTAGGGTTAGCATCAGCCCTAGGATAGTGTTAGGGTTAGGGTTAGCATCAGCCCTAGGTTAGTGTTAGTGTTAGGGTTAGGGTTAGCATCAGCCCTAGGATAGTGTTAGGGTTAGGGTTAGGGTTAGCATCAGTTCAAGGATAGTGTTAGGGTTAGCGTTAGGGTTAGCATCAGCCCTAGCATAGTGTTAGGGTTAGGGTTAGGGTTATCATCAGGCCTAGGATAGTGTTAGGGTTAGGGTTAGGGTTAGCATCAGTTCAAGGATAGTGTTAGGGTTAGCGTTAGGGTAGCATCAGCCCTAGGATAGTGTTAGGGTTAGGGTTAGGGTTAGCATCAGCCCTAGGATAGTGTTAGGGTTAGAGTTAGCATCAGCCCTATGTTAGTGTTAGTGTTAGGGTTAGGGTTAGCATCAGCCCTAGGATAGTGTTAGGGTTAGGGTTAGGGTTAGCATCAGTTCAAGGATAGTGTTAGGGTTAGCGTTAGGGTAGCATCAGCCCTAGGATAGTGTTAGGGTTAGGGTTAGGGTTAGCATCAGCCCTAGGATAGTGTTAGGGTTAGGGTTAGCATCAGCCCTAGGATAGTGTTAGGGTTAGGGTTAGGGTTATCATCAGGCCTAGGATAGTGTAAGGTTAGTGTTAGCATCAGCCCTAGGATAGTGTTAGGGTTAGGGTTAGGGTTAGCATCAGCCCTAGGATAGTGTTAGGGTTAGGGTTAGCATCAGCCCTAGGATAGTGTTAGGGTTAGGGTTAGGGTTAGCATCAGCCCTAGGATAGTGTTAGGGTTAGGGTTAGCATCAGCCCTAGGATAGTGTTAGGGTTAGGGTTAGGGTTAGCATCAGCCTTAGGATAGTGTTAGGGTTAGGGTTAGCCTCAGCCCTAAGATAGTGTTAGAGTTAGGGTTAGGGTTAGCATCAGCCCTAGGATAATGTTAGGGTTAGGGTTAGGGTTAGCATCAGCCCTAGGATAGTGTTTGTGTTAGGGTTAGCATCAGCCCTAGGATAGTGTTAGGGTTAGGGTTAGGGTTAGCATCCGCCCTAGGATAGTGTTAGGGTTAGGGTTAGGGTTAGCATCAGCCATAGGATAGTGTTAGGGTTAGGGTTAACATAAACCCTAGGATAGTGTTAGGGTTAGGGTTACGGTTATCATCAGGCCTAGGATAGTGTTAGGGTTAGGGTTAGGGTTAGCATCAGTTCAAGGATAGTGTTAGGGTTAGCGTTAGGGTTAGCATCTGCCCTAGGATAGTGTTAGGGTTAGGGTTAGCATCAGCCCTAGGATAGTGTTAGGGTTAGGGTTAGGGTTAGCATCAGGCCCCGGATAGTGTTAGGGTTAGGGTTAGCATCAGCCCAAGGATAGTGTTAGGGTTAGGGTTAGGGTTAGCATCTGCCCTAGGATATTGTTAGGGTTAGGGTTAGGGTTAGCATCAGCCCAAGGATAGTGTTAGGGTTAGGGTTAGCATCAGCCTTAGGATAGTGTTAGGGTTAGGGTTAGGGTTAGCATCAGGCCCAGGATAGTGTTAGGGTTAGGGTTAGCATCAGCCCTAGGATAGTGTTAGGGTTAGGGTTAGGGTTAGCATCAGCCCTAGGATAGTGTTAGGGTTAGGGTTAGCATCAGCCCTAGGTTAGTGTTAGTGTTAGGGTTAGGGTTAGCATCAGCCCTAGGATAGTGTTAGGGTTAGGGTTAGGGTTAGCATCAGTTCAAGGATAGTGTTAGGGTTAGCGTTAGGGTTAGCAACAGCCCTAGGATAGTGTTAGGGTTAGGGTTAGGGTTAGCATCAGCCCTAGGATAGTGTTATGGTTAGGGTTAGCATCAGCCCTAGGATAGTGTTAGGGTTAGGGTTAGGGTTAGCATCAGGCCTAGGATAGTGTTAGGGTTAGGGTTAGCATCAGCCCTAGGATAGTGTTAGGGTTAGGGTTAGGGTTAGCATCAGCCGTAGGATAGTGTTAGGGTTAGGGTTAGCCTCAGCCCTAAGATAGTGTTAGAGTTAGGGTTAGGGTTAGCATCAGCCCTAGGATAGTGTTAGGGTTAGGGTTAGTGTTAGCATGAGCCCTTGGAGAGTGTTAGGGTTAGGGTTAGGTTTAGCATCAGCCCTAGGATAGTGTTAGTGTTAGGGTTAGCATCAGCCCTAGGATAGTGTTAGGGTTAGGGTTAGCATCAGCCCTAGGATAGTGTTAGGGTTAGGGTTAGGGTTAGCATCAGGCCTAGGATTGTGTTAGTGTTAGGGTTAGCATCAGCCCTAGGATAGTGTTAGGGTTAGGGTTAGGGTTAGGATCCGCCCTAGGATAATGTTAGGGTTAGGGTTAGGGTTAGCATCAGCCCTAGGATAGTGTTAGTGTTATGGTTAGCATCAGCCCTAGGATAGTATTAGGGTTAGGGTTAGGGTTAGCATCCGCCCTAGGATAGTGTTAGGGTTAGGGTTAGGGTTAGCATCAGCCCTAGGATAGTGTTAGGGTTAGGGTTAGGGTTAGCATCAGGCCTAGGATAGTGTTAGGGTTAGGGTTAGCATCAGCCCTAGGATAGTGTTAGGGTTAGAGTTAGGGTTAGCATCAGGCCTAGGATAGTGTTAGGGTTAGGGTTAGAATCAGCCCTAGGATAGTGTTAGGGTTAGGGTTAGGGTTAGCATCAGCCGTAGGATAGTGTAAGGGTTAGGGTTAGCCTCAGCCCTAAGATAGTGTTAGAGTTAGGATTAGGGTTAGCATCAGCCCTAGGATAGTGTTAGGGTTAGGGTTAGGGTTAGCATCAGCCCTTGGAGAGTGTTAGGGTTAGGGTTAGGGTTAGCATCAGCCCTAGGATAGTGTTAGTGTTAGGGTTAGCATCAGCCCTAGGATAGTGTTAGGGTTAGGGTTAGCATCAGCCCTAGGATAGTGTTAGGGTTAGGGTTAGGGTTAGCATCAGCCCTAGGATAGTGTTAGGGTTAGGGTTAGGGTTAGCATCAGCCCTAGGATAGTGTTAGGGTTAGGGTTAGCATCAGCCCTAGGATCTTGTTAGGGTTAGGGTTAGGGTTATCATCAGGCCTAGGATAGTGTTAGGGTTAGGGTTAGCATCAGCCCTAGGATAGTGTTAGGGTTAGGGTTAGGTTAGCATCAGCCCTAGGATAGTGTTAGTGTTAGGGTTAGCATCAGCCCTACGATAGTGTTAGGGTTAGGCTTAGGGTTAGCATCAGGCCTAGGATAGTGTTAGGGTTAGGGTTAGCATCAGCCCTAGGATAGTCTTAGGGTTAGGGTTAGGGTTAGCATCAGCCGTAGGATAGTGTTAGGGTTAGGGTTAGGGTTATCATCAGGCCTAGGATAGTGTTAGGGTTAGGGTTAGGGTTAGCATCAGTTCAAGGATAGTGTTAGGGTTAGCGTTAGGGTTAGCATCTGCCCTAGGATATTGTTACTGTTAGGGTTAGTGTTAGCATCAGCCCAAGGATAGTGTTAGGGTTAGGGTTAGCATCAGCCCTAGGATAGTGTTACGGTTAGGGTTAGGGTTAGCATCAGGCCCAGGATAGTGTTAGGGTTAGGGTTAGCATCAGCCCAAGGATAGTGTTAGGGTTAGGGTTAGGGTTAGCATCTGCCCTAGGATATTGTTAGGGTTAGGGTGAGGGTTAGCATCAGCGCAAGGACAGTGTTAGGGTTAGGATTACCATCAGCCCTAGGATAGTGTTAGGGTTAGGGTTAGGGTTAGCATCAGGCCCAGGATAGTGTTAGGGTTAGGGTTAGCATCAGTCCAAGGATAGTGTTAGGGTTAGGGTTAGGGTTAGCATCAGCCCTAGGATACTGTTAGGGTTAGGGTTAGCATCAACCCTAGGATAGTGTTTGGGTTACGGTTAGGGTTAGCATCAGCCCTAGGATAGTGTTAGGGTTAGGGTTAGCCTCAGCCCTAGGAGAGTGTTAGGGTTAGGGATACGGTTAGCACCAGGCCTAGGATAGTGTTAGGGTTAGGGTTAGGGTTAGCATCAGCCCTAGGATAGTGTTAGGGTTAGGGTTAGCATCAGCCCTAGGATAGTGTCAGGGTTAGGGTTAGGGTTATCATCAGGCCTAGGATAGTGTTAGGGTTAGGGTTAGCATCAGCTCTAGGATAGTGTTAGGGTTAGGGTTAGGGTTAGCATCAGCCCTAGGATAGTGTTAAGGTTAGGGTTATGGTTATCATCAGGCCTAGTATAGTGTGAGGTCTAGGGTTAGCATCAGACTTAGGATAGTGTTAGGGTTAGGGTTAGGGTTAGCATCAGCCCTAGGATAGTGTTAGGGTTAGGGTTAGCAACAGCCCTAGGATAGTGTTAGGGTTAGTGTTAGGGTTATCATCAGGCCTAGGATAGTGTTAGGGTTAGGGTTAGCATCAGCCCTAGGATAGTGTTAAGGTTAGGGTTAGGGTTAGCATCAGCCCTAGGATAGTGTTAGGGTTAGGGTTAGCATCAGCCCTAGGATAGTGTTAGGGTTAGGGTTAGGGTTAGCATCAGGCCTAGGATAGTGTTAGGTTTAGGGTTAGCATCAGCCCTAGGATAGTGTTAGGGTTAGGGTTAGGGTTAGCATCAGCCGTAGGATAGTGTTAGGGTTAGGGTTAGCCTCAGCCCTAAGATAGTGTTAGAGTTAGGGTTAGGGTTAGCATCAGCCCTAGGATAGTGTTAGGGTTAGGGTTAGGGTTAGCATCCGCCCTAGGATAATGTTAGGGTTAGGGTTAGGGTTAGCATCAGCCCTAGGATAGTGTTAGCGTTAGGGTTAGCATCAGCCCTAGGATAGTGTTAGGGTTAGGGTTAGGGTTAGCATCTGCCCTAGGATAGTGTTAGGGTTAGGGTTAACATAAATCCTAGGATAGTGTTAGGGTTAGGGTTAGGGTTATCATCAGGCCTAGGATAGTGTTAGGGTTAGGGTTAGGGTTAGCATCAGTTCAAGGATAGTGTTAGGGTTAGCGTTAGGGTTAGCATCTGCCCTAGGATAGTGTTAGCGTTAGGGTTACCCTCAGCCCTAGAAGAGTGTTAGGGTTAGGGATAGGGTTAGCATCAGGCCTAGGATAGTGTTAGGGTTAGGGTTAGGGTTAGCATCAGCCCTAGGATAGTGTTAGGGTTAGGGTTAGCATCAGCCCTAGGATAGTGTCAGGGTTAGGGTTAGGGTTATCATCAGGCCTAGGATAGTGTTAGGGTTAGGGTTAGCATCAGCTCTAGGATAGTATCAGGGTTAGGGTTAGGGTTAGCATCAGCCCTAGGATAGTGTTAAGGTTAGGGTTAGGGTTAGCATCAGCCCTAGGATAGTTTGAGGGCTAGGGTTAGCATCAGACTTAGGATAGTGTTAGGGTTAGGGTTAGGGTTAGCATCAGCCCTAGGATAGTGTTAGGGTTAGGGATAGCATCAGCCCTAGGATAGTGTTAGGGTTAGGGTGAGGGTTATCATCAGGCCTAGGATAGTGTTAGGGTTAGGGTTAGGGTTAGCATCAGCCCTAGGATAGTGTTAGGGTTAGGGTTAGCATCAACCCTAGGATAGAGTTAGGGTTAGGGTTACGGTTAGCATCAGGCCTAGGATAGTGTTATGGTTAGGGTTAGCATCAGCCCTAGGATAGTGTTAGGGTTAGGGTTCGGGTTAGCATCAGCCGTAGGATAGTGTTAGGGTTAGGGTTAGCCTCAGCCCTAAGATAGTGTTAGAGTTAGGGTTAGGGTTAGCATCAGCCCTAGGATAGTGTTAGGGTTAGGGTTAGGGTTAGCATCAGCCCTAGGATAGTGTTAGGGTTAGGGTTAGCATCAGCCCTAGGATAGTGTTAGGGTTAGGGTTAGGGTTAGCGTCAGGCCTAGGATAGTGTTAGGGTTAGGGTTAGCATCAGCCCTAGGATAGTGTTAGGGTTAGGGTTAGGGTTAGCATCAGCCGTAGGATAGTGTTAGGGTTAGGGTTAGCCTCAGCCCTAAGATAGTGTTAGAGTTAGGGTTAGGGTTAGCATCAGCCCTAGGATAGTGTTAGGGTAGGGTTAGGGTTAGCATCAGCCCTTGGAGAGTGTTAGGGTTAGGGTTAGGGCTAGCATCAGCCCTAGGATAGTGTTAGGGTTAGGGTTAGCATCAACCCTAGGATAGTGTTAGGGTTAGGGTTAGGGTTAGCATCAGGCCTAGGATAGTGTTAGTGTTAGGGTTAGCATCAGCCCTAAGATAGTGTTAGGGTTTGGGTTAGGGTTAGCATCCGCCCTAGGATAATGTTAGGGTTAGGGTTAGGGTTAGCATCAGCCCTAGGATAGCGTTAGTGTTAGGGTTAGCATCAGCCCTAGGATAGTGTTAGGGTTAGGGTTAGGGTAAGCATCCGCCCTAGGATAGTGTTAGGGTTAGGGTTAGGGTTAGCATCAACCCTAGGATAGTGTTAGGGTTAGGGTTAGGGTTATCATCAGGCCTAGGATAGTGTTAGGGTTAGGGTTAGGGTTAGCATCAGCCCAAGGATAGTGTTAGGGTTAGGGTTAGCATCAGCCCTAGGATAGTGTTACGGTTAGGGTTAGGGTTAGCATCAGGCCCAGGATAGTGTTAGGGTTAGGGTTAGCATCAGCCCAAGGATAGTGTTAGGGTTAGGGTTAGGGTTAGCATCTGCCCTAGGATATTGTTAGGGTTAGGGTTAGGGTTAGCATCAGCGCAAGGATAGTGTTAGGGTTAGGATTACCATCAGCCCTAGGATAGTGTTAGGGTTAGGGTTAGGGTTAGCATCAGGCCCAGGATAGTGTTAGGGTTAGGGTTAGCATCAGTCCAAGGATAGTGTTAGGGTTAGGGTTAGGGTTAGCATCAGCCCTAGGATAGTGTTAGGGTTAGGGTTAGCATCAACCCTAGGATAGTGTTTGGGTTAGGGTTAGGGTTAGCATCAGCCCTAGGATAGTGTTAGGGTTAGGGTTAGCCTCAACGCTAGGAGAGTGTTAGGGTTAGGGATACGGTTAGCATCAGGCCTAGGATAGTGTTAGGGTTAGGGTTAGGGTTAGCATCAGCCCTAGGATAGTGTTAGGGTTAGGGTTAGCATCAGCCCTAGGATAGTGTCAGGGTTAGGGTTAGGGTTAGCATCAGGCCCCGGATAGTGTTAGGGTTAGGGTTAGCATCAGCCCAAGGATAGTGTTAGGGTTAGGGTTAGGGTTAGCATCTGCCCTAGGATATTGTTAGGGTTAGGGTTAGGGTTAGCATCAGCCCAAGGATAGTGTTAGGGTTAGGGTTAGCATCAGCCTTAGGATAGTGTTAGGGTTAGGGTTAGGGTTAGCATCAGGCCCAGGATAGTGTTAGGGTTAGGGTTAGCATCAGCCCTAGGATAGTGTTAGGGTTAGGGTTAGGGTTAGCATCAGCCCTAGGATAGTGTTAGGGTTAGGGTTAGCATCAGCCCTAGGTTAGTGTTAGTGTTAGGGTTAGGGTTAGCATCAGCCCTAGGATAGTGTTAGGGTTAGGGTTAGGGTTAGCATCAGTTCAAGGATAGTGTTAGGGTTAGCGTTAGGGTTAGCAACAGCCCTAGGATAGTGTTAGGGTTAGGGTTAGGGTTAGCATCAGCCCTAGGATAGTGTTATGGTTAGGGTTAGCATCAGCCCTAGGATAGTGTTAGGGTTAGGGTTAGGGTTAGCATCAGGCCTAGGATAGTGTTAGGGTTAGGGTTAGCATCAGCCCTAGGATAGTGTTAGGGTTAGGGTTAGGGTTAGCATCAGCCGTAGGATAGTGTTAGGGTTAGGGTTAGCCTCAGCCCTAAGATAGTGTTAGAGTTAGGGTTAGGGTTAGCATCAGCCCTAGGATAGTGTTAGGGTTAGGGTTAGTGTTAGCATGAGCCCTTGGAGAGTGTTAGGGTTAGGGTTAGGTTTAGCATCAGCCCTAGGATAGTGTTAGTGTTAGGGTTAGCATCAGCCCTAGGATAGTGTTAGGGTTAGGGTTAGCATCAGCCCTAGGATAGTGTTAGGGTTAGGGTTAGGGTTAGCATCAGGCCTAGGATTGTGTTAGTGTTAGGGTTAGCATCAGCCCTAGGATAGTGTTAGGGTTAGGGTTAGGGTTAGGATCCGCCCTAGGATAATGTTAGGGTTAGGGTTAGGGTTAGCATCAGCCCTAGGATAGTGTTAGTGTTATGGTTAGCATCAGCCCTAGGATAGTATTAGGGTTAGGGTTAGGGTTAGCATCCGCCCTAGGATAGTGTTAGGGTTAGGGTTAGGGTTAGCATCAGCCCTAGGATAGTGTTAGGGTTAGGGTTAGGGTTAGCATCAGCCCTAGGACAGTGTTAGGGTTAGGGTTAGGGTTAGCATCAGCCGTAGGATAGTGTTAGGGTTAGGGTTAGCCTCAGCCCTAAGATAGTGTTAGAGTTAGGGTTAGGGTTAGCATCAGCCCTAGGATAGTGTTAGGGTTAGGGTTAGGGTTAGCATCCGCCCTAGGATAATGTTAGGGTTAGGGTTAGGGTTAGCATCAGCCCTAGGATAGTGTTAGCGTTAGGGTTAGCATCAGCCCTAGGATAGTGTTAGGGTTAGGGTTAGGGTTAGCATCCGCCCTAGGATAGTGTTAGGGTTAGGGTTAACATAAATCCTAGGATAGTGTTAGGGTTAGGGTTAGGGTTATCATCAGGCCTAGGATAGTGTTAGGGTTAGGGTTAGGGTTAGCATCAGTTCAAGGATAGTGTTAGGGTTAGCGTTAGGGTTAGCATCTGCCCTAGGATAGTGTTAGCGTTAGGGTTACCCTCAGCCCTAGAAGAGTGTTAGGGTTAGGGATAGGGTTAGCATCAGGCCTAGGATAGTGTTAGGGTTAGGGTTAGGGTTAGCATCAGCCCTAGGATAGTGTTAGGGTTAGGGTTAGCATCAGCCCTAGGATAGTGTCAGGGTTAGGGTTAGGGTTATCATCAGGCCTAGGATAGTGTTAGGGTTAGGGTTAGCATCAGCTCTAGGATAGTATCAGGGTTAGGGTTAGGGATAGCATCAGCCCTAGGATAGTGTTAAGGTTAGGGTTAGGGTTAGCATCAGCCCTAGGATAGTTTGAGGGCTAGGGTTAGCATCAGACTTAGGATAGTGTTAGGGTTAGGGTTAGGGTTAGCATCAGCCCTAGGATAGTGTTAGGGTTAGGGATAGCATCAGCCCTAGGATAGTGTTAGGGTTAGGGTGAGGGTTATCATCAGGCCTAGGATAGTGTTAGGGTTAGGGTTAGGGTTAGCATCAGCCCTAGGATAGTGTTAGGGTTAGGGTTAGCATCAACCCTAGGATAGAGTTAGGGTTAGGGTTACGGTTAGCATCAGGCCTAGGATAGTGTTATGGTTAGGGTTAGCATCAGCCCTAGGATAGTGTTAGGGTTAGGGTTCGGGTTAGCATCAGCCGTAGGATAGTGTTAGGGTTAGGGTTAGCCTCAGCCCTAAGATAGTGTTAGAGTTAGGGTTAGGGTTAGCATCAGCCCTAGGATAGTGTTAGGGTTAGGGTTAGGGTTAGCATCAGCCCTAGGATAGTGTTAGGGTTAGGGTTAGCATCAGCCCTAGGATAGTGTTAGGGTTAGGGTTAGGGTTAGCGTCAGGCCTAGGATAGTGTTAGGGTTAGGGTTAGCATCAGCCCTAGGATAGTGTTAGGGTTAGGGTTAGGGTTAGCATCAGCCGTAGGATAGTGTTAGGGTTAGGGTTAGCCTCAGCCCTAAGATAGTGTTAGAGTTAGGGTTAGGGTTAGCATAAGCCCTAGGATAGTGTTAGGGTTAGGGTTAGCGTTAGCATCAGCCCTTGGAGAGTGTTAGGGTTAGGGTTAGGGCTAGCATCAGCCCTAGGATAGTGTTAGGGTTAGGGTTAGCATCAACCCTAGGATAGTGTTAGGGTTAGGGTTAGGGTTAGCATCAGGCCTAGGATAGTGTTAGTGTTAGGGTTAGCATCAGCCCTAAGATAGTGTTAGGGTTTGGGTTAGGGTTAGCATCCGCCCTAGGATAATGTTAGGGTTAGGGTTAGGGTTAGCATCAGCCCTAGGATAGCGTTAGTGTTAGGGTTAGCATCAGCCCTAGGATAGTGTTAGGGTTAGGGTTAGGGTAAGCATCCGCCCTAGGATAGTGTTAGGGTTAGGGTTAGGGTTAGCATCAACCCTAGGATAGTGTTAGGGTTAGGGTTAACATAAACCCTAGGATAGTGTTAGGGTTAGGGTTAGGGTTATCATCAGGCCTAGGATAGTGTTAGGGTTAGGGTTAGCATCAGCCCAAGGATAGTGTTAGGGTTAGGGTTAGCATCAGCCCTAGGATAGTGTTACGGTTAGGGTTAGGGTTAGCATCAGGCCCAGGATAGTGTTAGGGTTAGGGTTAGCATCAGCCCAAGGATAGTGTTAGGGTTAGGGTTAGGGTTAGCATCTGCCCTAGGATATTGTTAGGGTTAGGGTTAGGGTTAGCATCAGCGCAAGGATAGTGTTAGGGTTAGGATTACCATCAGCCCTAGGATAGTGTTAGGGTTAGGGTTAGGGTTAGCATCAGGCCCAGGATAGTGTTAGGGTTAGGGTTAGCATCAGTCCAAGGATAGTGTTAGGGTTAGGGTTAGGGTTAGCATCAGCCCTAGGATAGTGTTAGGGTTAGGGTTAGCATCAACCCTAGGATAGTGTTTGGGTTAGGGTTAGGGTTAGCATCAGCCCTAGGATAGTGTTAGGGTTAGGGTTAGCCTCAACCCTAGGAGAGTGTTAGGGTTAGGGATACGGTTAGCATCAGGCCTAGGATAGTGTTAGGGTTAGGGTTAGGGTTAGCATCAGCCCTAGGATAGTGTTAGGGTTAGGGTTAGCATCAGCCCTAGGATAGTGTCAGGGTTAGGGTTAGGGTTATCATCAGGCCTAGGATAGTGTTAGGGTTAGGGTTAGCATCAGCTCTAGGATAGTGTTAGGGTTATGGTTAGGGTTAGCATCAGCCCTAGGATAGTGTTAAGGTTAGGGTTATGGTTATCATCAGGCCTAGTATAGTGTGAGGTCTAGGGTTAGCATCAGACTTAGGATAGTGTTAGGGTTAGGGTTAGGGTTAGCATCAGCCCTAGGATAGTGTTAGGGGCAGGGTTAGCATCAGCCCTAAGATAGTGTTAGGGTTAGTGTTAGGGTTATCATCAGGCCTAGGATAGTGTTAGGGTTAGGGTTAGCATCAGCCCTAGGATAGTGTTAGGGTTAGGGTTAGGGTTAGCATCAGCCCTAGGATAGTGTTAGGGTTAGGGTTAGCATCAGCCCTAGGATAGTGTTAGGGTTAGGGTTAGGGTTAGCATCAGGCCTAGGATAGTGTTAGGTTTAGGGTTAGCATCAGCCCTAGGATAGTGTTAGGGTTAGGGTTAGGGTTAGCATCAGCCGTAGGATAGTGTTAGGGTTAGGGTTAGCCTCAGCCCTAAGATAG
This sequence comes from Lemur catta, assembly GCF_020740605.2. Taxonomy (NCBI): domain Eukaryota; kingdom Metazoa; phylum Chordata; class Mammalia; order Primates; family Lemuridae; genus Lemur; species Lemur catta. The sequence goes on along the minus strand of NW_025423858.1, from coordinate 513,825 downwards.
TGTTAGAGTTAGGGTTAGGGTTAGCATCAGCCCTAGGATAGTGTTACGGTTAGGGTTAGGGTTAGCATCAGCCCTTGGAGAGTGTTAGGGTTAGGGTTAGGTTTAGCATCAGCCCTAGGATATTGTTAGTGTTAGGGTTAGCATCAGCCCTAGGATAGTGTTAGGGTTAGGGTTAGCATCAGCCCTATGATAGTGTTAGGGTTAGGGTTAGGGTTAGCATCAGGCCTAGGATAGTGTTAGTGTTAGGGTTAGCATCAGCCCTAGGATAGTGTTAGGGTTAGGGTTAGGGTTAGCATCCGCCCTAGGATAATGTTAGGGTTAGGGTTAGGGTTAGCATCAGCCCTAGGATAGTGTTAGTGTTAGGGTTAGCATCAGCCCTAGGATAGTGTTAGGGTTAGGGTTAGGGTTAGCATCCAGCCTAGGATAGTGTTAGGGTTAGGGTTAGGGTGAGCATCAGCCCTAGGATAGTGTGAGGGTTAGGGTTAACATAAATCCTAGGATAGTGTTAGGGTTAGGGTTAGGGTTATCATCAGGCCTAGGATAGTGTTAGGGTTAGGGTTAGGGTTAGCATCAGTTCAAGGATAGTGTTAGGGTTAGCGTTATGGTTACCATCTGCCCTAGGATAGTGTTAGGGTTAGGGTTACCCTCAGCCCTAGTAGAGTGTTAGGGTTAGGGATAGGGTTAGCATCAGGCCTAGGATAGTGTTAGGGTTAGGGTTAGGGTTAGCATCAGCCCTAGGATAGTGTTAGGGTTAGGGTTAGCATCAGCCCTAGGATAGTGTCAGGGTTAGGGTTAGGGTTATCATCAGGCCTAGGATAGTGTTAGGGTTAGGGTTAGCATCAGCTCTAGGATAGTGTTAGGGTTAGGGTTAGGGTTAGCATCAGCCCTAGGATAGTGTTAAGGTTAGGGTTAGGGTTATCATCAGGCCTAGGATAGTTTGAGGGCTAGGGTTAGCATCAGACTTAGGATAGTGTTAGGGTTAGGGTTAGGGTTAGCATCAGCCCTAGGATAGTGTTAGGGTTAGGGATAGCATCAGCCCTAGGATAGTGTTAGGGTTAGGTTGAGGGTTATCATCAGGCCTAGGATAGTGTTAGGGTTAGGGTTAGCATCAGCTCTAGGATAGTGTTAGGGTTAGGGTTAGGGTTAGCATCAGCCCTAGGATAGTGTTAAGGTTAGGGTTAGGGTTATCATCAGGCCTAGGATAGTTTGAGGGCTAGGGTTAGCATCAGACTTAGGATAGTGTTAGGGTTAGGGTTAGGGTTAGCATCAGCCCTAGGATAGTGTTAGGGTTAGGGATATCATCAGCCCTAGGATAGTGTTAGGGTTAGGGTGAGGGTTATCATCAGGCCTAGGATAGTGTTAGGGTTAGGGTTAGGGTTAGCATCAGCCCTAGCATAGTGTTAGTGTTAGGGTTAGCATCAACCGTAGGATAGAGTTAGGGTTAGGGTTAGGGTTAGCATCAGGCCTAGGATAGTGTTATGGTTAGGGTTAGCATCAGCCCTAGGATAGTGTTAGGGTTAGGGTTCGGGTTAGCATCAGCCGTAGGATAGTGTTAGGGTTAGGGTTAGCCTCAGCCCTAAGATAGTGTTAGCGTTAGGGTTAGGGTTAGCATCAGCCCTAGGATAGTGTTAGGGTTAGGGTTAGGGTTAGCATCAGCCCTAGGATAGTGTTAGGGTTAGGGTTAGCATCAGCCCTAGGATAGTGTTAGGGTTAGGGTTAGGGTTAGCATCAGGCCTAGGATAGTGTTAGGGTTAGGGTTAGGGTTAGCATCAGGCCTAGGATAGTGTTAGTGTTAGGGTTAGCATCAGCCCTAGGATAGTGTTAGGGTTTGGGTTAGGGTTAGCATCCGCCCTAGGATAATGTTAGGGTTAGGGTTAGGGTTAGCATCAGCCCTAGGATAGCGTTAGTGTTAGGGTTAGCATCAGCCCTAGGATAGTGTTAGGGTTAGGGTTAGGGTTAGCATCCGCCCTAGGATAGTGTTAGGGTTAGGGTTAGGGTTAGCATCAACCCTAGGATAGTGTTAGGGTTAGGGTTAACATAAACCCTAGGATAGTGTTAGGGTTAGGGTTAGGGTTATCATCAGGCCTAGGATAGTGTTAGGGTTAGGGTTAGGGTTAGCATCAGCCCAAGGATAGTGTTAGGGTTAGGGTTAGCATCAGCCCTAGGATAGTGTTACGGTTAGGGTTAGGGTTAGCATCAGGCCCAGGATAGTGTTAGGGTTAGGGTTAGCATCAGCCCAAGGATAGTGTTAGGGTTAGGGTTAGGGTTAGCATCTGCCCTAGGATATTGTTAGGGTTAGGGTTAGGGTTAGCATCAGCGCAAGGATAGTGTTAGGGTTAGGATTACCATCAGCCCTAGGATAGTGTTAGGGTTAGGGTTAGGGTTAGCATCAGGCCCAGGATAGTGTTAGGGTTAGGGTTAGCATCAGTCCAAGGATAGTGTTAGGGTTAGGGTTAGGGTTAGCATCAGCCCTAGGATAGTGTTAGTGTTAGGGTTAGCATCAACCCTAGGATAGTGTTTGGGTTAGGGTTAGGGTTAGCATCAGCCCTAGGATAGTGTTAGGGTTAGGGTTAGCCTCAACCCTAGGAGAGTGTTAGGGTTAGGGATACGGTTAGCATCAGGCCTAGGATAGTGTTAGGGTTAGGGTTAGGGTTAGCATCAGCCCTAGGATAGTGTTAGGGTTAGGGTTAGCATCAGCCCTAGGATAGTGTCAGGGTTAGGGTTAGGGTTATCATCAGGCCTAGGATAGTGTTAGGGTTAGGGTTAGCATCAGCTCTAGGATAGTGTTAGGGTTATGGTTAGGGTTAGCATCAGCCCTAGGATAGTGTTAAGGTTAGGGTTATGGTTATCATCAGGCCTAGTATAGTGTGAGGTCTAGGGTTAGCATCAGACTTAGGATAGTGTTAGGGTTAGGGTTAGGGTTAGCATCAGCCCTAGGATAGTGTTAGGGTTAGGGTTAGCATCAGCCCTAGGATAGTGTTAGGGTTAGTGTTAGGGTTATCATCAGGCCTAGGATAGTGTTAGAGTTAGGGTTAGCATCAGCCCTAGGATAGTGTTAGGGTTAGGGTTAGGGTTAGCATCAGCCCTAGGATAGTGTTAGGGTTAGGGTTAGCATCAGCCCTAGGATAGTGTTAGGGTTAGGGTTAGGGTTAGCATCAGGCCTAGGATAGTGTTAGGTTTAGGGTTAGCATCAGCCCTAGGATAGTGTTAGGGTTAGGGTTAGGGTTAGCATCAGCCGTAGGATAGTGTTAGGGTTAGGGTTAGCCTCAGCCCTAAGATAGTGTTAGAGTTAGGGTTAGGGTTAGCATCAGCCCTAGGATAGTGTTACGGTTAGGGTTAGGGTTAGCATCAGCCCTTGGAGAGTGTTAGGGTTAGGGTTAGGTTTAGCATCAGCCCTAGGATATTGTTAGTGTTAGGGTTAGCATCAGCCCTAGGATAGTGTTAGGGTTAGGGTTAGCATCAGCCCTATGATAGTGTTAGGGTTAGGGTTAGCGTTAGCATCAGGCCTAGGATAGTGTTAGTGTTAGGGTTAGCATCAGCCCTAGGATAGTGTTAGGGTTAGGGTTAGGGTTAGCATCCGCCCTAGGATAATGTTAGGGTTAGGGTTAGGGTTAGCATCAGCCCTAGGATAGTGTTAGTGTTAGGGTTAGCATCAGCCCTAGGATAGTGTTAGGGTTAGGGTTAGGGTTAGCATCCAGCCTAGGATAGTGTTAGGGTTAGGGTTAGGGTGAGCATCAGCCCTAGGATAGTGTGAGGTTTAGGGTTAACATAAATCCTAGGATAGTGTTAGGGTTAGGGTTAGGGTTATCATCAGGCCTAGGATAGTGTTAGGGTTAGGGTTAGGGTTAGCATCAGTTCAAGGATAGTGATAGGGTTAGCGTTATGGTTAGCATCTGCCCTAGGATAGTGTTAGGGTTAGGGTTACCCTCAGCCCTAGTAGAGTGTTAGGGTTAGGGATAGGGTTAGCATCAGACCTAGGATAGTGTTAGGGTTAGGGTTAGCATCAGCCCTAGGATAGTGTTAGGGTTAGGGTTAGCATCAGCCCTAGGATAGTGTCAGGGTTAGGGTTAGGGTTATCATCAGGCCTAGGATAGTGTTAGGGTTAGGGTTAGCATCAGCTCTAGGATAGTGTTAGGGTTAGGGTTAGGGTTAGCATCAGCCCTAGGATAGTGTTAAGGTTAGGGTTAGGGTTATCATCAGGCCTAGGATAGTTTGAGGGCTAGGGTTAGCATCAGACTTAGGATAGTGTTAGGGTTAGGGTTAGGGTTAGCATCAGCCCTAGGATAGTGTTAGGGTTAGGGATAGCATCAGCCCTAGGATAGTGTTAGGGTTAGGGTGAGGGTTATCATCAGGCCTAGGATAGTGTTAGGGTTAGGGTTAGCATCAGCTCTAGGATAGTGTTAGGGTTAGGGTTAGGGTTAGCATCAGCCCTAGGATAGTGTTAAGGTTAGGGTTAGGGTTATCATCAGGCCTAGGATAGTTTGAGGGCTAGGGTTAGCATCAGACTTAGGATAGTGTTAGGGTTAGGGTTAGGGTTAGAATCAGCCCTAGGATAGTGTTAGGGTTAGGGATATCATCAGCCCTAGGATAGTGTTAGGGTTAGGGTGAGGGTTATCATCAGGCCTAGGATAGTGTTAGGGTTCGGGTTAGGGTTAGCATCAGCCCTAGCATAGTGTTAGTGTTAGGGTTAGCATCAACCCTAGGATAGAGTTAGGGTTAGGGTTAGGGTTAGCATCAGGCCTAGGATAGTGTTATGGTTAGGGTTAGCATCAGCCCTAGGATAGTGTTAGGGTTAGGGTTCGGGTTAGCATCAGCCGTAGGATAGTGTTAGGGTTAGGGTTAGCCTCAGCCCTAAGATAGTGTTAGAGTTTGGGTTAGGGTTAGCATCAGCCCTAGGATAGTGTTAGGGTTAGGGTTAGGGTTAGCATCAGCCCTAGGATAGTGTTAGGGTTAGGGTTAGCATCAGCCCTAGGATAGTGTTAGGGTTAGGGTTAGGGTTAGCATCAGGCCTAGGATAGTGTTAGGGTTAGGGTTAGCATCAGCCCTAGGATAGTGTTAGGGTTAGGGTTAGGGTTAGCATCAGCCGTAGGATAGTGTTAGGGTTAGGGTTAGCCTCAGCCCTAAGATAGTGTTAGAGTTAGGGTTAGGGTTAGCATCAGCCCTAGGATAGTGTTAGGGTTAGGGTTAGGGTTAGCATCAGCCCTTGGAGAGTGTTAGGGTTAGGGTTAGGGCTAGCATCAGCCCTAGGATAGTGTTAGGGTTAGGGTTAGCATCAACCCTAGGATAGTGTTAGGGTTAGGGTTAGGGTTAGCATCAGGCCTAGGATAGTGTTAGTGTTAGGGTTAGCATCAGCCCTAGGATAGTGTTAGGGTTTGGGTTAGGGTTAGCATCCGCCCTAGGATAATGTTAGGGTTAGAGTTAGGGTTAGCATCAGCCCTAGGATAGCGTTAGTGTTAGGGTTAGCATCAGCCCTAGGATAGTGTTAGGGTTAGGGTTAGGGTTAGCATCCGCCCTAGGATAGTGTTAGGGTTAGGGTTAGGGTTAGCATCAACCCTAGGATAGTGTTAGGGTTAGGGTTAACATAAACCCTAGGATAGTGTTAGGGTTAGGGTTAGGGTTATCATCAGGCCTAGGATAGTGTTAGGGTTAGGGTTAGGGTTAGCATCAGCCCAAGGATAGTGTTAGGGTTAGGGTTAGCATCAGCCCTAGGATAGTGTTACGGTTAGGGTTAGGGTTAGCATCAGGCCCAGGATAGTGTTAGGGTTAGGGTTAGCATCAGCCCAAGGATAGTGTTAGGGTTAGGGTTAGGGTTAGCATCTGCCCTAGGATATTGTTAGGGTTAGGGTTAGGGTTAGCATCAGCGCAAGGATAGTGTTAGGGTTAGGATTACCATCAGCCCTAGGATAGTGTTAGGGTTAGGGTTAGGGTTAGCATCAGGCCCAGGATAGTGTTAGGGTTAGGGTTAGCATCAGTCCAAGGATAGTGTTAGGGTTAGGGTTAGGGTTAGCATCAGCCCTAGGATAGTGTTAGGGTTAGGGTTAGCATCAACCCTAGGATAGTGTTTGGGTTAGGGTTAGGGTTAGCATCAGCCCTAGGATAGTGTTAGGGTTAGGGTTAGCCTCAACCCTAGGAGAGTGTTAGGGTTAGGGATACGGTTAGCATCAGGCCTAGGATAGTGTTAGGGTTAGGGTTAGGGTTAGCATCAGCCCTAGGATAGTGTTAGGGTTAGGGTTAGCATCAGCCCTAGGATAGTGTCAGGGTTAGGGTTAGGGTTATCATCAGGCCTAGGATAGTGTTAGGGTTAGGGTTAGCATCAGCTCTAGGATAGTGTTAGGGTTATGGTTAGGGTTAGCATCAGCCCTAGGATAGTGTTAAGGTTAGGGTTATGGTTATCATCAGGCCTAGTATAGTGTGAGGTCTAGGGTTAGCATCAGACTTAGGATAGTGTTAGGGTTAGGGTTAGGGTTAGCATCAGCCCTAGGATAGTGTTAGGGTTAGGGTTAGCATCAGCCCTAGGATAGTGTTAGGGTTAGTGTTAGGGTTATCATCAGGCCTAGGATAGTGTTAGGGTTAGGGTTAGCATCAGCCCTAGGATAGTGTTAGGGTTAGGGTTAGGGTTAGCATCAGCCCTAGGATAGTGTTAGGGTTAGGGTTAGCATCAGCCCTAGGATAGTGTTAGGGTTAGGGTTAGGGTTAGCATCAGGCCTAGGATAGTGTTAGGTTTAGGGTTAGCATCAGCCCTAGGATAGTGTTAGGGTTAGGGTTAGGGTTAGCATCAGCCGTAGGATAGTGTTAGGGTTAGGGTTAGCCTCAGCCCTAAGATAGTGTTAGAGTTAGGGTTAGGGTTAGCATCAGCCCTAGGATAGTGTTACGGTTAGGGTTAGGGTTAGCATCAGCCCTTGGAGAGTGTTAGGGTTAGGGTTAGGTTTAGCATCAGCCCTAGGATATTGTTAGTGTTAGGGTTAGCATCAGCCCTAGGATAGTGTTAGGGTTAGGGTTAGCATCAGCCCTATGATAGTGTTAGGGTTAGGGTTAGGGTTAGCATCAGGCCTAGGATAGTGTTAGTGTTAGGGTTAGCATCAGCCCTAGGATAGTGTTAGGGTTAGGGTTAGGGTTAGCATCCGCCCTAGGATAATGTTAGGGTTAGGGTTAGGGTTAGCATCAGCCCTAGGATAGTGTTAGTGTTAGGGTTAGCATCAGCCCTAGGATAGTGTTAGGGTTAGGGTTAGGGTTAGCATCCAGCCTAGGATAGTGTTAGGGTTAGGGTTAGGGTGAGCATCAGCCCTAGGATAGTGTGAGGTTTAGGGTTAACATAAATCCTAGGATAGTGTTAGGGTTAGGGTTAGGGTTATCATCAGGCCTAGGATAGTGTTAGGGTTAGGGTTAGGGTTAGCATCAGTTCAAGGATAGTGTTAGGGTTAGCGTTATGGTTAGCATCTGCCCTAGGATAGTGTTAGGGTTAGGGTTACCCTCAGCCCTAGTAGAGTGTTAGGGTTAGGGATAGGGTTAGCATCAGGCCTAGGATAGTGTTAGGGTTAGGGTTAGGGTTAGCATCAGCCCTAGGATAGTGTTAGGGTTAGGGTTAGCATCAGCCCTAGGATAGTGTCAGGGTTAGGGTTAGGGTTATCATCAGGCCTAGGATAGTGTTAGGGTTACGGTTAGCATCAGCTCTAGGATAGTGTTAGGGTTAGGGTTAGGGTTAGCATCAGCCCTAGGATAGTGTTAAGGTTAGGGTTAGGGTTATCATCAGGCCTAGGATAGTTTGAGGGCTAGGGTTAGCATCAGACTTAGGATAGTGTTAGGGTTAGGGTTAGGGTTAGCATCAGCCCTAGGATAGTGTTAGGGTTAGGGATAGCATCAGCCCTAGGATAGTGTTAGGGTTAGGGTGAGGGTTATCATCAGGCCTAGGATAGTGTTAGGGTTAGGGTTAGCATCAGCTCTAGGATAGTGTTAGGGTTAGGGTTAGGGTTAGCATCAGCCCTAGGATAGTGTTAAGGTTAGGGTTAGGGTTATCATCAGGCCTAGGATAGTTTGAGGGCTAGGGTTAGCATCAGACTTAGGATAGTGTTAGGGTTAGGGTTAGGGTTAGCATCAGCCCTAGGATAGTGTTAGGGTTAGGGATATCATCAGCCCTAGGATAGTGTTAGGGTTAGGGTGAGGGTTATCATCAGGCCTAGGATAGTGTTAGGGTTAGGGTTAGGGTTAGCATCAGCCCTAGCATAGTGTTAGTGTTAGGGTTAGCATCAACCCTAGGATAGAGTTAGGGTTAGGGTTAGGGTTAGCATCAGGCCTAGGATAGTGTTATGGTTAGGGTTAGCATCAGCCCTAGGATAGTGTTAGGGTTAGGGTTCGGGTTAGCATCAGCCGTAGGATAGTGTTAGGGTTAGGGTTAGCCTCAGCCCTAAGATAGTGTTAGAGTTAGGGTTAGGGTTAGCATCAGCCCTAGGATAGTGTTAGGTTTAGGGTTAGGGTTAGCATCAGCCCTAGGATAGTGTTAGGGTTAGGGTTAGCATCAGCCCTAGGATAGTGTTAGGGTTAGGGTTAGGGTTAGCATCAGGCCTAGGATAGTGTTAGGGTTAGGGTTAGCATCAGCCCTAGGATAGTGTTAGGGTTAGGGTTAGGGTTAGCATCAGCCGTAGGATAGCGTTAGTGTTAGGGTTAGCATCAGCCCTAGGATAGTGTTAGGGTTAGGGTTAGGGTTAGCATCAGCCCTTGGAGAGTGTTAGGGTTAGGGTTAGGGCTAGCATCAGCCCTAGGATAGTGTTAGGTTTAGGGTTAGCATCAACCCTAGGATAGTGTTAGGGTTAGGGTTAGGGTTAGCATCAGGCCTAGGATAGTGTTAGTGTTAGGGTTAGCATCAGCCCTAGGATAGTGTTAGGGTTTGGGTTAGGGTTAGCATCCGCCCTAGGATAATGTTAGGGTTAGGGTTAGGGTTAGCATCAGCCCTAGGATAGCGTTAGTGTTAGGGTTAGCATCAGCCCTAGGATAGTGTTAGGGTTAGGGTTAGGGTTAGCATCCGCCCTAGGATAGTGTTAGGGTTAGGGTTAGGGTTAGCATCAACCCTAGGATAGTGTTAGGGTTAGGGTTAACATAAACCCTAGGATAGTGTTAGGGTTAGGGTTAGGGTTATCATCAGGCCTAGGATAGTGTTAGGGTTAGGGTTAGGGTTAGCATCAGCCCAAGGATAGTGTTAGGGTTAGGGTTAGCATCAGCCCTAGGATAGTGTTACGGTTAGGGTTAGGGTTAGCATCAGGCCCAGGATAGTGTTAGGGTTAGGGTTAGCATCAGCCCAAGGATAGTGTTAGGGTTAGGGTTAGGGTTAGCATCTGCCCTAGGATATTGTTAGGGTTAGGGTTAGGGTTAGCATCAGCGCAAGGATAGTGTTAGGGTTAGGGTTACCATCAGCCCTAGGATAGTGTTAGGGTTAGGGTTAGGGTTAGCATCAGGCCCAGGATAGTGTTAGGGTTAGGGTTAGCATCAGTCCAAGGATAGTGTTAGGGTTAGGGTTAGGGTTAGCATCAGCCCTAGGATAGTGTTAGGGTTAGGGTTAGCATCCACCCTAGGATAGTGTTTGGGTTAGGGTTAGGGTTAGCATCAGCCCTAGGATAGTGTTAGGGTTAGGGTTAGCCTCAACCCTAGGAGAGTGTTAGGGTTAGGGATACGGTTAGCATCATTCCTAGGATAGTGTTAGGGTTAGGGTTAGGGTTAGCATCAGCCCTAGGATAGTGTTAGGGTTAGGGTTAGCATCAGCCCTAGGATAGTGTCAGGGTTAGGGTTAGGGTTATCATCAGGCCTAGGATAGTGTTAGGGTTAGGGTTAGCATCAGCTCTAGGATAGTGTTAGGGTTATGGTTAGGGTTAGCATCAGCCCTAGGATAGTGTTAAGGTTAGGGTTATGGTTATCATCAGGCCTAGTATAGTGTGAGGTCTAGGGTTAGCATCAGACTTAGGATAGTGTTAGGGTTAGGGTTAGGGTTAGCATCAGCCCTAGGATAGTGTTAGGGTTAGGGTTAGCATCAGCCCTAGGATAGTGTTAGGGTTAGTGTTAGGGTTATCATCAGGCCTAGGATAGTGTTAGGGTTAGGGTTAGCATCAGCCCTAGGATAGTGTTAGGGTTAGGGTTAGGGTTAGCATCAGCCCTAGGATAGTGTTAGGGTTAGGGTTAGCATCAGCCCTAGGATAGTGTTAGGGTTAGGGTTAGGGTTAGCATCAGGCCTAGGATAGTGTTAGGGTTAGGGTTAGGGTTAGCATCAGCCGTAGGATAGTGTTAGGGTTAGGGTTAGCCTCAGCCCTAAGATAGTGTTAGAGTTAGGGTTAGGGTTAGCATCAGCCCTAGGATAGTGTTAGGGTTAGGGTTAGGGTTAGCATCAGCCCTTGGAGAGTGTTAGGGTTAGGGTTAGGTTTAGCATCAGCCCTAGGATATTGTTAGTGTTAGGGTTAGCATCAGCCCTAGGATAGTGTTAGGGTTAGGGTTAGCATCAGCCCTATGATAGTGTTAGGGTTAGGGTTAGGGTTAGCATCAGGCCTAGGATAGTGTTAGTGTTAGGGTTAGCATCAGCCCTAGGATAGTGTTAGGGTTAGGGTTAGGGTTAGCATCCGCCCTAGGATAATGTTAGGGTTAGGGTTAGGGTTAGCATCAGCCCTAGGATAGTGTTAGTGTTAGGGTTAGCATCAGCCCTAGGATAGTGTTAGGGTTAGTGTTAGGGTTAGCATCCAGCCTAGGATAGTGTTAGGGTTAGGGTTAGGGTGAGCATCAGCCCTAGGATAGTGTGAGGTTTAGGGTTAACATAAATCCTAGGATAGTGTTAGGGTTAGGGTTAGGGTTATCATCAGGCCTAGGATAGTGTTAGGGTTAGGGTTAGGGTTAGCATCAGTTCAAGGATAGTGTTAGGGTTAGCGTTATGGTTAGCATCTGCCCTAGGATAGTGTTAGGGTTAGGGTTACCCTCAGCCCTAGTAGAGTGTTAGGGTTAGGGATAGGGTTAGCATCAGGCCTAGGATAGTGTTAGGGTTAGGGTTAGGGTTAGCATCAGCCCTAGGATAGTGTTAGGGTTAGGGTTAGCATCAGCCCTAGGATAGTGTCAGGGTTAGGGTTAGGGTTATCATCAGGCCTAGGATAGTGTTAGGGTTAGGGTTAGCATCAGCTCTAGGATAGTGTTAGGGTTAGTGTTAGGGTTAGCATCAGCCCTAGGATAGTGTTAAGGTTAGGGTTAGGGTTATCATCAGGCCTAGGATAGTTTGAGGGCTAGGGTTAGCATCAGACTTAGGATAGTGTTAGGGTTAGGGTTAGGGTTAGCATCAGCCCTAGGATAGTGTTAGGGTTAGGGATAGCATCAGCCCTAGGATAGTGTTAGGGTTAGGGTGAGGGTTATCATCAGGCCTAGGATAGTGTTAGGGTTAGGGTTAGGGTTAGCATCAGCCCTAGGATAGTGTTAGGGTTAGGGTTAGCATCAACCCTAGGATAGAGTTAGGGTTAGGGTTAGGGTTAGCATCAGGCCTAGGATAGTGTTATGGTTAGGGTTAGCATGAGCCCTAGGATAGTGTTAGGGTTAGGGTTCGGGTTATCATCAGCCGTAGGATAGTGTTAGGGTTAGGGTTAGCCTCAGCCCTAAGATAGTGTTAGAGTTAGGGTTAGGGTTAGCATCAGCCCTAGGATAGTGTTAGGGTTAGGGTTAGGGTTAGCATCAGCCCTAGGATAGTGTTAGGGTTAGGGTTAGCATCAGCCCTAGGATAGTGTTAGGGTTAGGGTTAGGGTTAGCATCAGGCCTAGGATAGTGTTAGGGTTAGGGTTAGCATCAGCCCTAGGATAGTGTTAGGGTTTGGGTTAGGGTTAGCATCCGCCCTAGGATAATGTTAGGGTTAGGGTTAGGGTTAGCATCAGCCCTAGGATAGCGTTATTGTTAGGGATAGCATCAGCCCTAGGATAGTGTTAGGGTTAGGGTTAGGGTTAGCATCCGCCCTAGGATAGTGTTAGGGTTAGGGTTAGGGTTAGCATCAACCCTAGGATAGTGTTAGGGTTAGGGTTAACATAAACCCTAGGATAGTGTTAGGGTTAGGGTTAGGGTTATCATAAGGCCTAGGATAGTGTTAGGGTTAGGGTTAGGGTTAGCATCAGTTCAAGGATAGTGTTAGGGTTAGCGTTAGGGTTAGCATCTGCCCTAGGATAGTGTTAGGGTTAGGGTTAGGGTTAGCATCAGCCCAAGGATAGTGTTAGGGTTAGGGTTAGCATCAGCCCTAGGATAGTGTTAGGATTAGGGTTAGGGGTAGCATCAGGCCCAGGATAGTGTTAGGGTTAGGGTTAGCATCAGCCCAAGGATAGTGTTAGGGTTAGGGTTAGGGTTAGCATCAGCCCTAGGATAGTGTGAGGGTTAGGGTTAGCATCAACCCTAGGATAGTGTTTGGGTTAGGGTTAGGGTTAGCATCAGCCCTAGGATAGTGTTAGGGTTAGGGTTACCCTCAGCCCTAGGAGAGTGTTAGGGTTAGGGATAGGGTTAGCATCAGGCCTAGGATAGTGTTAGGGTTAGGGTTAGGGTTAGAATCAGCCCTAGGATAGTGTTAGGGTTAGGGTTAGCATCAGCCCTAGGATAGTGTAAGGGTTAAGGTTAGGGTTATCATCAGGCCTAGGATAGTGTTAGGGTTAGGGTTAGCATCAGCCCTAGGATAGTGTTAGGTTTAGGGTTAGCATCAACCCTAGGATAGAGTTAGGGTTAGGGTTAGGGTTAGCATCAGGCCTAGGATAGTGTTATGGTTAGGGTTAGCATCAGCCCTAGGATAGTGTTAGGGTTAGGGTTCGGGTTAGCATCAGCCGTAGGATAGTGTTAGGGTTAGGGTTAGCCTCAGCCCTAAGATAGTGTTAGAGTTAGGGTTAGGGTTAGCATCAGCCCTAGGATAGTGTTAGGGTTAGGGTTAGGGTTAGCATCAGCCCTTGGAGAGTGTTAGGGTTAGGGTTAGGGTTAGCATCAGCACTAGGATAGTGTTAGTGTTAGGGTAAGCATCAGCCCTAGGATAGTGTTAGGGTTAGGGTTAGCATTAGCCCTAGGATAGTGTTAGGGTTAGGGTTAGGGTTAGCATCAGGCCTAGGATAGTGTTAGTGTTAGGGTTAGCATCAGCCCTAGGATAGTGTTAGGGTTAGGGTTAGGGTTAGCATCCGCCCTAGGATAATGTTAGGGTTAGGGTTAGGGTTAGCATCAGCCCTAGGATAGTGTTAGTGTTAGGGTTAGCATCAGCCCTAGGTTAGTGTTAGGGTTAGGGTTAGGGTTAGCATCCGCCCTAGGATAGTGTTAGGGTTAGGGTTAGGGTTAGCTTCAGCCCTAGGATAGTGTTAGGGTTAGGGTTAACATAAACCCTAGGATAGTGTTAGGGTTAGGGTTAGGGTTATCATCAGGCCTAGGATAGTGTTAGGGTTAGGGTTAGGGTTAGCATCAGTTCAAGGATAGTGTTAGGGTTAGCGTTAGGGTTAGCATCTGCCCTAGGATAGTGTTAGGGTTAGGGTTAGGGTTAGCATCAGCCCAAGGATAGTGTAAGGGTTAGGGTTAGCATCAGCCCTAGGATAGTGTTAGGGTTAGGGTTAGGGTTAGCATCAGGCCCAGGATAGTGTTAGGGTTAGGGTTAGCATCAGCCGAAGGATAGTGTTAGGGTTAGCGTTAGGGTTAGCATCAGCCCTAGGATAGTGTTAGGGTTAGGGTTAGCATCAACCCTAGGACAGTGTTTGGGTTAGGGTTAGGGTTAGCATCAGCCCTAGGATAGTGTTAGGGTTAGGGTTAGGGTTAGCATCAGCCCTAGGATAGTGTTAGTGTTAGGGTTAGCATCAGCCCTAGGATAGTGTTAGGGTTAGGGTTACGGTTAGCATCAGCCCTAGGACAGTGTTAGGGTTAGGGTTAGCATCAGCCCTAGGTTAGTGTTAGTGTTAGGGTTAGGGTTAGCATCAGCACTAGGATAGTGTTAGGGTTAGGGTTAAGGTTAGCATCAGTTCAAGGATAGTGTTAGGGTTAGCGTTAGGGTTAGCAACAGCCCTAGGATAGTGTTAGGGTTAGGGTTAGGGTTAGCATCAGCCCTAGGATAGTGTTAGGGTTAGGGTTAGCATCAGCCCTAGGATAGTGTTAGGGTTAGGGTTAGGGTTATCGTCAGGCCTAGGATAGTGTTAGGGTTAGGGTTAGCATCAGCCCTAGGATAGTGTTAGGGTTAGGGTTCGGGATAGCATCAGACGTAGGATAGTGTTAGGGTTAGGGTTAGCCTCAGCCCTAAGATAGTGTTAGAGTTAGGGTTAGGGTTAGCATCAGCCCTAGGATAGTGTTAGGGTTAGGGTTAGGGTTAGCATCAGCCCTAGGATAGTGTTAGGGTTAGGGTTAGCATCAGCCCTAGGATAGTGTTAGGGTTAGGGTTAGGGTTAGCATCAGGCCTAGGATAGTGTTAGGGTTAGGGTTAGCATCAGCCCTAGGATAGTGTTAGGGTTAGGGTGAGGGTTAGCATCAGCCGTAGGATAGTGTTAGGGTTAGGGTTAGCCTCAGCCCTAAGATAGTGTTAGAGTTAGGGTTAGGGTTAGCATCAGCCCTAGGATAGTGTTAGGGTTAGGGTTAGGGTTAGCATCAGCCCTTGGAGAGTGTTAGGGTTAGGGTTAGGGTTAGCATCAGCCCTAGGATAGTGTTAGTGTTAGGGTTAGCATCAGCCCTAGGATAGTGTTAGGGTTAGGGTTAGCATCAGCCCTAGGATAGTGTTAGGGTTAGGGTTAGGGTTAGCATCAGGCCTAGGATAGTGTTAGTGTTTGGGTTAGTATCAGCCCTAGGATAGTGTTAGGGTTAGGGTTATGGTTAGGATCCGCCCTAGGATAATGTTAGGGTTAGGTTTAGGGTTAGCATCAGCCCTAGGATAGTGTTAGTGTTAGGGTTAGCATCAGCCCTAGGATAGTGTTAGGGTTAGGGTTAGGGTTAGCATCCGCCCTAGGATAGTGTTAGGGTTAGGGTTAGTGTTAGCATCAGCCCTAGGATAGTGTTAGGGTTAGGGTTAACATAAACCCTAGGATAGTGTTAGGGTTAGGGTTATGGTTAGCATCAGTTCAAGGATAGTGTTAGGGTTAGCGTTAGGGTTAGCATCTGCCCTAGGATAGTGTTAGGGTTAGGGTTAGGGTTAGCATCAGCCCAAGGATAGTGTTAGGGTTAGGGTTAGCATCAGCCCTAGGATAGTGTTAGGGTTAGGGTTAGGGTTAGCATCAGGCCCAGGATAGTGTTAGGGTTATGGTTAGCATCAGCCCAAGGATAGTGTTAGGGTTAGGGTTAGGGTTAGCATCAGCCCTAGGATAGTGTTAGGGTTAGGGTTAGGGTTAGCATCAGCCCTAGGATAGTGTTAGTGTTAGGGTTAGCATCAGCCCAAGGATAGTGTTAGGGTTAGGGTTAGGGTTAGCATCAGCCCAAGGATAGTGTTAGGGTTAGGGTTAGCATCAGCCCTAGGATAGTGTTAGGGTTAGGGTTAGGGTTAGCATCAGCCGTAGGATAGTGTTAGGGTTAGGGTTAGCATCAGCCCTAGGTTAGTGTTAGTGTTAGGGTTAGGGTTAGCATCAGCCCTAGGATAGTGTTAGGGTTAGGGTTAGGGTTAGCATCAGTTCAAGGATAGTGTTAGGGTTAGCGTTAGGGTTAGCATCAGCCCTAGCATAGTGTTAGGGTTAGGGTTAGGGTTATCATCAGGCCTAGGATAGTGTTAGGGTTAGGGTTAGGGTTAGCATCAGTTCAAGGATAGTGTTAGGGTTAGCGTTAGGGTAGCATCAGCCCTAGGATAGTGTTAGGGTTAGGGTTAGGGTTAGCATCAGCCCTAGGATAGTGTTAGGGTTAGAGTTAGCATCAGCCCTATGTTAGTGTTAGTGTCAGGGTTAGGGTTAGCATCAGCCCTAGGATAGTGTTAGGGTTAGGGTTAGGGTTAGCATCAGTTCAAGGATAGTGTTAGGGTTAGCGTTAGGGTAGCATCAGCCCAAGGATAGTGTTAGGGTTAGGGTTAGGGTTAGCATCAGCCCTAGGATAGTGTTAGGGTTAGGGTTAGCATCAGCCCTAGGATAGTGTTAGGGTTAGGGTTAGGGTTATCATCAGGCCTAGGATAGTGTAAGGTTAGTGTTAGCATCAGCCCTAGGATAGTGTTAGGGTTAGGGTTAGGGTTAGCATCAGCCCTAGGATAGTGTTAGGGTTAGGGTTAGCATCAGCCCTAGGATAGTGTTAGGGTTAGGGTTAGGGTTAGCATCAGCCCTAGGATAGTGTTAGGGTTAGGGTTAGCATCAGCCCTAGGATAGTGTTAGGGTTAGGGTTAGGGTTAGCATCAGCCGTAGGATAGTGTTAGGGTTAGGGTTAGCCTCAGCCCTAAGATAGTGTTAGAGTTAGGGTTAGGGTTAGCATCAGCCCTAGGATAATGATAGGGTTAGGGTTAGGGTTAGCATCAGCCCTAGGATAGTGTTAGTGTTAGGGTTAGCATCAGCCCTAGGATAGTGTTAGGGTTAGGGTTAGGGTTAGCATCCGCCCTAGGATAGTGTTAGGGTTAGGGTTAGGGTTAGCATCAGCCCTAGGATAGTGTTAGGGTTAGGGTTAACATAAACCCTAGGATAGTGTTAGGGTTAGGGTTACGGTTATCATCAGGCCTAGGATAGTGTTAGGGTTAGGGTTAGGGTTAGCATCAGTTCAAGGATAGTGTTAGGGTTAGCGTTAGGGTTAGCATCTGCCCTAGGATAGTGTTAGGGTTAGGGTTAGCATCAGCCCTAGGATAGTGTTATGGTTAGGGTTAGCATCAGCCCTAGGATAGTGTTAGGGTTAGGGTTCGGGTTAGCATCAGCCGTAGGATAGTGTTAGGGTTAGGGTTAGCCTCAGCCCTAAGATAGTGTTAGAGTTAGGGTTAGGGTTAGCATCAGCCCTAGGATAGTGTTAGGTTTAGGGTTAGGGTTAGCATCAGCCCTAGGATAGTGTTAGGGTTAGGGTTAGCATCAGCCCTAGGATAGTGTTAGGGTTAGGGTTAGGGTTAGCATCAGGCCTAGGATAGTGTTAGGGTTAGGGTTAGCATCAGCCCTAGGATAGTGTTAGGGTTAGGGTTAGGGTTAGCATCAGCCCTTGGAGAGTGTTAGGGTTAGGGTTAGGGTTAGCATCAGCACTAGGATAGTGTTAGTGTTAGGGTAAGCATCAGCCCTAGGATAGTGTTAGGGTTAGGGTTAGCATTAGCCCTAGGATAGTGTTAGGGTTAGGGTTAGGGTTAGCATCAGGCCTAGGATAGTGTTAGTGTTAGGGTTAGCATCAGCCCTAGGATAGTGTTAGGGTTAGGGTTAGGGTTAGCATCCGCCCTAGGATAATGTTAGGGTTAGGGTTAGGGTTAGCATCAGCCCTAGGATAGTGTTAGTGTTAGGGTTAGCATCAGCCCTAGGTTAGTGTTAGGGTTAGGGTTAGGGTTAGCATCCGCCCTAGGATAGTGTTAGGGTTAGGGTTAGGGTTAGCATCAGCCCTAGGATAGTGTTAGGGTTAGGGTTAACATAAACCCTAGGATAGTGTTAGGGTTAGGGTTAGGGTTATCATCAGGCCTAGGATAGTGTTAGGGTTAGGGTTAGGGTTAGCATCAGTTCAAGGATAGTGTTAGGGTTAGCGTTAGGGTTAGCATCTGCCCTAGGATAGTGTTAGGGTTAGGGTTAGGGTTAGCATCAGCCCAAGGATAGTGTAAGGGTTAGGGTTAGCATCAGCCCTAGGATAGTGTTAGGGTTAGGGTTAGGGTTAGCATCAGGCCCAGGATAGTGTTAGGGTTAGGGTTAGCATCAGCCGAAGGATAGTGTTAGGGTTAGCGTTAGGGTTAGCATCAGCCCTAGGATAGTGTTAGGGTTAGGGTTAGCATCAACCCTAGGACAGTGTTTGGGTTAGGGTTAGGGTTAGCATCAGCCCTAGGATAGTGTTAGGGTTAGGGTTAGGGTTAGCATCAGCCCTAGGATAGTGTTAGTGTTAGGGTTAGCATCAGCCCTAGGATAGTGTTAGGGTTAGGGTTACGGTTAGCATCAGCCCTAGGACAGTGTTAGGGTTAGGGTTAGCATCAGCCCTAGGTTAGTGTTAGTGTTAGGGTTAGGGTTAGCATCAGCACTAGGATAGTGTTAGGGTTAGGGTTAAGGTTAGCATCAGTTCAAGGATAGTGTTAGGGTTAGCGTTAGGGTTAGCAACAGCCCTAGGATAGTGTTAGGGTTAGGGTTAGGGTTAGCATCAGCCCTAGGATAGTGTTAGGGTTAGGGTTAGCATCAGCCCTAGGATAGTGTTAGGGTTAGGGTTAGGGTTATCGTCAGGCCTAGGATAGTGTTAGGGTTAGGGTTAGCATCAGCCCTAGGATAGTGTTAGGGTTAGGGTTCGGGATAGCATCAGACGTAGGATAGTGTTAGGGTTAGGGTTAGCCTCAGCCCTAAGATAGTGTTAGAGTTAGGGTTAGGGTTAGCATCAGCCCTAGGATAGTGTTAGGGTTAGGGTTAGGGTTAGCATCAGCCCTAGGATAGTGTTAGGGTTAGGGTTAGCATCAGCCCTAGGATAGTGTTAGGGTTAGGGTTAGGGTTAGCATCAGGCCTAGGATAGTGTTAGGGTTAGGGTTAGCATCAGCCCTAGGATAGTGTTAGGGTTAGGGTGAGGGTTAGCATCAGCCGTAGGATAGTGTTAGGGTTAGGGTTAGCCTCAGCCCTAAGATAGTGTTAGAGTTAGGGTTAGGGTTAGCATCAGCCCTAGGATAGTGTTAGGGTTAGGGTTAGGGTTAGCATCAGCCCTTGGAGAGTGTTAGGGTTAGGGTTAGGGTTAGCATCAGCCCTAGGATAGTGTTAGTGTTAGGGTTAGCATCAGCCCTAGGATAGTGTTAGGGTTAGGGTTAGCATCAGCCCTAGGATAGTGTTAGGGTTAGGGTTAGGGTTAGCATCAGGCCTAGGATAGTGTTAGTGTTTGGGTTAGTATCAGCCCTAGGATAGTGTTAGGGTTAGGGTTATGGTTAGGATCCGCCCTAGGATAATGTTAGGGTTAGGTTTAGGGTTAGCATCAGCCCTAGGATAGTGTTAGTGTTAGGGTTAGCATCAGCCCTAGGATAGTGTTAGGGTTAGGGTTAGGGTTAGCATCCGCCCTAGGATAGTGTTAGGGTTAGGGTTAGTGTTAGCATCAGCCCTAGGATAGTGTTAGGGTTAGGGTTAACATAAACCCTAGGATAGTGTTAGGGTTAGGGTTATGGTTAGCATCAGTTCAAGGATAGTGTTAGGGTTAGCGTTAGGGTTAGCATCTGCCCTAGGATAGTGTTAGGGTTAGGGTTAGGGTTAGCATCAGCCCAAGGATAGTGTTAGGGTTAGGGTTAGCATCAGCCCTAGGATAGTGTTAGGGTTAGGGTTAGGGTTAGCATCAGGCCCAGGATAGTGTTAGGGTTATGGTTAGCATCAGCCCAAGGATAGTGTTAGGGTTAGGGTTAGGGTTAGCATCAGCCCTAGGATAGTGTTAGGGTTAGGGTTAGGGTTAGCATCAGCCCTAGGATAGTGTTAGTGTTAGGGTTAGCATCAGCCCAAGGATAGTGTTAGGGTTAGGGTTAGGGTTAGCATCAGCCCAAGGATAGTGTTAGGGTTAGGGTTAGCATCAGCCCTAGGATAGTGTTAGGGTTAGGGTTAGGGTTAGCATCAGCCGTAGGATAGTGTTAGGGTTAGGGTTAGCATCAGCCCTAGGTTAGTGTTAGTGTTAGGGTTAGGGTTAGCATCAGCCCTAGGATAGTGTTAGGGTTAGGGTTAGGGTTAGCATCAGTTCAAGGATAGTGTTAGGGTTAGCGTTAGGGTTAGCATCAGCCCTAGCATAGTGTTAGGGTTAGGGTTAGGGTTATCATCAGGCCTAGGATAGTGTTAGGGTTAGGGTTAGGGTTAGCATCAGTTCAAGGATAGTGTTAGGGTTAGCGTTAGGGTAGCATCAGCCCTAGGATAGTGTTAGGGTTAGGGTTAGGGTTAGCATCAGCCCTAGGATAGTGTTAGGGTTAGAGTTAGCATCAGCCCTATGTTAGTGTTAGTGTCAGGGTTAGGGTTAGCATCAGCCCTAGGATAGTGTTAGGGTTAGGGTTAGGGTTAGCATCAGTTCAAGGATAGTGTTAGGGTTAGCGTTAGGGTAGCATCAGCCCTAGGATAGTGTTAGGGTTAGGGTTAGGGTTAGCATCAGCCCTAGGATAGTGTTAGGGTTAGGGTTAGCATCAGCCCTAGGATAGTGTTAGGGTTAGGGTTAGGGTTATCATCAGGCCTAGGATAGTGTAAGGTTAGTGTTAGCATCAGCCCTAGGATAGTGTTAGGGTTAGGGTTAGGGTTAGCATCAGCCCTAGGATAGTGTTAGGGTTAGGGTTAGCATCAGCCCTAGGATAGTGTTAGGGTTAGGGTTAGGGTTAGCATCAGCCCTAGGATAGTGTTAGGGTTAGGGTTAGCATCAGCCCTAGGATAGTGTTAGGGTTAGGGTTAGGGTTAGCATCAGCCGTAGGATAGTGTTAGGGTTAGGGTTAGCCTCAGCCCTAAGATAGTGTTAGAGTTAGGGTTAGGGTTAGCATCAGCCCTAGGATAATGATAGGGTTAGGGTTAGGGTTAGCATCAGCCCTAGGATAGTGTTAGTGTTAGGGTTAGCATCAGCCCTAGGATAGTGTTAGGGTTAGGGTTAGGGTTAGCATCCGCCCTAGGATAGTGTTAGGGTTAGGGTTAGGGTTAGCATCAGCCCTAGGATAGTGTTAGGGTTAGGGTTAACATAAACCCTAGGATAGTGTTAGGGTTAGGGTTACGGTTATCATCAGGCCTAGGATAGTGTTAGGGTTAGGGTTAGGGTTAGCATCAGTTCAAGGATAGTGTTAGGGTTAGCTTTAGGGTTAGCATCTGCCCTAGGATAGTGTTAGGGTTAGGGTTAGCATCAGCCCTAGGATAGTGTTATGGTTAGGGTTAGCATCAGCCCTAGGATAGTGTTAGGGTTAGGGTTCGGGTTAGCATCAGCCGTAGGATAGTGTTAGGGTTAGGGTTAGCCTCAGCCCTAAGATAGTGTTAGAGTTAGGGTTAGGGTTAGCATCAGCCCTAGGATAGTGTTAGGTTTAGGGTTAGGGTTAGCATCAGCCCTAGGATAGTGTTAGGGTTAGGGTTAGCATCAGCCCTAGGATAGTGTTAGGGTTAGGGTTAGGGTTAGCATCAGGCCTAGGATAGTGTTAGGGTTAGGGTTAGCATCAGCCCTAGGATAGTGTTAGGGTTAGGGTTAGGGTTAGCATCAGCCGTAGGATAGCGTTAGTGTTAGGGTTAGCATCAGCCCTAGGATAGTGTTAGGGTTAGGGTTAGGGTTAGCATCAGCCCTTGGAGAGTGTTAGGGTTAGGGTTAGGGCTAGCATCAGCCCTAGGATAGTGTTAGGTTTAGGGTTAGCATCAACCCTAGGATAGTGTTAGGGTTAGGGTTAGGGTTAGCATCAGGCCTAGGATAGTGTTAGTGTTAGGGTTAGCATCAGCCCTAGGATAGTGTTAGGGTTTGGGTTAGGGTTAGCATCCGCCCTAGGATAATGTTAGGGTTAGGGTTAGGGTTAGCATCAGCCCTAGGATAGCGTTAGTGTTAGGGTTAGCATCAGCCCTAGGATAGTGTTAGGGTTAGGGTTAGGGTTAGCATCCGCCCTAGGATAGTGTTAGGGTTAGGGTTAGGGTTAGCATCAACCCTAGGATAGTGTTAGGGTTAGGGTTAACATAAACCCTAGGATAGTGTTAGGGTTAGGGTTAGGGTTATCATCAGGCCTAGGATAGTGTTAGGGTTAGGGTTAGGGTTAGCATCAGCCCAAGGATAGTGTTAGGGTTAGGGTTAGCATCAGCCCTAGGATAGTGTTACGGTTAGGGTTAGGGTTAGCATCAGGCCCAGGATAGTGTTAGGGTTAGGGTTAGCATCAGCCCAAGGATAGTGTTAGGGTTAGGGTTAGGGTTAGCATCTGCCCTAGGATATTGTTAGGGTTAGGGTTAGGGTTAGCATCAGCGCAAGGATAGTGTTAGGGTTAGGGTTACCATCAGCCCTAGGATAGTGTTAGGGTTAGGGTTAGGGTTAGCATCAGGCCCAGGATAGTGTTAGGGTTAGGGTTAGCATCAGTCCAAGGATAGTGTTAGGGTTAGGGTTAGGGTTAGCATCAGCCCTAGGATAGTGTTAGGGTTAGGGTTAGCATCCACCCTAGGATAGTGTTTGGGTTAGGGTTAGGGTTAGCATCAGCCCTAGGATAGTGTTAGGGTTAGGGTTAGCCTCAACCCTAGGAGAGTGTTAGGGTTAGGGATACGGTTAGCATCATTCCTAGGATAGTGTTAGGGTTAGGGTTAGGGTTAGCATCAGCCCTAGGATAGTGTTAGGGTTAGGGTTAGCATCAGCCCTAGGATAGTGTCAGGGTTAGGGTTAGGGTTATCATCAGGCCTAGGATAGTGTTAGGGTTAGGGTTAGCATCAGCTCTAGGATAGTGTTAGGGTTATGGTTAGGGTTAGCATCAGCCCTAGGATAGTGTTAAGGTTAGGGTTATGGTTATCATCAGGCCTAGTATAGTGTGAGGTCTAGGGTTAGCATCAGACTTAGGATAGTGTTAGGGTTAGGGTTAGGGTTAGCATCAGCCCTAGGATAGTGTTAGGGTTAGGGTTAGCATCAGCCCTAGGATAGTGTTAGGGTTAGTGTTAGGGTTATCATCAGGCCTAGGATAGTGTTAGGGTTAGGGTTAGCATCAGCCCTAGGATAGTGTTAGGGTTAGGGTTAGGGTTAGCATCAGCCCTAGGATAGTGTTAGGGTTAGGGTTAGCATCAGCCCTAGGATAGTGTTAGGGTTAGGGTTAGGGTTAGCATCAGGCCTAGGATAGTGTTAGGGTTAGGGTTAGGGTTAGCATCAGCCGTAGGATAGTGTTAGGGTTAGGGTTAGCCTCAGCCCTAAGATAGTGTTAGAGTTAGGGTTAGGGTTAGCATCAGCCCTAGGATAGTGTTACGGTTAGGGTTAGGGTTAGCATCAGCCCTTGGAGAGTGTTAGGGTTAGGGTTAGGTTTAGCATCAGCCCTAGGATATTGTTAGTGTTAGGGTTAGCATCAGCCCTAGGATAGTGTTAGGGTTAGGGTTAGCATCAGCCCTATGATAGTGTTAGGGTTAGGGTTAGGGTTAGCATCAGGCCTAGGATAGTGTTAGTGTTAGGGTTAGCATCAGCCCTAGGATAGTGTTAGGGTTAGGGTTAGGGTTAGCATCCGCCCTAGGATAATGTTAGGGTTAGGGTTAGGGTTAGCATCAGCCCTAGGATAGTGTTAGTGTTAGGGTTAGCATCAGCCCTAGGATAGTGTTAGGGTTAGTGTTAGGGTTAGCATCCAGCCTAGGATAGTGTTAGGGTTAGGGTTAGGGTGAGCATCAGCCCTAGGATAGTGTGAGGTTTAGGGTTAACATAAATCCTAGGATAGTGTTAGGGTTAGGGTTAGGGTTATCATCAGGCCTAGGATAGTGTTAGGGTTAGGGTTAGGGTTAGCATCAGTTCAAGGATAGTGTTAGGGTTAGCGTTATGGTTAGCATCTGCCCTAGGATAGTGTTAGGGTTAGGGTTACCCTCAGCCCTAGTAGAGTGTTAGGGTTAGGGATAGGGTTAGCATCAGGCCTAGGATAGTGTTAGGGTTAGGGTTAGGGTTAGCATCAGCCCTAGGATAGTGTTAGGGTTAGGGTTAGCATCAGCCCTAGGATAGTGTCAGGGTTAGGGTTAGGGTTATCATCAGGCCTAGGATAGTGTTAGGGTTAGGGTTAGCATCAGCTCTAGGATAGTGTTAGGGTTAGTGTTAGGGTTAGCATCAGCCCTAGGATAGTGTTAAGGTTAGGGTTAGGGTTATCATCAGGCCTAGGATAGTTTGAGGGCTAGGGTTAGCATCAGACTTAGGATAGTGTTAGGGTTAGGGTTAGGGTTAGCATCAGCCCTAGGATAGTGTTAGGGTTAGGGATAGCATCAGCCCTAGGATAGTGTTAGGGTTAGGGTGAGGGTTATCATCAGGCCTAGGATAGTGTTAGGGTTAGGGTTAGGGTTAGCATCAGCCCTAGGATAGTGTTAGGGTTAGGGTTAGCATCAACCCTAGGATAGAGTTAGGGTTAGGGTTAGGGTTAGCATCAGGCCTAGGATAGTGTTATGGTTAGGGTTAGCATGAGCCCTAGGGTAGTGTTAGGGTTAGGGTTCGGGTTATCATCAGCCGTAGGATAGTGTTAGGGTTAGGGTTAGCCTCAGCCCTAAGATAGTGTTAGAGTTAGGGTTAGGGTTAGCATCAGCCCTAGGATAGTGTTAGGGTTAGGGTTAGGGTTAGCATCAGCCCTAGGATAGTGTTAGGGTTAGGGTTAGCATCAGCCCTAGGATAGTGTTAGGGTTAGGGTTAGGGTTAGCATCAGGCCTAGGATAGTGTTAGGGTTAGGGTTAGCATCAGCCCTAGGATAGTGTTAGGGTTTGGGTTAGGGTTAGCATCCGCCCTAGGATAATGTTAGGGTTAGGGTTAGGGTTAGCATCAGCCCTAGGATAGCGTTAGTGTTAGGGATAGCATCAGCCCTAGGATAGTGTTAGGGTTAGGGTTAGGGTTAGCATCCGCCCTAGGATAGTGTTAGGGTTAGGGTTAGGGTTAGCATCAACCCTAGGATAGTGTTAGGGTTAGGGTTAACATAAACCCTAGGATAGTGTTAGGGTTAGGGTTAGGGTTATCATAAGGCCTAGGATAGTGTTAGGGTTAGGGTTAGGGTTAGCATCAGTTCAAGGATAGTGTTAGGGTTAGCGTTAGGGTTAGCATCTGCCCTAGGATAGTGTTAGGGTTAGGGTTAGGGTTAGCATCAGCCCAAGGATAGTGTTAGGGTTAGGGTTAGCATCAGCCCTAGGATAGTGTTAGGATTAGGGTTAGGGGTAGCATCAGGCCCAGGATAGTGTTAGGGTTAGGGTTAGCATCAGCCCAAGGATAGTGTTAGGGTTAGGGTTAGGGTTAGCATCAGCCCTAGGATAGTGTGAGGGTTAGGGTTAGCATCAACCCTAGGATAGTGTTTGGGTTAGGGTTAGGGTTAGCATCAGCCCTAGGATAGTGTTAGGGTTAGGATTACCCTCAGCCCTAGGAGAGTGTTAGGGTTAGGGATAGGGTTAGCATCAGGCCTAGGATAGTGTTAGGGTTAGGGTTAGGGTTAGAATCAGCCCTAGGATAGTGTTAGGGTTAGGGTTAGCATCAGCCCTAGGATAGTGTAAGGGTTAAGGTTAGGGTTATCATCAGGCCTAGGATAGTGTTAGGGTTAGGGTTAGCATCAGCCCTAGGATAGTGTTAGGTTTAGGGTTAGCATCAACCCTAGGATAGAGTTAGGGTTAGGGTTAGGGTTAGCATCAGGCCTAGGATAGTGTTATGGTTAGGGTTAGCATCAGCCCTAGGATAGTGTTAGGGTTAGGGTTCGGGTTAGCATCAGCCGTAGGATAGTGTTAGGGTTAGGGTTAGCCTCAGCCCTAAGATAGTGTTAGAGTTAGGGTTAGGGTTAGCATCAGCCCTAGGATAGTGTTAGGGTTAGGGTTAGGGTTAGCATCAGCCCTTGGAGAGTGTTAGGGTTAGGGTTAGGGTTAGCATCAGCACTAGGATAGTGTTAGTGTTAGGGTAAGCATCAGCCCTAGGATAGTGTTAGGGTTAGGGTTAGCATTAGCCCTAGGATAGTGTTAGGGTTAGGGTTAGGGTTAGCATCAGGCCTAGGATAGTGTTAGTGTTAGGGTTAGCATCAGCCCTAGGATAGTGTTAGGGTTAGGGTTAGGGTTAGCATCCGCCCTAGGATAATGTTAGGGTTAGGGTTAGGGTTAGCATCAGCCCTAGGATAGTGTTAGTGTTAGGGTTAGCATCAGCCCTAGGTTAGTGTTAGGGTTAGGGTTAGGGTTAGCATCCGCCCTAGGATAGTGTTAGGGTTAGGGTTAGGGTTAGCATCAGCCCTAGGATAGTGTTAGGGTTAGGGTTAACATAAACCCTAGGATAGTGTTAGGGTTAGGGTTAGGGTTATCATCAGGCCTAGGATAGTGTTAGGGTTAGGGTTAGGGTTAGCATCAGTTCAAGGATAGTGTTAGGGTTAGCGTTAGGGTTAGCATCTGCCCTAGGATAGTGTTAGGGTTAGGGTTAGGGTTAGCATCAGCCCAAGGATAGTGTAAGGGTTAGGGTTAGCATCAGCCCTAGGATAGTGTTAGGGTTAGGGTTAGGGTTAGCATCAGGCCCAGGATAGTGTTAGGGTTAGGGTTAGCATCAGCCGAAGGATAGTGTTAGGGTTAGCGTTAGGGTTAGCATCAGCCCTAGGATAGTGTTAGGGTTAGGGTTAGCATCAACCCTAGGACAGTGTTTGGGTTAGGGTTAGGGTTAGCATCAGCCCTAGGATAGTGTTAGGGTTAGGGTTAGGGTTAGCATCAGCCCTAGGATAGTGTTAGTGTTAGGGTTAGCATCAGCCCTAGGATAGTGTTAGGGTTAGGGTTACGGTTAGCATCAGCCCTAGGACAGTGTTAGGGTTAGGGTTAGCATCAGCCCTAGGTTAGTGTTAGTGTTAGGGTTAGGGTTAGCATCAGCACTAGGATAGTGTTAGGGTTAGGGTTAAGGTTAGCATCAGTTCAAGGATAGTGTTAGGGTTAGCGTTAGGGTTAGCAACAGCCCTAGGATAGTGTTAGGGTTAGGGTTAGGGTTAGCATCAGCCCTAGGATAGTGTTAGGGTTAGGGTTAGCATCAGCCCTAGGATAGTGTTAGGGTTAGGGTTAGGGTTATCGTCAGGCCTAGGATAGTGTTAGGGTTAGGGTTAGCATCAGCCCTAGGATAGTGTTAGGGTTAGGGTTCGGGATAGCATCAGACGTAGGATAGTGTTAGGGTTAGGGTTAGCCTCAGCCCTAAGATAGTGTTAGAGTTAGGGTTAGGGTTAGCATCAGCCCTAGGATAGTGTTAGGGTTAGGGTTAGGGTTAGCATCAGCCCTAGGATAGTGTTAGGGTTAGGGTTAGCATCAGCCCTAGGATAGTGTTAGGGTTAGGGTTAGGGTTAGCATCAGGCCTAGGATAGTGTTAGGGTTAGGGTTAGCATCAGCCCTAGGATAGTGTTAGGGTTAGGGTGAGGGTTAGCATCAGCCGTAGGATAGTGTTAGGGTTAGGGTTAGCCTCAGCCCTAAGATAGTGTTAGAGTTAGGGTTAGGGTTAGCATCAGCCCTAGGATAGTGTTAGGGTTAGGGTTAGGGTTAGCATCAGCCCTTGGAGAGTGTTAGGGTTAGGGTTAGGGTTAGCATCAGCCCTAGGATAGTGTTAGTGTTAGGGTTAGCATCAGCCCTAGGATAGTGTTAGGGTTAGGGTTAGCATCAGCCCTAGGATAGTGTTAGGGTTAGGGTTAGGGTTAGCATCAGGCCTAGGATAGTGTTAGTGTTTGGGTTAGTATCAGCCCTAGGATAGTGTTAGGGTTAGGGTTATGGTTAGGATCCGCCCTAGGATAATGTTAGGGTTAGGTTTAGGGTTAGCATCAGCCCTAGGATAGTGTTAGTGTTAGGGTTAGCATCAGCCCTAGGATAGTGTTAGGGTTAGGGTTAGGGTTAGCATCCGCCCTAGGATAGTGTTAGGGTTAGGGTTAGTGTTAGCATCAGCCCTAGGATAGTGTTAGGGTTAGGGTTAACATAAACCCTAGGATAGTGTTAGGGTTAGGGTTATGGTTAGCATCAGTTCAAGGATAGTGTTAGGGTTAGCGTTAGGGTTAGCATCTGCCCTAGGATAGTGTTAGGGTTAGGGTTAGGGTTAGCATCAGCCCAAGGATAGTGTTAGGGTTAGGGTTAGCATCAGCCCTAGGATAGTGTTAGGGTTAGGGTTAGGGTTAGCATCAGGCCCAGGATAGTGTTAGGGTTATGGTTAGCATCAGCCCAAGGATAGTGTTAGGGTTAGGGTTAGGGTTAGCATCAGCCCTAGGATAGTGTTAGGGTTAGGGTTAGGGTTAGCATCAGCCCTAGGATAGTGTTAGTGTTAGGGTTAGCATCAGCCCAAGGATAGTGTTAGGGTTAGGGTTAGGGTTAGCATCAGCCCAAGGATAGTGTTAGGGTTAGGGTTAGCATCAGCCCTAGGATAGTGTTAGGGTTAGGGTTAGGGTTAGCATCAGCCGTAGGATAGTGTTAGGGTTAGGGTTAGCATCAGCCCTAGGTTAGTGTTAGTGTTAGGGTTAGGGTTAGCATCAGCCCTAGGATAGTGTTAGGGTTAGGGTTAGGGTTAGCATCAGTTCAAGGATAGTGTTAGGGTTAGCGTTAGGGTTAGCATCAGCCCTAGCATAGTGTTAGGGTTAGGGTTAGGGTTATCATCAGGCCTAGGATAGTGTTAGGGTTAGGGTTAGGGTTAGCATCAGTTCAAGGATAGTGTTAGGGTTAGCGTTAGGGTAGCATCAGCCCTAGGATAGTGTTAGGGTTAGGGTTAGGGTTAGCATCAGCCCTAGGATAGTGTTAGGGTTAGAGTTAGCATCAGCCCTATGTTAGTGTTAGTGTCAGGGTTAGGGTTAGCATCAGCCCTAGGATAGTGTTAGGGTTAGGGTTAGGGTTAGCATCAGTTCAAGGATAGTGTTAGGGTTAGCGTTAGGGTAGCATCAGCCCTAGGATAGTGTTAGGGTTAGGGTTAGGGTTAGCATCAGCCCTAGGATAGTGTTAGGGTTAGGGTTAGCATCAGCCCTAGGATAGTGTTAGGGTTAGGGTTAGGGTTATCATCAGGCCTAGGATAGTGTAAGGTTAGTGTTAGCATCAGCCCTAGGATAGTGTTAGGGTTAGGGTTAGGGTTAGCATCAGCCCTAGGATAGTGTTAGGGTTAGGGTTAGCATCAGCCCTAGGATAGTGTTAGGGTTAGGGTTAGGGTTAGCATCAGCCCTAGGATAGTGTTAGGGTTAGGGTTAGCATCAGCCCTAGGATAGTGTTAGGGTTAGGGTTAGGGTTAGCATCAGCCGTAGGATAGTGTTAGGGTTAGGGTTAGCCTCAGCCCTAAGATAGTGTTAGAGTTAGGGTTAGGGTTAGCATCAGCCCTAGGATAATGATAGGGTTAGGGTTAGGGTTAGCATCAGCCCTAGGATAGTGTTAGTGTTAGGGTTAGCATCAGCCCTAGGATAGTGTTAGGGTTAGGGTTAGGGTTAGCATCCGCCCTAGGATAGTGTTAGGGTTAGGGTTAGGGTTAGCATCAGCCCTAGGATAGTGTTAGGGTTAGGGTTAACATAAACCCTAGGATAGTGTTAGGGTTAGGGTTACGGTTATCATCAGGCCTAGGATAGTGTTAGGGTTAGGGTTAGGGTTAGCATCAGTTCAAGGATAGTGTTAGGGTTAGCGTTAGGGTTAGCATCTGCCCTAGGATAGTGTTAGGGTTAGGGTTAGCATCAGCCCTAGGATAGTGTTAGGGTTAGGGTTAGGGTTAGCATCAGGCCCCGGATAGTGTTAGGGTTAGGGTTAGCATCAGCCCAAGGATAGTGTTAGGGTTAGGGTTAGGGTTAGCATCTGCCCTAGGATATTGTTAGGGTTAGGGTTAGGGTTAGCATCAGCCCAAGGATAGTGTTAGGGTTAGGGTTAGCATCAGCCTTAGGATAGTGTTAGGGTTAGGGTTAGGGTTAGCATCAGGCCCAGGATAGTGTTAGGGTTAGGGTTAGCATCAGCCCTAGGATAGTGTTAGGGTTAGGGTTAGGGTTAGCATCAGCCCTAGGATAGTGTTAGGGTTAGAGTTAGCATCAGCCCTAGGTTAGTGTTAGTGTTAGGGTTAGGGTTAGCATCAGCCCTAGGATAGTGTTAGGGTTAGGGTTAGGGTTAGCATCAGTTCAAGGATAGTGTTAGGGTTAGCGTTAGGGTTAGCAACAGCCCTAGGATAGTGTTAGGGTTAGGGTTAGGGTTAGCATCAGCCCTAGGATAGTGTTATGGTTAGGGTTAGCATCAGCCCTAGGATAGTGTTAGGGTTAGGGTTAGGGTTAGCATCAGGCCTAGGATAGTGTTAGGGTTAGGGTTAGCATCAGCCCTAGGATAGTGTTAGGGTTAGGGTTAGGGTTAGCATCAGCCGTAGGATAGTGTTAGGGTTAGGGTTAGCCTCAGCCCTAAGATAGTGTTAGAGTTAGGGTTAGGGTTAGCATCAGCCCTAGGATAGTGTTAGGGTTAGGGTTAGTGTTAGCATGAGCCCTTGGAGAGTGTTAGGGTTAGGGTTAGGTTTAGCATCAGCCCTAGGATAGTGTTAGTGTTAGGGTTAGCATCAGCCCTAGGATAGTGTTAGGGTTAGGGTTAGCATCAGCCCTAGGATAGTGTTAGGGTTAGGGTTAGGGTTAGCATCAGGCCTAGGATTGTGTTAGTGTTAGGGTTAGCATCAGCCCTAGGATAGTGTTAGGGTTAGGGTTAGGGTTAGGATCCGCCCTAGGATAATGTTAGGGTTAGGGTTAGGGTTAGCATCAGCCCTAGGATAGTGTTAGTGTTATGGTTAGCATCAGCCCTAGGATAGTGTTAGGGTTAGGGTTAGGGTTAGCATCCGCCCTAGGATAGTGTTAGCGTTAGGGTTAGGGTTAGCATCAGCCCTAGGATAGTGTTAGGGTTAGGGTTAGGGTTAGCATCAGGCCTAGGATAGTGTTAGGGTTAGGGTTAGCATCAGCCCTAGGATAGTGTTAGGGTTAGGGTTAGGGTTAGCATCAGGCCTAGGATAGTGTTAGGGTTAGGGTTAGAATCAGCCCTAGGATAGTGTTAGGGTTAGGGTTAGGGTTAGCATCAGCCGTAGGATAGTGTTAGGGTTAGGGTTAGCCTCAGCCCTAAGATAGTGTTAGAGTTAGGATTAGGGTTAGCATCAGCCCTAGGATAGTGTTAGGGTTAGGGTTAGCATCAGCGCTAGGATAGTGTTAGGGTTAGGGTTAGCATCAGCCCTAGGATAGTGTTAGGGTTAGGGTTAGGGTTAGGATCCGCCCTAGGATAATGTTAGGGTTAGGGTTAGGGTTAGCATCAGCCCTAGGATAGTGTTAGTGTTATGGTTAGCATCAGCCCTAGGATAGTGTTAGGGTTAGGGTTAGGGTTAGCATCAGTTCAAGGATAGTGTTAGGGTTAGCGTTAGGGTTAGCATCTGCCCTAGGATAGTGTTAGGGTTAGGGTTACCCTCAGCCCTAGGAGAGTGTTAGGGTTAGGGATAGGGTTAGCATCAGGCCTAGGATAGTGTTAGGGTTAGGGTTAGGGTTAGCATCAGCCCTAGGATAGTGTTAGGGTTAGGGTTAGCATCAGCCCAAGGATAGTGTTAGGGTTAGGGTTAGGGTTAGCATCTGCCCTAGGATATTGTTAGGGTTAGGGTTAGGGTTAGCATCAGCGCAAGGATAGTGTTAGGGTTAGGATTACCATCAGCCCTAGGATAGTGTTAGGGTTAGGGTTAGGGTTAGCATCAGGCCCAGGATAGTGTTAGGGTTAGGGTTAGGGTTAGCATCCGCCCTAGGATAGTGTTAGGGTTAGGGTTAGGGTTAGCATCAGCCCTAGGATAGTGTTAGGGTTAGGGTTAACATAAACCCTAAGATAGTGTTAGGGTTAGGGTTAGGGTTATCATCAGGCCTAGGATAGTGTTAGGGTTAGGGTTAGGGTTAGCATCAGTTCAAGGATAGTGTTAGGGTTAGCGTTAGGGTTAGCATCTGCCCTAGGATATTGTTAGGGTTAGGGTTAGTGTTAGCATCAGCCCGAGGATAGTGTTAGGGTTAGGGTTAGCATCAGCCCTAGGATAGTGTTACGGTTAGGGTTAGGGTTAGCATCAGGCCCAGGATAGTGTTAGGGTTAGGGTTAGCATCAGCCCAAGGATAGTGTTAGGGTTAGGGTTAGGGTTAGCATCTGCCCTAGGATATTGTTAGGGTTAGGGTTAGGGTTAGCATCAGCGCAAGGATAGTGTTAGGGTTAGGATTACCATCAGCCCTAGGATAGTGTTAGGGTTAGGGTTAGGGTTAGCATCAGGCCCAAATAGTGTTAGGGTTAGGGTTAGCATCAGTCCAAGGATAGTGTTAGGGTTAGGGTTAGGGTTAGCATCAGCCCCAGGATAGTGTTAGGGTTAGGGTTAGCATCAACACTAGGATAGTGTTTGGGTTAGGGTTAGGGTTAGCATCAGCCCTAGGATAGTGTTAGGGTTAGGGTTAGCCTCAGCCCTAGGAGAGTGTTAGGGTTAGGGATACGGTTAGCATCAGGCCTAGGATAGTGTTAGGGTTAGGGTTAGGGTTAGCATCAGCCCTAGGATAGTGTTAGGGTTAGGGTTAGCATCAGCCCTAGGATAGTGTCAGGGTTAGGGTTAGGGTTATCATCAGGCCTAGGATAGTGTTAGGGTTAGGGTTAGCATCAGCTCTAGGATAGTGTTAGGGTTAGGGTTAGGGTTAGCATCAGCCCTAGGATAGTGTTAAGGTTAGGGTTATGGTTATCATCAGGCCTAGTATAGTGTGAGGTCTAGGGTTAGCATCAGACTTAGGATAGTGTTAGGGTTAGGGTTAGGGTTAGCATCAGCCCTAGGATAGTGTTAGGTTTAGGGTTAGCATCAGCCCTAGGATAGTGTTAGGGTTAGTGTTAGGGTTATCATCAGGCCTAGGATAGTGTTAGGGTTAGGGTTAGCATCAGCCCTAGGATAGTGTTAGGGTTAGGGTTAGGGTTAGCATCAGCCCTAGGATAGTGTTAGGGTTAGGGTTAGCATCAGCCCTAGGATAGTGTTAGGGTTAGGGTTAGGGTTAGCATC
The DNA here is from genome assembly GCF_020740605.2 of Lemur catta. NCBI lineage: Eukaryota > Metazoa > Chordata > Mammalia > Primates > Lemuridae > Lemur > Lemur catta. The sequence goes on along the minus strand of NW_025423858.1, from coordinate 481,188 downwards.
AGGCCTAGGATAGTGTTAGGTTTAGGGTTAGCATCAGCCCTAGGATAGTGTTAGGGTTAGGGTTAGGGTTAGCATCAGCCGTAGGATAGTGTTAGGGTTAGGGTTAGCCTCAGCCCTAAGATAGTGTTAGAGTTAGGGTTAGGGTTAGCATCAGCCCTAGGATAGTGTTACGGTTAGGGTTAGGGTTAGCATCAGCCCTTGGAGAGTGTTAGTGTTAGGGTTAGGTTTAGCATCAGCCCTAGGATATTGTTATTGTTAGGGTTAGCATCAGCCCTAGGATAGTGTTAGGGTTAGGGTTAGCATCAGCCCTATGATAGTGTTAGGGTTAGGGTTAGGGTTAGCATCAGGCCTAGGATAGTGTTAGTGTTAGGGTTAGCATCAGCCCTAGGATAGTGTTAGGGTTAGGGTTAGGGTTAGCATCAGCCCTAGGATAGTGTTAGGGTTAGGGTTAGCATCAGCCCTAGGATAGTGTTAGGGTTAGGGTTAGGGTTAGCATCAGGCCTAGGATAGTGTTAGGTTTAGGGTTAGCATCAGCCCTAGGATAGTGTTAGGGTTAGGGTTAGGGTTAGCATCAGCCGTAGGATAGTGTTAGGGTTAGGGTTAGCCTCAGCCCTAAGATAGTGTTAGAGTTAGGGTTAGGGTTAGCATCAGCCCTAGGATAGTGTTACGGTTAGGGTTAGGGTTAGCATCAGCCCTTGGAGAGTGTTAGGGTTAGGGTTAGGTTTAGCATCAGCCCTAGGATATTGTTAGTGTTAGGGTTAGCATCAGCCCTAGGATAGTGTTAGGGTTAGGGTTCGCATCAGCCCTATGATAGTGTTAGGGTTAGGGTTAGGGTTAGCATCACGCCTAGGATAGTGTTAGTGTTAGGGTTAGCATCAGCCCTAGGATAGTGTTAGGGTTAGGGTTAGGGTTAGCATCCGCCCTAGGATAATGTTAGGGTTAGGGTTAGGGTTAGCATCAGCCCTAGGATAGTGTTAGTGTTAGGGTTAGCATCAGCCCTAGGATAGTGTTAGGGTTAGGGTTAGGGTTAGCATCCGCCCTAGGATAGTGTTAGGGTTAGGGTTAGGGTGAGCATCAGCCCTAGGATAGTGTGAGGGTTAGGGTTAACATAAATCCTAGGATAGTGTTAGGGTTAGGGTTAGGGTTATCATCAGGCCTAGGATAGTGTTAGGGTTAGGGTTAGGGTTAGCATCAGTTCAAGGATAGTGTTAGGGTTAGCGTTAGGGTTAGCATCTGCCCTAGGATAGTGTTAGGGTTAGGGTTACCCTCAGCCCTAGTAGAGTGTTAGGGTTAGGGATAGGGTTAGCATCAGGCCTAGGATAGTGTTAGGGTTAGGGTTAGGGTTAGCATCAGCCCTAGGATAGTGTTAGGGTTAGGGTTAGCATCAGCCCTAGGATAGTGTCAGGGTTAGGGTTAGGGTTATCATCAGGCCTAGGATAGTGTTAGGGTTAGGGTTAGCATCAGCTCTAGGATAGTGTTAGGGTTAGGGTTAGGGTTAGCATCAGCCCTAGGATAGTGTTAAGGTTAGGGTTAGGGTTATCATCTGGCCTAGGATAGTTTGAGGGCTAGGGTTAGCATCAGACTTAGGATAGTGTTAGGGTTAGGGTTAGGGTTAGCATCAGCCCTAGGATAGTGTTAGGGTTAGGGTTAGCATCAACCCTAGGACAGTGTTTGGGTTAGGGTTAGGGTTAGCATCAGCCCTAGGATAGTGTTAGGGTTAGGGTTAGGGTTAGCATCAGCCCTAGGATAGTGTTAGTGTTAGGGTTAGCATCAGCCCTAGGATAGTGTTAGGGTTAGGGTTACGGTTAGCATCAGCCCTAGGACAGTGTTAGGGTTAGGGTTAGCATCAGCCCTAGGTTAGTGTTAGTGTTAGGGTTAGGGTTAGCATCAGCACTAGGATAGTGTTAGGGTTAGGGTTAAGGTTAGCATCAGTTCAAGGATAGTGTTAGGGTTAGCGTTAGGGTTAGCAACAGCCCTAGGATAGTGTTAGGGTTAGGGTTAGGGTTAGCATCAGCCCTAGGATAGTGTTAGGGTTAGGGTTAGCATCAGCCCTAGGATAGTGTTAGGGTTAGGGTTAGGGTTATCGTCAGGCCTAGGATAGTGTTAGGGTTAGGGTTAGCATCAGCCCTAGGATAGTGTTAGGGTTAGGGTTCGGGATAGCATCAGACGTAGGATAGTGTTAGGGTTAGGGTTAGCCTCAGCCCTAAGATAGTGTTAGAGTTAGGGTTAGGGTTAGCATCAGCCCTAGGATAGTGTTAGGGTTAGGGTTAGGGTTAGCATCAGCCCTAGGATAGTGTTAGGGTTAGGGTTAGCATCAGCCCTAGGATAGTGTTAGGGTTAGGGTTAGGGTTAGCATCAGGCCTAGGATAGTGTTAGGGTTAGGGTTAGCATCAGCCCTAGGATAGTGTTAGGGTTAGGGTGAGGGTTAGCATCAGCCGTAGGATAGTGTTAGGGTTAGGGTTAGCCTCAGCCCTAAGATAGTGTTAGAGTTAGGGTTAGGGTTAGCATCAGCCCTAGGATAGTGTTAGGGTTAGGGTTAGGGTTAGCATCAGCCCTTGGAGAGTGTTAGGGTTAGGGTTAGGGTTAGCATCAGCCCTAGGATAGTGTTAGTGTTAGGGTTAGCATCAGCCCTAGGATAGTGTTAGGGTTAGGGTTAGCATCAGCCCTAGGATAGTGTTAGGGTTAGGGTTAGGGTTAGCATCAGGCCTAGGATAGTGTTAGTGTTTGGGTTAGTATCAGCCCTAGGATAGTGTTAGGGTTAGGGTTATGGTTAGGATCCGCCCTAGGATAATGTTAGGGTTAGGTTTAGGGTTAGCATCAGCCCTAGGATAGTGTTAGTGTTAGGGTTAGCATCAGCCCTAGGATAGTGTTAGGGTTAGGGTTAGGGTTAGCATCCGCCCTAGGATAGTGTTAGGGTTAGGGTTAGTGTTAGCATCAGCCCTAGGATAGTGTTAGGGTTAGGGTTAACATAAACCCTAGGATAGTGTTAGGGTTAGGGTTATGGTTAGCATCAGTTCAAGGATAGTGTTAGGGTTAGCGTTAGGGTTAGCATCTGCCCTAGGATAGTGTTAGGGTTAGGGTTAGGGTTAGCATCAGCCCAAGGATAGTGTTAGGGTTAGGGTTAGCATCAGCCCTAGGATAGTGTTAGGGTTAGGGTTAGGGTTAGCATCAGGCCCAGGATAGTGTTAGGGTTATGGTTAGCATCAGCCCAAGGATAGTGTTAGGGTTAGGGTTAGGGTTAGCATCAGCCCTAGGATAGTGTTAGGGTTAGGGTTAGGGTTAGCATCAGCCCTAGGATAGTGTTAGTGTTAGGGTTAGCATCAGCCCAAGGATAGTGTTAGGGTTAGGGTTAGGGTTAGCATCAGCCCAAGGATAGTGTTAGGGTTAGGGTTAGCATCAGCCCTAGGATAGTGTTAGGGTTAGGGTTAGGGTTAGCATCAGCCGTAGGATAGTGTTAGGGTTAGGGTTAGCATCAGCCCTAGGTTAGTGTTAGTGTTAGGGTTAGGGTTAGCATCAGCCCTAGGATAGTGTTAGGGTTAGGGTTAGGGTTAGCATCAGTTCAAGGATAGTGTTAGGGTTAGCGTTAGGGTTAGCATCAGCCCTAGCATAGTGTTAGGGTTAGGGTTAGGGTTATCATCAGGCCTAGGATAGTGTTAGGGTTAGGGTTAGGGTTAGCATCAGTTCAAGGATAGTGTTAGGGTTAGCGTTAGGGTAGCATCAGCCCTAGGATAGTGTTAGGGTTAGGGTTAGGGTTAGCATCAGCCCTAGGATAGTGTTAGGGTTAGAGTTAGCATCAGCCCTATGTTAGTGTTAGTGTCAGGGTTAGGGTTAGCATCAGCCCTAGGATAGTGTTAGGGTTAGGGTTAGGGTTAGCATCAGTTCAAGGATAGTGTTAGGGTTAGCGTTAGGGTAGCATCAGCCCTAGGATAGTGTTAGGGTTAGGGTTAGGGTTAGCATCAGCCCTAGGATAGTGTTAGGGTTAGGGTTAGCATCAGCCCTAGGATAGTGTTAGGGTTAGGGTTAGGGTTATCATCAGGCCTAGGATAGTGTAAGGTTAGTGTTAGCATCAGCCCTAGGATAGTGTTAGGGTTAGGGTTAGGGTTAGCATCAGCCCTAGGATAGTGTTAGGGTTAGGGTTAGCATCAGCCCTAGGATAGTGTTAGGGTTAGGGTTAGGGTTAGCATCAGCCCTAGGATAGTGTTAGGGTTAGGGTTAGCATCAGCCCTAGGATAGTGTTAGGGTTAGGGTTAGGGTTAGCATCAGCCGTAGGATAGTGTTAGGGTTAGGGTTAGCCTCAGCCCTAAGATAGTGTTAGAGTTAGGGTTAGGGTTAGCATCAGCCCTAGGATAATGATAGGGTTAGGGTTAGGGTTAGCATCAGCCCTAGGATAGTGTTAGTGTTAGGGTTAGCATCAGCCCTAGGATAGTGTTAGGGTTAGGGTTAGGGTTAGCATCCGCCCTAGGATAGTGTTAGGGTTAGGGTTAGGGTTAGCATCAGCCCTAGGATAGTGTTAGGTTTAGGGTTAACATAAACCCTAGGATAGTGTTAGGGTTAGGGTTACGGTTATCATCAGGCCTAGGATAGTGTTAGGGTTAGGGTTAGGGTTAGCATCAGTTCAAGGATAGTGTTAGGGTTAGCTTTAGGGTTAGCATCTGCCCTAGGATAGTGTTAGGGTTAGGGTTAGCATCAGCCCTAGGATAGTGTTATGGTTAGGGTTAGCATCAGCCCTAGGATAGTGTTAGGGTTAGGGTTCGGGTTAGCATCAGCCGTAGGATAGTGTTAGGGTTAGGGTTAGCCTCAGCCCTAAGATAGTGTTAGAGTTAGGGTTAGGGTTAGCATCAGCCCTAGGATAGTGTTAGGTTTAGGGTTAGGGTTAGCATCAGCCCTAGGATAGTGTTAGGGTTAGGGTTAGCATCAGCCCTAGGATAGTGTTAGGGTTAGGGTTAGGGTTAGCATCAGGCCTAGGATAGTGTTAGGGTTAGGGTTAGCATCAGCCCTAGGATAGTGTTAGGGTTAGGGTTAGGGTTAGCATCAGCCGTAGGATAGCGTTAGTGTTAGGGTTAGCATCAGCCCTAGGATAGTGTTAGGGTTAGGGTTAGGGTTAGCATCAGCCCTTGGAGAGTGTTAGGGTTAGGGTTAGGGCTAGCATCAGCCCTAGGATAGTGTTAGGTTTAGGGTTAGCATCAACCCTAGGATAGTGTTAGGGTTAGGGTTAGGGTTAGCATCAGGCCTAGGATAGTGTTAGTGTTAGGGTTAGCATCAGCCCTAGGATAGTGTTAGGGTTTGGGTTAGGGTTAGCATCCGCCCTAGGATAATGTTAGGGTTAGGGTTAGGGTTAGCATCAGCCCTAGGATAGCGTTAGTGTTAGGGTTAGCATCAGCCCTAGGATAGTGTTAGGGTTAGGGTTAGGGTTAGCATCCGCCCTAGGATAGTGTTAGGGTTAGGGTTAGGGTTAGCATCAACCCTAGGATAGTGTTAGGGTTAGGGTTAACATAAACCCTAGGATAGTGTTAGGGTTAGGGTTAGGGTTATCATCAGGCCTAGGATAGTGTTAGGGTTAGGGTTAGGGTTAGCATCAGCCCAAGGATAGTGTTAGGGTTAGGGTTAGCATCAGCCCTAGGATAGTGTTACGGTTAGGGTTAGGGTTAGCATCAGGCCCAGGATAGTGTTAGGGTTAGGGTTAGCATCAGCCCAAGGATAGTGTTAGGGTTAGGGTTAGGGTTAGCATCTGCCCTAGGATATTGTTAGGGTTAGGGTTAGGGTTAGCATCAGCGCAAGGATAGTGTTAGGGTTAGGGTTACCATCAGCCCTAGGATAGTGTTAGGGTTAGGGTTAGGGTTAGCATCAGGCCCAGGATAGTGTTAGGGTTAGGGTTAGCATCAGTCCAAGGATAGTGTTAGGGTTACGGTTAGGGTTAGCATCAGCCCTAGGATAGTGTTAGGGTTAGGGTTAGCATCCACCCTAGGATAGTGTTTGGGTTAGGGTTAGGGTTAGCATCAGCCCTAGGATAGTGTTAGGGTTAGGGTTAGCCTCAACCCTAGGAGAGTGTTAGGGTTAGGGATACGGTTAGCATCATTCCTAGGATAGTGTTAGGGTTAGGGTTAGGGTTAGCATCAGCCCTAGGATAGTGTTAGGGTTAGGGTTAGCATCAGCCCTAGGATAGTGTCAGGGTTAGGGTTAGGGTTATCATCAGGCCTAGGATAGTGTTAGGGTTAGGGTTAGCATCAGCTCTAGGATAGTGTTAGGGTTATGGTTAGGGTTAGCATCAGCCCTAGGATAGTGTTAAGGTTAGGGTTATGGTTATCATCAGGCCTAGTATAGTGTGAGGTCTAGGGTTAGCATCAGACTTAGGATAGTGTTAGGGTTAGGGTTAGGGTTAGCATCAGCCCTAGGATAGTGTTAGGGTTAGGGTTAGCATCAGCCCTAGGATAGTGTTAGGGTTAGTGTTAGGGTTATCATCAGGCCTAGGATAGTGTTAGGGTTAGGGTTAGCATCAGCCCTAGGATAGTGTTAGGGTTAGGGTTAGGGTTAGCATCAGCCCTAGGATAGTGTTAGGGTTAGGGTTAGCATCAGCCCTAGGATAGTGTTAGGGTTAGGGTTAGGGTTAGCATCAGGCCTAGGATAGTGTTAGGGTTAGGGTTAGGGTTAGCATCAGCCGTAGGATAGTGTTAGGGTTAGGGTTAGCCTCAGCCCTAAGATAGTGTTAGAGTTAGGGTTAGGGTTAGCATCAGCCCTAGGATAGTGTTACGGTTAGGGTTAGGGTTAGCATCAGCCCTTGGAGAGTGTTAGGGTTAGGGTTAGGTTTAGCATCAGCCCTAGGATATTGTTAGTGTTAGGGTTAGCATCAGCCCTAGGATAGTGTTAGGGTTAGGGTTAGCATCAGCCCTATGATAGTGTTAGGGTTAGGGTTAGGGTTAGCATCAGGCCTAGGATAGTGTTAGTGTTAGGGTTAGCATCAGCCCTAGGATAGTGTTAGGGTTAGGGTTAGGGTTAGCATCCGCCCTAGGATAATGTTAGGGTTAGGGTTAGGGTTAGCATCAGCCCTAGGATAGTGTTAGTGTTAGGGTTAGCATCAGCCCTAGGATAGTGTTAGGGTTAGTGTTAGGGTTAGCATCCAGCCTAGGATAGTGTTAGGGTTAGGGTTAGGGTGAGCATCAGCCCTAGGATAGTGTGAGGTTTAGGGTTAACATAAATCCTAGGATAGTGTTAGGGTTAGGGTTAGGGTTATCATCAGGCCTAGGATAGTGTTAGGGTTAGGGTTAGGGTTAGCATCAGTTCAAGGATAGTGTTAGGGTTAGCGTTATGGTTAGCATCTGCCCTAGGATAGTGTTAGGGTTAGGGTTACCCTCAGCCCTAGTAGAGTGTTAGGGTTAGGGATAGGGTTAGCATCAGGCCTAGGATAGTGTTAGGGTTAGGGTTAGGGTTAGCATCAGCCCTAGGATAGTGTTAGGGTTAGGGTTAGCATCAGCCCTAGGATAGTGTCAGGGTTAGGGTTAGGGTTATCATCAGGCCTAGGATAGTGTTAGGGTTAGGGTTAGCATCAGCTCTAGGATAGTGTTAGGGTTAGTGTTAGGGTTAGCATCAGCCCTAGGATAGTGTTAAGGTTAGGGTTAGGGTTATCATCAGGCCTAGGATAGTTTGAGGGCTAGGGTTAGCATCAGACTTAGGATAGTGTTAGGGTTAGGGTTAGGGTTAGCATCAGCCCTAGGATAGTGTTAGGGTTAGGGATAGCATCAGCCCTAGGATAGTGTTAGGGTTAGGGTGAGGGTTATCATCAGGCCTAGGATAGTGTTAGGGTTAGGGTTAGGGTTAGCATCAGCCCTAGGATAGTGTTAGGGTTAGGGTTAGCATCAACCCTAGGATAGAGTTAGGGTTAGGGTTAGGGTTAGCATCAGGCCTAGGATAGTGTTATGGTTAGGGTTAGCATGAGCCCTAGGATAGTGTTAGGGTTAGGGTTCGGGTTATCATCAGCCGTAGGATAGTGTTAGGGTTAGGGTTAGCCTCAGCCCTAAGATAGTGTTAGAGTTAGGGTTAGGGTTAGCATCAGCCCTAGGATAGTGTTAGGGTTAGGGTTAGGGTTAGCATCAGCCCTAGGATAGTGTTAGGGTTAGGGTTAGCATCAGCCCTAGGATAGTGTTAGGGTTAGGGTTAGGGTTAGCATCAGGCCTAGGATAGTGTTAGGGTTAGGGTTAGCATCAGCCCTAGGATAGTGTTAGGGTTTGGGTTAGGGTTAGCATCCGCCCTAGGATAATGTTAGGGTTAGGGTTAGGGTTAGCATCAGCCCTAGGATAGCGTTAGTGTTAGGGATAGCATCAGCCCTAGGATAGTGTTAGGGTTAGGGTTAGGGTTAGCATCCGCCCTAGGATAGTGTTAGGGTTAGGGTTAGGGTTAGCATCAACCCTAGGATAGTGTTAGGGTTAGGGTTAACATAAACCCTAGGATAGTGTTAGGGTTAGGGTTAGGGTTATCATAAGGCCTAGGATAGTGTTAGGGTTAGCGTTAGGGTTAGCATCTGCCCTAGGATAGTGTTAGGGTTAGGGTTAGGGTTAGCATCAGCCCAAGGATAGTGTTAGGGTTAGGGTTAGCATCAGCCCTAGGATAGTGTTAGGATTAGGGTTAGGGGTAGCATCAGGCCCAGGATAGTGTTAGGGTTAGGGTTAGCATCAGCCCAAGGATAGTGTTAGGGTTAGGGTTAGGGTTAGCATCAGCCCTAGGATAGTGTGAGGGTTAGGGTTAGCATCAACCCTAGGATAGTGTTTGGGTTAGGGTTAGGGTTAGCATCAGCCCTAGGATAGTGTTAGGGTTAGGGTTACCCTCAGCCCTAGGAGAGTGTTAGGGTTAGGGATAGGGTTAGCATCAGGCCTAGGATAGTGTTAGGGTTAGGGTTAGGGTTAGAATCAGCCCTAGGATAGTGTTAGGGTTAGGGTTAGCATCAGCCCTAGGATAGTGTAAGGGTTAAGGTTAGGGTTATCATCAGGCCTAGGATAGTGTTAGGGTTAGGGTTAGCATCAGCCCTAGGATAGTGTTAGGTTTAGGGTTAGCATCAACCCTAGGATAGAGTTAGGGTTAGGGTTAGGGTTAGCATCAGGCCTAGGATAGTGTTATGGTTAGGGTTAGCATCAGCCCTAGGATAGTGTTAGGGTTAGGGTTCGGGTTAGCATCAGCCGTAGGATAGTGTTAGGGTTAGGGTTAGCCTCAGCCCTAAGATAGTGTTAGAGTTAGGGTTAGGGTTAGCATCAGCCCTAGGATAGTGTTAGGGTTAGGGTTAGGGTTAGCATCAGCCCTTGGAGAGTGTTAGGGTTAGGGTTAGGGTTAGCATCAGCACTAGGATAGTGTTAGTGTTAGGGTAAGCATCAGCCCTAGGATAGTGTTAGGGTTAGGGTTAGCATTAGCCCTAGGATAGTGTTAGGGTTAGGGTTAGGGTTAGCATCAGGCCTAGGATAGTGTTAGTGTTAGGGTTAGCATCAGCCCTAGGATAGTGTTAGGGTTAGGGTTAGGGTTAGCATCCGCCCTAGGATAATGTTAGGGTTAGGGTTAGGGTTAGCATCAGCCCTAGGATAGTGTTACTGTTAGGGTTAGCATCAGCCCTAGGTTAGTGTTAGGGTTAGGGTTAGGGTTAGCATCCGCCCTAGGATAGTGTTAGGGTTAGGGTTAGGGTTAGCATCAGCCCTAGGATAGTGTTAGGGTTAGGGTTAACATAAACCCTAGGATAGTGTTAGGGTTAGGGTTAGGGTTATCATCAGGCCTAGGATAGTGTTAGGGTTAGGGTTAGGGTTAGCATCAGTTCAAGGATAGTGTTAGGGTTAGCGTTAGGGTTAGCATCTGCCCTAGGATAGTGTTAGGGTTAGGGTTAGGGTTAGCATCAGCCCAAGGATAGTGTAAGGGTTAGGGTTAGCATCAGCCCTAGGATAGTGTTAGGGTTAGGGTTAGGGTTAGCATCAGGCCCAGGATAGTGTTAGGGTTAGGGTTAGCATCAGCCGAAGGATAGTGTTAGGGTTAGCGTTAGGGTTAGCATCAGCCCTAGGATAGTGTTAGGGTTAGGGTTAGCATCAACCCTAGGACAGTGTTTGGGTTAGGGTTAGGGTTAGCATCAGCCCTAGGATAGTGTTAGGGTTAGGGTTAGGGTTAGCATCAGCCCTAGGATAGTGTTAGTGTTAGGGTTAGCATCAGCCCTAGGATAGTGTTAGGGTTAGGGTTACGGTTAGCATCAGCCCTAGGACAGTGTTAGGGTTAGGGTTAGCATCAGCCCTAGGTTAGTGTTAGTGTTAGGGTTAGGGTTAGCATCAGCACTAGGATAGTGTTAGGGTTAGGGTTAAGGTTAGCATCAGTTCAAGGATAGTGTTAGGGTTAGCGTTAGGGTTAGCAACAGCCCTAGGATAGTGTTAGGGTTAGGGTTAGGGTTAGCATCAGCCCTAGGATAGTGTTAGGGTTAGGGTTAGCATCAGCCCTAGGATAGTGTTAGGGTTAGGGTTAGGGTTATCGTCAGGCCTAGGATAGTGTTAGGGTTAGGGTTAGCATCAGCCCTAGGATAGTGTTAGGGTTAGGGTTCGGGATAGCATCAGACGTAGGATAGTGTTAGGGTTAGGGTTAGCCTCAGCCCTAAGATAGTGTTAGAGTTAGGGTTAGGGTTAGCATCAGCCCTAGGATAGTGTTAGGGTTAGGGTTAGGGTTAGCATCAGCCCTAGGATAGTGTTAGGGTTAGGGTTAGCATCAGCCCTAGGATAGTGTTAGGGTTAGGGTTAGGGTTAGCATCAGGCCTAGGATAGTGTTAGGGTTAGGGTTAGCATCAGCCCTAGGATAGTGTTAGGGTTAGGGTGAGGGTTAGCATCAGCCGTAGGATAGTGTTAGGGTTAGGGTTAGCCTCAGCCCTAAGATAGTGTTAGAGTTAGGGTTAGGGTTAGCATCAGCCCTAGGATAGTGTTAGGGTTAGGGTTAGGGTTAGCATCAGCCCTTGGAGAGTGTTAGGGTTAGGGTTAGGGTTAGCATCAGCCCTAGGATAGTGTTAGTGTTAGGGTTAGCATCAGCCCTAGGATAGTGTTAGGGTTAGGGTTAGCATCAGCCCTAGGATAGTGTTAGGGTTAGGGTTAGGGTTAGCATCAGGCCTAGGATAGTGTTAGTGTTTGGGTTAGTATCAGCCCTAGGATAGTGTTAGGGTTAGGGTTATGGTTAGGATCCGCCCTAGGATAATGTTAGGGTTAGGTTTAGGGTTAGCATCAGCCCTAGGATAGTGTTAGTGTTAGGGTTAGCATCAGCCCTAGGATAGTGTTAGGGTTAGGGTTAGGGTTAGCATCCGCCCTAGGATAGTGTTAGGGTTAGGGTTAGTGTTAGCATCAGCCCTAGGATAGTGTTAGGGTTAGGGTTAACATAAACCCTAGGATAGTGTTAGGGTTAGGGTTATGGTTAGCATCAGTTCAAGGATAGTGTTAGGGTTAGCGTTAGGGTTAGCATCTGCCCTAGGATAGTGTTAGGGTTAGGGTTAGGGTTAGCATCAGCCCAAGGATAGTGTTAGGGTTAGGGTTAGCATCAGCCCTAGGATAGTGTTAGGGTTAGGGTTAGGGTTAGCATCAGGCCCAGGATAGTGTTAGGGTTATGGTTAGCATCAGCCCAAGGATAGTGTTAGGGTTAGGGTTAGGGTTAGCATCAGCCCTAGGATAGTGTTAGGGTTAGGGTTAGGGTTAGCATCAGCCCTAGGATAGTGTTAGTGTTAGGGTTAGCATCAGCCCAAGGATAGTGTTAGGGTTAGGGTTAGGGTTAGCATCAGCCCAAGGATAGTGTTAGGGTTAGGGTTAGCATCAGCCCTAGGATAGTGTTAGGGTTAGGGTTAGGGTTAGCATCAGCCGTAGGATAGTGTTAGGGTTAGGGTTAGCATCAGCCCTAGGTTAGTGTTAGTGTTAGGGTTAGGGTTAGCATCAGCCCTAGGATAGTGTTAGGGTTAGGGTTAGGGTTAGCATCAGTTCAAGGATAGTGTTAGGGTTAGCGTTAGGGTTAGCATCAGCCCTAGCATAGTGTTAGGGTTAGGGTTAGGGTTATCATCAGGCCTAGGATAGTGTTAGGGTTAGGGTTAGGGTTAGCATCAGTTCAAGGATAGTGTTAGGGTTAGCGTTAGGGTAGCATCAGCCCTAGGATAGTGTTAGGGTTAGGGTTAGGGTTAGCATCAGCCCTAGGATAGTGTTAGGGTTAGAGTTAGCATCAGCCCTATGTTAGTGTTAGTGTCAGGGTTAGGGTTAGCATCAGCCCTAGGATAGTGTTAGGGTTAGGGTTAGGGTTAGCATCAGTTCAAGGATAGTGTTAGGGTTAGCGTTAGGGTAGCATCAGCCCTAGGATAGTGTTAGGGTTAGGGTTAGGGTTAGCATCAGCCCTAGGATAGTGTTAGGGTTAGGGTTAGCATCAGCCCTAGGATAGTGTTAGGGTTAGGGTTAGGGTTATCATCAGGCCTAGGATAGTGTAAGGTTAGTGTTAGCATCAGCCCTAGGATAGTGTTAGGGTTAGGGTTAGGGTTAGCATCAGCCCTAGGATAGTGTTAGGGTTAGGGTTAGCATCAGCCCTAGGATAGTGTTAGGGTTAGGGTTAGGGTTAGCATCAGCCCTAGGATAGTGTTAGGGTTAGGGTTAGCATCAGCCCTAGGATAGTGTTAGGGTTAGGGTTAGGGTTAGCATCAGCCGTAGGATAGTGTTAGGGTTAGGGTTAGCCTCAGCCCTAAGATAGTGTTAGAGTTAGGGTTAGGGTTAGCATCAGCCCTAGGATAATGATAGGGTTAGGGTTAGGGTTAGCATCAGCCCTAGGATAGTGTTAGTGTTAGGGTTAGCATCAGCCCTAGGATAGTGTTAGGGTTAGGGTTAGGGTTAGCATCCGCCCTAGGATAGTGTTAGGGTTAGGGTTAGGGTTAGCATCAGCCCTAGGATAGTGTTAGGGTTAGGGTTAACATAAACCCTAGGATAGTGTTAGGGTTAGGGTTACGGTTATCATCAGGCCTAGGATAGTGTTAGGGTTAGGGTTAGGGTTAGCATCAGTTCAAGGATAGTGTTAGGGTTAGCGTTAGGGTTAGCATCTGCCCTAGGATAGTGTTAGGGTTAGGGTTAGCATCAGCCCTAGGATAGTGTTAGGGTTAGGGTTAGGGTTAGCATCAGGCCCCGGATAGTGTTAGGGTTAGGGTTAGCATCAGCCCAAGGATAGTGTTAGGGTTAGGGTTAGGGTTAGCATCTGCCCTAGGATATTGTTAGGGTTAGGGTTAGGGTTAGCATCAGCCCAAGGATAGTGTTAGGGTTAGGGTTAGCATCAGCCTTAGGATAGTGTTAGGGTTAGGGTTAGGGTTAGCATCAGGCCCAGGATAGTGTTAGGGTTAGGGTTAGCATCAGCCCTAGGATAGTGTTAGGGTTAGGGTTAGGGTTAGCATCAGCCCTAGGATAGTGTTAGGGTTAGAGTTAGCATCAGCCCTAGGTTAGTGTTAGTGTTAGGGTTAGGGTTAGCATCAGCCCTAGGATAGTGTTAGGGTTAGGGTTAGGGTTAGCATCAGTTCAAGGATAGTGTTAGGGTTAGCGTTAGGGTTAGCAACAGCCCTAGGATAGTGTTAGGGTTAGGGTTAGGGTTAGCATCAGCCCTAGGATAGTGTTATGGTTAGGGTTAGCATCAGCCCTAGGATAGTGTTAGGGTTAGGGTTAGGGTTAGCATCAGGCCTAGGATAGTGTTAGGGTTAGGGTTAGCATCAGCCCTAGGATAGTGTTAGGGTTAGGGTTAGGGTTAGCATCAGCCGTAGGATAGTGTTAGGGTTAGGGTTAGCCTCAGCCCTAAGATAGTGTTAGAGTTAGGGTTAGGGTTAGCATCAGCCCTAGGATAGTGTTAGGGTTAGGGTTAGTGTTAGCATGAGCCCTTGGAGAGTGTTAGGGTTAGGGTTAGGTTTAGCATCAGCCCTAGGATAGTGTTAGTGTTAGGGTTAGCATCAGCCCTAGGATAGTGTTAGGGTTAGGGTTAGCATCAGCCCTAGGATAGTGTTAGGGTTAGGGTTAGGGTTAGCATCAGGCCTAGGATTGTGTTAGTGTTAGGGTTAGCATCAGCCCTAGGATAGTGTTAGGGTTAGGGTTAGGGTTAGGATCCGCCCTAGGATAATGTTAGGGTTAGGGTTAGGGTTAGCATCAGCCCTAGGATAGTGTTAGTGTTATGGTTAGCATCAGCCCTAGGATAGTGTTAGGGTTAGGGTTAGGGTTAGCATCCGCCCTAGGATAGTGTTAGCGTTAGGGTTAGGGTTAGCATCAGCCCTAGGATAGTGTTAGGGTTAGGGTTAGGGTTAGCATCAGGCCTAGGATAGTGTTAGGGTTAGGGTTAGCATCAGCCCTAGGATAGTGTTAGGGTTAGGGTTAGGGTTAGCATCAGGCCTAGGATAGTGTTAGGGTTAGGGTTAGAATCAGCCCTAGGATAGTGTTAGGGTTAGGGTTAGGGTTAGCATCAGCCGTAGGATAGTGTTAGGGTTAGGGTTAGCCTCAGCCCTAAGATAGTGTTAGAGTTAGGATTAGGGTTAGCATCAGCCCTAGGATAGTGTTAGGGTTAGGGTTAGCATCAGCGCTAGGATAGTGTTAGGGTTAGGGTTAGCATCAGCCCTAGGATAGTGTTAGGGTTAGGGTTAGGGTTAGGATCCGCCCTAGGATAATGTTAGGGTTAGGGTTAGGGTTAGCATCAGCCCTAGGATAGTGTTAGTGTTATGGTTAGCATCAGCCCTAGGATAGTGTTAGGGTTAGGGTTAGGGTTAGCATCAGTTCAAGGATAGTGTTAGGGTTAGCGTTAGGGTTAGCATCTGCCCTAGGATAGTGTTAGGGTTAGGGTTACCCTCAGCCCTAGGAGAGTGTTAGGGTTAGGGATAGGGTTAGCATCAGGCCTAGGATAGTGTTAGGGTTAGGGTTAGGGTTAGCATCAGCCCTAGGATAGTGGTAGGGTTTGGGTTAGCATCAGCCCAAGGATAGTGTTAGGGTTAGGGTTAGGGTTAGCATCTGCCCTAGGATATTGTTAGGGTTAGGGTTAGGGTTAGCATCAGCGCAAGGATAGTGTTAGGGTTAGGATTACCATCAGCCCTAGGATAGTGTTAGGGTTAGGGTTAGGGTTAGCATCAGGCCCAGGATAGTGTTAGGGTTAGGGTTAGGGTTAGCATCCGCCCTAGGATAGTGTTAGGGTTAGGGTTAGGGTTAGCATCAGCCCTAGGATAGTGTTAGGGTTAGGGTTAACATAAACCCTAAGATAGTGTTAGGGTTAGGGTTAGGGTTATCATCAGGCCTAGGATAGTGTTAGGGTTAGGGTTAGGGTTAGCATCAGTTCAAGGATAGTGTTAGGGTTAGCGTTAGGGTTAGCATCTGCCCTAGGATATTGTTAGGGTTAGGGTTAGTGTTAGCATCAGCCCGAGGATAGTGTTAGGGTTAGGGTTAGCATCAGCCCTAGGATAGTGTTACGGTTAGGGTTAGGGTTAGCATCAGGCCCAGGATAGTGTTAGGGTTAGGGTTAGCATCAGCCCAAGGATAGTGTTAGGGTTAGGGTTAGGGTTAGCATCTGCCCTAGGATATTGTTAGGGTTAGGGTTAGGGTTAGCATCAGCGCAAGGATAGTGTTAGGGTTAGGATTACCATCAGCCCTAGGATAGTGTTAGGGTTAGGGTTAGGGTTAGCATCAGGCCCAAATAGTGTTAGGGTTAGGGTTAGCATCAGTCCAAGGATAGTGTTAGGGTTAGGGTTAGGGTTAGCATCAGCCCCAGGATAGTGTTAGGGTTAGGGTTAGCATCAACACTAGGATAGTGTTTGGGTTAGGGTTAGGGTTAGCATCAGCCCTAGGATAGTGTTAGGGTTAGGGTTAGCCTCAGCCCTAGGAGAGTGTTAGG
Organism: Lemur catta; assembly: GCF_020740605.2. Taxonomy (NCBI): domain Eukaryota; kingdom Metazoa; phylum Chordata; class Mammalia; order Primates; family Lemuridae; genus Lemur; species Lemur catta. The sequence continues at coordinate 465,336 of NW_025423858.1, read as the reverse complement.
GTTAGGGATACGGTTAGCATCAGGCCTAGGATAGTGTTAGGGTTAGGGTTAGGGTTAGCATCAGCCCTAGGATAGTGTTAGGGTTAGGGTTAGCATCAGCCCTAGGATAGTGTCAGGGTTAGGGTTAGGGTTATCATCAGGCCTAGGATAGTGTTAGGGTTAGGGTTAGCATCAGCTCTAGGATAGTGTTAGGGTTAGGGTTAGGGTTAGCATCAGCCCTAGGATAGTGTTAAGGTTAGGGTTATGGTTATCATCAGGCCTAGTATAGTGTGAGGTCTAGGGTTAGCATCAGACTTAGGATAGTGTTAGGGTTAGGGTTAGGGTTAGCATCAGCCCTAGGATAGTGTTAGGTTTAGGGTTAGCATCAGCCCTAGGATAGTGTTAGGGTTAGTGTTAGGGTTATCATCAGGCCTAGGATAGTGTTAGGGTTAGGGTTAGCATCAGCCCTAGGATAGTGTTAGGGTTAGGGTTAGGGTTAGCATCAGCCCTAGGATAGTGTTAGGGTTAGGGTTAGCATCAGCCCTAGGATAGTGTTAGGGTTAGGGTTAGGGTTAGCATCAGGCCTAGGATAGTGTTAGGTTTAGGGTTAGCATCAGCCCTAGGATAGTGTTAGGGTTAGGGTTAGGGTTAGCATCAGCCGTAGGATAGTGTTAGGGTTAGGGTTAGCCTCAGCCCTAAGATAGTGTTAGAGTTAGGGTTAGGGTTAGCATCAGCCCTAGGATAGTGTTACGGTTAGGGTTAGGGTTAGCATCAGCCCTTGGAGAGTGTTAGTGTTAGGGTTAGGTTTAGCATCAGCCCTAGGATATTGTTATTGTTAGGGTTAGCATCAGCCCTAGGATAGTGTTAGGGTTAGGGTTAGCATCAGCCCTATGATAGTGTTAGGGTTAGGGTTAGGGTTAGCATCAGGCCTAGGATAGTGTTAGTGTTAGGGTTAGCATCAGCCCTAGGATAGTGTTAGGGTTAGGGTTAGGGTTAGCATCAGCCCTAGGATAGTGTTAGGGTTAGGGTTAGCATCAGCCCTAGGATAGTGTTAGGGTTAGGGTTAGGGTTAGCATCAGGCCTAGGATAGTGTTAGGTTTAGGGTTAGCATCAGCCCTAGGATAGTGTTAGGGTTAGGGTTAGGGTTAGCATCAGCCGTAGGATAGTGTTAGGGTTAGGGTTAGCCTCAGCCCTAAGATAGTGTTAGAGTTAGGGTTAGGGTTAGCATCAGCCCTAGGATAGTGTTACGGTTAGGGTTAGGGTTAGCATCAGCCCTTGGAGAGTGTTAGGGTTAGGGTTAGGTTTAGCATCAGCCCTAGGATATTGTTAGTGTTAGGGTTAGCATCAGCCCTAGGATAGTGTTAGGGTTAGGGTTCGCATCAGCCCTATGATAGTGTTAGGGTTAGGGTTAGGGTTAGCATCACGCCTAGGATAGTGTTAGTGTTAGGGTTAGCATCAGCCCTAGGATAGTGTTAGGGTTAGGGTTAGGGTTAGCATCCGCCCTAGGATAATGTTAGGGTTAGGGTTAGGGTTAGCATCAGCCCTAGGATAGTGTTAGTGTTAGGGTTAGCATCAGCCCTAGGATAGTGTTAGGGTTAGGGTTAGGGTTAGCATCCGCCCTAGGATAGTGTTAGGGTTAGGGTTAGGGTGAGCATCAGCCCTAGGATAGTGTGAGGGTTAGGGTTAACATAAATCCTAGGATAGTGTTAGGGTTAGGGTTAGGGTTATCATCAGGCCTAGGATAGTGTTAGGGTTAGGGTTAGGGTTAGCATCAGTTCAAGGATAGTGTTAGGGTTAGCGTTAGGGTTAGCATCTGCCCTAGGATAGTGTTAGGGTTAGGGTTACCCTCAGCCCTAGTAGAGTGTTAGGGTTAGGGATAGGGTTAGCATCAGGCCTAGGATAGTGTTAGGGTTAGGGTTAGGGTTAGCATCAGCCCTAGGATAGTGTTAGGGTTAGGGTTAGCATCAGCCCTAGGATAGTGTCAGGGTTAGGGTTAGGGTTATCATCAGGCCTAGGATAGTGTTAGGGTTAGGGTTAGCATCAGCTCTAGGATAGTGTTAGGGTTAGGGTTAGGGTTAGCATCAGCCCTAGGATAGTGTTAAGGTTAGGGTTAGGGTTATCATCTGGCCTAGGATAGTTTGAGGGCTAGGGTTAGCATCAGACTTAGGATAGTGTTAGGGTTAGGGTTAGGGTTAGCATCAGCCCTAGGATAGTGTTAGGGTTAGGGATAGCATCAGCCCTAGGATAGTGTTAGGGTTAGGGTGAGGGTTATCATCAGGCCTAGGATAGTGTTAGGGTTAGGGTTAGGGTTAGCATCAGCCCTAGGATAGTGTTAGGGTTAGGGTTAGCATCAACCCTAGGATAGAGTTAGGGTTAGGGTTAGGGTTAGCATCAGGCCTAGGATAGTGTTATGGTTAGGTTTAGCATCAGCCCTAGGATAGTGTTAGGGTTAGGGTTCGGGTTATCATCAGCCGTAGGATAGTGTTAGGGTTAGGGTTAGCCTCAGCCCTAAGATAGTGTTAGAGTTAGGGTTAGGGTTAGCATCAGCCCTAGGATAGTGTTAGGGTTAGGGTTAGGGTTAGCATCAGCCCTAGGATAGTGTTAGGGTTAGGGTTAGCATCAGCCCTAGGATAGTGTTAGGGTTAGGGTTAGGGTTAGCATCAGGCCTAGGATAGTGTTAGGGTTAGGGTTAGCATCAGCCCTAGGATAGTGTTAGGGTTAGGGTTAGGGTTAGCATCAGCCGTAGGATAGTGTTAGGGTTAGGGTTAGCCTCAGCCCTAAGATAGTGTTAGAGTTAGGGTTAGGGTTAGCATCAGCCCTAGGATAGTGTTAGGGTTAGGGTTAGGGTTAGCATCAGCCCTTCGAGAGTGTTAGGGTTAGGGTTAGGGCTAGCATCAGCCCTAGGATAGTGTTAGTGTTAGGGTTAGCATCAGCCCTAGGATAGTGTTAGGGTTAGGGTTAGCATCAGCCCTAGGATAGTGTTAGGGTTAGGGTTAGGGTTAGCATCAGGCCCAGGATAGTGTTAGTGTTAGGGTTAGCATCAGCCCTAGGATAGTGTTAGGGTTTGGGTTAGGGTTAGCATCCGCCCTAGGATAATGTTAGGGTTAGAGTTAGGGTTAGCATCAGCCCTAGGATAGCGTTAGTGTTAGGGTTAGCATCAGCCCTAGGATAGTGTTAGGGTTAGGGTTAGGGTTAGCATCAGCCGTAGGATAGTGTTAGGGTTAGGGTTAGCCTCAGCCCTAAGATAGTGTTAGAGTTAGGGTTAGGGTTAGCATCAGCCCTAGGAAAGTGTTAGGGTTAGGGTTAGGGTTAGCATCAGCCCTTCGAGAGTGTTAGGGTTAGGGTTAGGGCTAGCATCAGCCCTAGGATAGTGTTAGTGTTAGGGTTAGCATCAGCCCTAGGATAGTGTTAGGGTTAGGGTTAGCATCAGCCCTAGGATAGTGTTAGGGTTAGGGTTAGTGTTAGCATGAGCCCTTGGAGAGTGTTAGGGTTAGGGTTAGGTTTAGCATCAGCCCTAGGATAGTGTTAGTGTTAGGGTTAGCATCAGCCCTAGGATAGTGTTAGGGTTAGGGTTAGCATCAGCCCTAGGATAGTGTTAGGGTTAGGGTTAGGGTTAGCATCAGCCCTAGGATTGTGTTAGTGTTAGGGTTAGCATCAGCCCTAGGATAGTGTTAGGGTTAGGGTTAGGGTTAGGATCCGCCCTAGGATAATGTTAGGGTTAGGGTTAGGGTTAGCATCAGCCCTAGGATAGTGTTAGTGTTATGGTTAGCATCAGCCCTAGGATAGTGTTAGGGTTAGGGTTAGGGTTAGCATCCGCCCTAGGATAGTGTTAGCGTTAGGGTTAGGGTTAGCATCAGCCCTAGGATAGTGTTAGGGTTAGGGTTAGGGTTAGCATCAGGCCTAGGATAGTGTTAGAGTTAGGGTTAGCATCAGCCCTAGGATAGTGTTAGGGTTAGGGTTAGGGTTAGCATCAGGCCTAGGATAGTGTTAGGGTTAGGGTTAGAATCAGCCCTAGGATAGTGTTAGGGTTAGGGTTAGGGTTAGCATCAGCCGTAGGATAGTGTTAGGGTTAGGGTTAGCCTCAGCCCTAAGATAGTGTTAGAGTTAGGATTAGGGTTAGCATCAGCCCTAGGATAGTGTTAGGGTTAGGGTTAGCATCAGCCCTAGGATAGTGTTAGGGTTAGGGTTAGGGTTAGCATCAGGCCTAGGATTGTGTTAGTGTTAGGGTTAGCATCAGCCCTAGGATAGTGTTAGGGTTAGGGTTAGGGTTAGGATCCGCCCTAGGATAATGTTAGGGTTAGGGTTAGGGTTAGCATCAGCCCTAGGATAGTGTTAGTGTTATGGTTAGCATCAGCCCTAGGATAGTGTTAGGGTTAGGGTTAGGGTTAGCATCAGTTCAAGGATAGTGTTAGGGTTAGCGTTAGGGTTAGCATCTGCCCTAGGATAGTGTTAGGGTTAGGGTTACCCTCAGCCCTAGGAGAGTGTTAGGGTTAGGGATAGGGTTAGCATCAGGCCTAGGATAGTGTTAGGGTTAGGGTTAGGGTTAGCATCAGCCCTAGGATAGTGTTAGGGTTAGGGTTAGCATCAGCCCAAGGATAGTGTTAGGGTTAGGGTTAGGGTTAGCATCTGCCCTAGGATATTGTTAGGGTTAGGGTTAGGGTTAGCATCAGCGCAAGGATAGTGTTAGGGTTAGGATTACCATCAGCCCTAGGATAGTGTTAGGGTTAGGGTTAGGGTTAGCATCAGGCCCAGGATAGTGTTAGGGTTAGGGTTAGGGTTAGCATCCGCCCTAGGATAGTGTTAGGGTTAGGGTTAGGGTTAGCATCAGCCCTAGGATAGTGTTAGGGTTAGGGTTAACATAAACCCTAAGATAGTGTTAGGGTTAGGGTTAGGGTTATCATCAGGCCTAGGATAGTGTTAGGGTTAGGGTTAGGGTTAGCATCAGTTCAAGGATAGTGTTAGGGTTAGCGTTAGGGTTAGCATCTGCCCTAGGATATTGTTAGGGTTAGGGTTAGTGTTAGCATCAGCCCGAGGATAGTGTTAGGGTTAGGGTTAGCATCAGCCCTAGGATAGTGTTACGGTTAGGGTTAGGGTTAGCATCAGGCCCAGGATAGTGTTAGGGTTAGGGTTAGCATCAGCCCAAGGATAGTGTTAGGGTTAGGGTTAGGGTTAGCATCTGCCCTAGGATATTGTTAGGGTTAGGGTTAGGGTTAGCATCAGCGCAAGGATAGTGTTAGGGTTAGGATTACCATCAGCCCTAGGATAGTGTTAGGGTTAGGGTTAGGGTTAGCATCAGGCCCAAATAGTGTTAGGGTTAGGGTTAGCATCAGTCCAAGGATAGTGTTAGGGTTAGGGTTAGGGTTAGCATCAGCCCCAGGATAGTGTTAGGGTTAGGGTTAGCATCAACACTAGGATAGTGTTTGGGTTAGGGTTAGGGTTAGCATCAGCCCTAGGATAGTGTTAGGGTTAGGGTTAGCCTCAGCCCTAGGAGAGTGTTAGGGTTAGGGATACGGTTAGCATCAGGCCTAGGATAGTGTTAGGGTTAGGGTTAGGGTTAGCATCAGCCCTAGGATAGTGTTAGGGTTAGGGTTAGCATCAGCCCTAGGATAGTGTCAGGGTTAGGGTTAGGGTTATCATCAGGCCTAGGATAGTGTTAGGGTTAGGGTTAGCATCAGCTCTAGGATAGTGTTAGGGTTAGGGTTAGGGTTAGCATCAGCCCTAGGATAGTGTTAAGGTTAGGGTTATGGTTATCATCAGGCCTAGTATAGTGTGAGGTCTAGGGTTAGCATCAGACTTAGGATAGTGTTAGGGTTAGGGTTAGGGTTAGCATCAGCCCTAGGATAGTGTTAGGTTTAGGGTTAGCATCAGCCCTAGGATAGTGTTAGGGTTAGTGTTAGGGTTATCATCAGGCCTAGGATAGTGTTAGGGTTAGGGTTAGCATCAGCCCTAGGATAGTGTTACGGTTAGGGTTAGGGTTAGCATCAGCCCTAGGATAGTGTTAGGGTTAGGGTTAGCATCAGCCCTAGGATAGTGTTAGGGTTAGGGTTAGGGTTAGCATCAGGCCTAGGATAGTGTTAGGTTTAGGGTTAGCATCAGCCCTAGGATAGTGTTAGGGTTAGGGTTAGGGTTAGCATCAGCCGTAGGATAGTGTTAGGGTTAGGGTTAGCCTCAGCCCTAAGATAGTGTTAGAGTTAGGGTTAGGGTTAGCATCAGCCCTAGGATAGTGTTACGGTTAGGGTTAGGGTTAGCATCAGCCCTTGGAGAGTGTTAGTGTTAGGGTTAGGTTTAGCATCAGCCCTAGGATATTGTTAGTGTTAGGGTTAGCATCAGCCCTAGGATAGTGTTAGGGTTAGGGTTAGCATCAGCCCTATGATAGTGTTAGGGTTAGGGTTAGGGTTAGCATCAGGCCTAGGATAGTGTTAGTGTTAGGGTTAGCATCAGCCCTAGGATAGTGTTAGGGTTAGGGTTAGGGTTAGCATCAGCCCTAGGATAGTGTTAGGGTTAGGGTTAGCATCAGCCCTAGGATAGTGTTAGGGTTAGGGTTAGGGTTAGCATCAGGCCTAGGATAGTGTTAGGTTTAGGGTTAGCATCAGCCCTAGGATAGTGTTAGGGTTAGGGTTAGGGTTAGCATCAGCCGTAGGATAGTGTTAGGGTTAGGGTTAGCCTCAGCCCTAAGATAGTGTTAGAGTTAGGGTTAGGGTTAGCATCAGCCCTAGGATAGTGTTACGGTTAGGGTTAGGGTTAGCATCAGCCCTTGGAGAGTGTTAGGGTTAGGGTTAGGTTTAGCATCAGCCCTAGGATATTGTTAGTGTTAGGGTTAGCATCAGCCCTAGGATAGTGTTAGGGTTAGGGTTCGCATCAGCCCTATGATAGTGTTAGGGTTAGGGTTAGGGTTAGCATCACGCCTAGGATAGTGTTAGTGTTAGGGTTAGCATCAGCCCTAGGATAGTATTAGGGTTAGGGTTAGGGTTAGCATCCGCCCTAGGATAATGTTAGGGTTAGGGTTAGGGTTAGCATCAGCCCTAGGATAGTGTTAGTGTTAGGGTTAGCATCAGCCCTAGGATAGTGTTAGGGTTAGGGTTAGGGTTAGCATCCGCCCTAGGATAGTGTTAGGGTTAGGGTTAGGGTGAGCATCAGCCCTAGGATAGTGTGAGGGTTAGGGTTAACATAAATCCTAGGATAGTGTTAGGGTTAGGGTTAGGGTTATCATCAGGCCTAGGATAGTGTTAGGGTTAGGGTTAGGGTTAGCATCAGTTCAAGGATAGTGTTAGGGTTAGCGTTAGGGTTAGCATCTGCCCTAGGATAGTGTTAGGGTTAGGGTTACCCTCAGCCCTAGTAGAGTGTTAGGGTTAGGGATAGGGTTAGCATCAGGCCTAGGATAGTGTTAGGGTTAGGGTTAGGGTTAGCATCAGCCCTAGGATAGTGTTAGGGTTAGGGTTAGCATCAGCCCTAGGATAGTGTCAGGGTTAGGGTTAGGGTTATCATCAGGCCTAGGATAGTGTTAGGGTTAGGGTTAGCATCAGCTCTAGGATAGTGTTAGGGTTAGGGTTAGGGTTAGCATCAGCCCTAGGATAGTGTTAAGGTTAGGGTTAGGGTTATCATCAGGCCTAGGATAGTTTGAGGGCTAGGGTTAGCATCAGACTTAGGATAGTGTTAGGGTTAGGGTTAGGGTTAGCATCAGCCCTAGGATAGTGTTAGGGTTAGGGATAGCATCAGCCCTAGGATAGTGTTAGGGTTAGGGTGAGGGTTATCATCAGGCCTAGGATAGTGTTAGGGTTAGGGTTAGGGTTAGCATCAGCCCTAGGATAGTGTTAGGGTTAGGGTTAGCATCAACCCTAGGATAGAGTTAGGGTTAGGGTTAGGGTTAGCATCAGGCCTAGGATAGTGTTATGGTTAGGTTTAGCATCAGCCCTAGGATAGTGTTAGGGTTAGGGTTCGGGTTATCATCAGCCGTAGGATAGTGTTAGGGTTAGGGTTAGCCTCAGCCCTAAGATAGTGTTAGAGTTAGGGTTAGGGTTAGCATCAGCCCTAGGATAGTGTTAGGGTTAGGGTTAGGGTTAGCATCAGCCCTAGGATAGTGTTAGGGTTAGGGTTAGCATCAGCCCTAGGATAGTGTTAGGGTTAGGGTTAGGGTTAGCATCAGGCCTAGGATAGTGTTAGGGTTAGGGTTAGCATCAGCCCTAGGATAGTGTTAGGGTTAGGGTTAGGGTTAGCATCAGCCGTAGGATAGTGTTAGGGTTAGGGTTAGCCTCAGCCCTAAGATAGTGTTAGAGTTAGGGTTAGGGTTAGCATCAGCCCTAGGATAGTGTTAGGGTTAGGGTTAGGGTTAGCATCAGCCCTTCGAGAGTGTTAGGGTTAGGGTTAGGGCTAGCATCAGCCCTAGGATAGTGTTAGTGTTAGGGTTAGCATCAGCCCTAGGATAGTGTTAGGGTTAGGGTTAGCATCAGCCCTAGGATAGTGTTAGGGTTAGGGTTAGGGTTAGCATCAGGCCCAGGATAGTGTTAGTGTTAGGGTTAGCATCAGCCCTAGGATAGTGTTAGGGTTTGGGTTAGGGTTAGCATCCGCCCTAGGATAATGTTAGGGTTAGGGTTAGGGTTAGCATCAGCCCTAGGATAGCGTTAGTGTTAGGGTTAGCATCAGCCCTAGGATAGTGTTAGGGTTAGGGTTAGGGTTAGCATCCGCCCTAGGATAGTGTTAGGGTTAGGGTTAAGGTTAGCATCAACCCTAGGATAGTGTTAGGGTTAGGGTTAACATAAACCCTAGGATAGTGTTAGGGTTAGGGTTAGGGTTATCATAAGGCCTAGGATAGTGTTAGGGTTAGGGTTAGGGTTAGCATCAGTTCAAGGATAGTGTTAGGGTTAGCGTTAGGGTTAGCATCTGCCCTAGGATAGTGTTATGGTTAGGGTTAGGGTTAGCATCAGCCCAAGGATAGTGTTAGGGTTAGGGTTAGCATCAGCCCTAGGATAGTGTTAGGATTAGGGTTAGGGGTAGCATCAGGCCCAGGATAGTGTTAGGGTTAGGGTTAGCATCAGCCCAAGGATAGTGTTAGGGTTAGGGTTAGGGTTAGCATCAGCCCTAGGATAGTGTGAGGGTTAGGGTTAGCATCAACCCTAGGATAGTGTTTGGGTTAGGGTTAGGGTTAGCATCAGCCCTAGGATAGTGTTAGGGTTAGGGTTACCCTCAGCCCTAGGAGAGTGTTAGGGTTAGGGATAGGGTTAGCATCAGGCCTAGGATAGTGTTAGGGTTAGGGTTAGGGTTAGAATCAGCCCTAGGATAGTGTTAGGGTTAGGGTTAGCATCAGCCCTAGGATAGTGTAAGGGTTAGGGTTAGGGTTATCATCAGGCCTAGGATAGTGTTAGGGTTAGGGTTAGCATCAGCCCTAGGATAGTGTTAGGTTTAGGGTTAGCATCAACCCTAGGATAGAGTTAGGGTTAGGGTTAGGGTTAGCATCAGGCCTAGGATAGTGTTATGGTTAGGGTTAGCATCAGACCTAGGATAGTGTTAGGGTTAGGGTTCGGGTTAGCATCAGCCGTAGGATAGTGTTAGGGTTAGGGTTAGCCTCAGCCCTAAGATAGTGTTAGAGTTAGGGTTAGGGTTAGCATCAGCCCTAGGATAGTGTTAGGGTTAGGGTTAGGGTTTTCATCAGCCCTAGGATAGTGTTAGGGTTAGGGTTAAGGTTAGCATCAGGCCTAGGATAGTGTTAGGGTGAGGGTTAGCATCAGCCCTAGGATAGTGTTAGGGTTAGGGTTAGGGTTAGCATCAGCCCTAGGATAGTGTTAGTGTTAGGGTAAGCATCAGCCCTAGGATAGTGTTAGGGTTAGGGTTAGCATTAGCCCTAGGATAGTGTTAGGGTTAGGGTTAGGGTTAGCATCAGCCCTAGGATAGTGTTAGGGTTAGGGTTAGCATCAGCCCTAGGATAGTGTCAGGGTTAGGGTTAGGGTTATCATCAGGCCTAGGATAGTGTTAGGGTTAGGGTTAGCATCAGCTCTAGGATAGTGTTAGGGTTAGGGTTAGGGTTAGCATCAGCCCTAGGATAGTGTTAAGGTTAGGGTTAGGGTTATCATCAGGCCTAGGATAGTTTGAGGGCTAGGGTTAGCATCAGACTTAGGATAGTGTTAGGGTTAGGGTTAGGGTTAGCATCAGCCCTAGGATAGTGTTAGGGTTAGGGATAGCATCAGCCCTAGGATAGTGTTAGGGTTAGGGTGAGGGTTATCATCAGGCCTAGGATAGTGTTAGGGTTAGGGTTAGGGTTAGCATCAGCCCTAGGATAGTGTTAGGGTTAGGGTTAGCATCAACCCTAGGATAGAGTTAGGGTTAGGGTTAGGGTTAGCATCAGGCCTAGGATAGTGTTATGGTTAGGTTTAGCATCAGCCCTAGGATAGTGTTAGGGTTAGGGTTCGGGTTATCATCAGCCGTAGGATAGTGTTAGGGTTAGGGTTAGCCTCAGCCCTAAGATAGTGTTAGAGTTAGGGTTAGGGTTAGCATCAGCCCTAGGATAGTGTTAGGGTTAGGGTTAGGGTTAGCATCAGCCCTAGGATAGTGTTAGGGTTAGGGTTAGCATCAGCCCTAGGATAGTGTTAGGGTTAGGGTTAGGGTTAGCATCAGGCCTAGGATAGTGTTAGGGTTAGGGTTAGCATCAGCCCTAGGATAGTGTTAGGGTTAGGGTTAGGGTTAGCATCAGCCGTAGGATAGTGTTAGGGTTAGGGTTAGCCTCAGCCCTAAGATAGTGTTAGAGTTAGGGTTAGGGTTAGCATCAGCCCTAGGATAGTGTTAGGGTTAGGGTTAGGGTTAGCATCAGCCCTTCGAGAGTGTTAGGGTTAGGGTTAGGGCTAGCATCAGCCCTAGGATAGTGTTAGTGTTAGGGTTAGCATCAGCCCTAGGATAGTGTTAGGGTTAGGGTTAGCATCAGCCCTAGGATAGTGTTAGGGTTAGGGTTAGGGTTAGCATCAGGCCCAGGATAGTGTTAGTGTTAGGGTTAGCATCAGCCCTAGGATAGTGTTAGGGTTAGGGTTAGGGTTAGCATCCGCCCTAGGATAGTGTTAGGGTTAGGGTTAAGGTTAGCATCAACCCTAGGATAGTGTTAGGGTTAGGGTTAACATAAACCCTAGGATAGTGTTAGGGTTAGGGTTAGGGTTATCATAAGGCCTAGGATAGTGTTAGGGTTAGGGTTAGGGTTAGCATCAGTTCAAGGATAGTGTTAGGGTTAGCGTTAGGGTTAGCATCTGCCCTAGGATAGTGTTATGGTTAGGGTTAGGGTTAGCATCAGCCCAAGGATAGTGTTAGGGTTAGGGTTAGCATCAGCCCTAGGATAGTGTTAGGATTAGGGTTAGGGGTAGCATCAGGCCCAGGATAGTGTTAGGGTTAGGGTTAGCATCAGCCCAAGGATAGTGTTAGGGTTAGGGTTAGGGTTAGCATCAGCCCTAGGATAGTGTGAGGGTTAGGGTTAGCATCAACCCTAGGATAGTGTTTGGGTTAGGGTTAGGGTTAGCATCAGCCCTAGGATAGTGTTAGGGTTAGGGTTACCCTCAGCCCTAGGAGAGTGTTAGGGTTAGGGATAGGGTTAGCATCAGGCCTAGGATAGTGTTAGGGTTAGGGTTAGGGTTAGAATCAGCCCTAGGATAGTGTTAGGGTTAGGGTTAGCATCAGCCCTAGGATAGTGTAAGGGTTAGGGTTAGGGTTATCATCAGGCCTAGGATAGTGTTAGGGTTAGGGTTAGCATCAGCCCTAGGATAGTGTTAGGTTTAGGGTTAGCATCAACCCTAGGATAGAGTTAGGGTTAGGGTTAGGGTTAGCATCAGGCCTAGGATAGTGTTATGGTTAGGGTTAGCATCAGACCTAGGATAGTGTTAGGGTTAGGGTTCGGGTTAGCATCAGCCGTAGGATAGTGTTAGGGTTAGGGTTAGCCTCAGCCCTAAGATAGTGTTAGAGTTAGGGTTAGGGTTAGCATCAGCCCTAGGATAGTGTTAGGGTTAGGGTTAGGGTTTTCATCAGCCCTAGGATAGTGTTAGGGTTAGGGTTAAGGTTAGCATCAGGCCTAGGATAGTGTTAGGGTGAGGGTTAGCATCAGCCCTAGGATAGTGTTAGGGTTAGGGTTAGGGTTAGCATCAGCCGTAGGATAGTGTTAGGGTTAGGGTTAGCCTCAGCCCTAAGATAGTGTTAGAGTTAGGGTTAGGGTTAGCATCAGCCCTAGGATAGTGTTAGGGTTAGGGTTAGGGTTAGCATCAGCCCTTGGAGAGTGTTAGGGTTAGGGTTAGGGTTAGCATCAGCCCTAGGATAGTGTTAGTGTTAGGGTAAGCATCAGCCCTAGGATAGTGTTAGGGTTAGGGTTAGCATTAGCCCTAGGATAGTGTTAGGGTTAGGGTTAGGGTTAGCATCAGGCCTAGGATAGTGTTAGTGTTAGGGTTAGCATCAGCCCTAGGATAGTGTTAGGGTTAGGGTTAGGGTTAGCATCCGCCCTAGGATAATGTTAGGGTTAGGGTTAGGGTTAGCATCAGCCCTAGGATAGTGTTAGTGTTAGGGTTAGCATCAGCCCTAGGATAGTGTTAGGGTTAGGGTTAGGGTTAGCATCCGCCCTAGGATAGTGTTAGGGTTAGGGTTAGGGTTAGCATCAGCCCTAGGATAGTGTTAGGGTTAGGGTTAACATAAACCCTAGGATAGTGTTAGGGTTAGGGTTAGGGTTATCATCAGGCCTAGGATAGTGTTAGGGTTAGGGTTAGGGTTAGCATCAGTTCAAGGATAGTGTTAGGGTTAGCGTTAGGGTTAGCATCTGCCCTAGGATAGTGTTAGGGTTAGGGTTAGGGTTAGCATCAGCCCAAGGATAGTGTTAGGGTTAGGGTTAGCATCAGCCCTAGGATAGTGTTAGGGTTAGGGTTAGGGTTAGCATCAGGCCCAGGATAGTGTTAGGGTTAGGGTTAGCATCAGCCGAAGGATAGTGTTAGGGTTAGGGTTAGGGTTAGCATCAGCCCTAGGATAGTGTTAGGGTTAGGGTTAGCATCAACCCTAGGACAGTGTTTGGGTTAGGGTTAGGGTTAGCATCAGCCCTAGGATAGTGTTAGGGTTAGGGTTAGGGTTAGCATCAGCCCTAGGATAGTGTTAGTGTTAGGGTTAGGATCAGCCCTAGGATAGTGTTAGGGTTAGGGTTACGGTTAGCATCAGCCCTAGGACAGTGTTAGGGTTAGGGTTAGCATCAGCCCTAGGTTAGTGTTAGTGTTAGGGTTAGGGTTAGCATCAGCACTAGGATAGTGTTAGGGTTAGGGTTAGGGTTAGCATCAGTTCAAGGATAGTGTTAGGGTTAGCGTTAGGGTTAGCAACAGCCCTAGGATAGTGTTAGGGTTAGGGTTAGGGTTAGCATCAGCCCTAGGATAGTGTTAGGGTTAGGGTTAGCATCAGCCCTAGGATAGTGTTAGGGTTAGGGTTAGGGTTATCGTCAGGCCTAGGATAGTGTTAGGGTTAGGGTTAGCATCAGCCCTAGGATAGTGTTAGGGTTAGGGTTCGGGATAGCATCAGACGTAGGATAGTGTTAGGGTTAGGGTTAGCCTCAGCCCTAAGATAGTGTTAGAGTTAGGGTTAGGGTTAGCATCAGCCCTAGGATAGTGTTAGGGTTAGGGTTAGGGTTAGCATCAGCCCTAGGATAGTGTTAGGGTTAGGGTTAGCATCAGCCGTAGGATAGTGTTAGGGTTAGGGTTAGGGTTAGCATCAGGCCTAGGATAGTGTTAGGGTTAGGGTTAGCATCAGCCCTAGGATAGTGTTAGGGTTAGGGTTAGGGTTAGCATCAGCCGTAGGATAGTGTTAGGGTTAGGGTTAGTCTCAGCCCTAAGATAGTGTTAGAGTTAGGGTTAGGGTTAGCATCAGCCCTAGGATAGTGTTAGGGTTAGGGTTAGGGTTAGCATCAGCCCTTGGAGAGTGTTAGGGTTAGGGTTAGGGTTAGCATCAGCCCTAGGATAGTGTTAGTGTTAGGGTTAGCATCAGCCCTAGGATAGTGTTAGGGTTAGGGTTAGCATCAGCCCTAGGATAGTGTTAGGGTTAGGGTTAGGGTTAGCATCAGGCCTAGGATAGTGTTAGTGTTTGGGTTAGTATCAGCCCTAGGATAGTGTTAGGGTTAGGGTTAGGGTTAGGATCCGCCCTAGGATAATGTTAGGGTTAGGTTTAGGGTTAGCATCAGCCCTAGGATAGTGTTAGTGTTAGGGTTAGCATCAGCCCTAGGATAGTGTTAGGGTTAGGGTTAGGGTTAGCATCAGCCCTAGGATAGTGTTAGGGTTAGGGTTAACATAAACCCTAGGATAGTGTTAGGGTTAGGGTTATGGTTAGCATCAGTTCAAGGATAGTGTTAGGGTTAGCGTTAGGGTTAGCATCTGCCCTAGGATAGTGTTAGGGTTAGGGTTAGGGTTAGCATCAGCCCAAGGATAGTGTTAGGGTAAGGGTTAGCATCAGCCCTAGGATAGTGTTAGGGTTAGGGTTAGGGTTAGCATCAGGCCCAGGATAGTGTTAGGGTTATGGTTAGCATCAGCCCAAGGATAGTGTTAGGGTTAGGGTTAGCGTTAGCATAAGCCCTAGGATAGTGTTAGGGTTAGGGTTAGCATCAACCCTAGGATAGTGTTTGGGTTAGGGTTAGGGTTAGCATCAGCCCTAGGATAGTGTTAGGGTTAGGGTTAGGGTTAGCATCAGCCCTAGGATAGTGTTAGTGTTAGGGTTAGCATCAGCCCAAGGATAGTGTTAGGGTTAGGGTTAGGGTTAGCATCAGCCCAAGGATAGTGTTAGGGTTAGGGTTAGCATCAGCCCTAGGATAGTGTTAGGGTTAGGGTTAGGGTTAGCATCAGGCCTAGGATAGTGTTAGGGTTAGGGTTAGCATCAGCCCTAGGTTAGTGTTAGTGTTAGGGTTAGGGTTAGCATCAGCCCTAGGATAGTGTTAGGGTTAGGGTTAGGGTTAGCATCAGTTCAAGGATAGTGTTAGGGTTAGCGTTAGGGTTAGCATCAGCCCTAGCATAGTGTTAGGGTTAGGGTTAGGGTTATCATCAGGCCTAGGATAGTGTTAGGGTTAGGGTTAGGGTTAGCATCAGTTCAAGGATAGTGTTAGGGTTAGCGTTAGGGTAGCATCAGCCCTAGGATAGTGTTAGGGTTAGGGTTAGGGTTAGCATCAGCCCTAGGATAGTGTTAGGGTTAGAGTTAGCATCAGCCCTATGTTAGTGTTAGTGTTAGGGTTAGGGTTAGCATCAGCCCTAGGATAGTGTTAGGGTTAGGGTTAGGGTTAGCATCAGTTCAAGGATAGTGTTAGGGTTAGCGTTAGGGTAGCATCAGCCCTAGGATAGTGTTAGGGTTAGGGTTAGGGTTAGCATCAGCCCTAGGATAGTGTTAGGGTTAGGGTTAGCATCAGCCCTAGGATAGTGTTAGGGTTAGGGTTAGGGTTATCATCAGGCCTAGGATAGTGTAAGGTTAGTGTTAGCATCAGCCCTAGGATAGTGTTAGGGTTAGGGTTAGGGTTAGCATCAGCCCTAGGATAGTGTTAGGGTTAGGGTTAGCATCAGCCCTAGGATAGTGTTAGGGTTAGGGTTAGGGTTAGCATCAGCCCTAGGATAGTGTTAGGGTTAGGGTTAGCATCAGCCCTAGGATAGTGTTAGGGTTAGGGTTAGGGTTAGCATCAGCCGTAGGATAGTGTTAGGGTTAGGGTTAGCCTCAGCCCTAAGATAGTGTTAGAGTTAGGGTTAGGGTTAGTATCAGCCCTAGGATAATGTTAGGGTTAGGGTTAGGGTTAGCATCAGCCCTAGGATAGTGTTTGTGTTAGGGTTAGCATCAGCCCCAGGATAGTGTTAGGGTTAGGGTTAGGGTTAGCATCCGCCCTAGGATAGTGTTAGGGTTAGGGTTAGGGTTAGCATCAGCCATAGGATAGTGTTAGGGTTAGGGTTAACATAAACCCTAGGATAGTGTTAGGGTTAGGGTTACGGTTATCATCAGGCCTAGGATAGTGTTAGGGTTAGGGTTAGGGTTAGCATCAGTTCAAGGATAGTGTTAGGGTTAGGGTTAGGGTTAGCATCAGGCCCCGGATAGTGTTAGGGTTAGGGTTAGCATCAGCCCAAGGATAGTGTTAGGGTTAGGGTTAGGGTTAGCATCTACCCTAGGATATTGTTAGGGTTAGGGTTAGGGTTAGCATCAGCCCAAGGATAGTGTTAGGGTTAGGGTTAGCATCAGCCTTAGGATAGTGTTAGGGTTAGGGTTAGGGTTAGCATCAGGCCCAGGATAGTGTTAGGGTTAGGGTTAGCATCAGCCCAAGGATAGTGTTAGGGTTAGGGTTAGGGTTAGCATCTGCCCTAGGATATTGTTAGGGTTAGGGTTAGGGTTAGCATCAGCCCAAGGATAGTGTTAGGGTTAGGGTTAGCATCAGCCTTAGGATAGTGTTAGGGTTAGGGTTAGGGTTAGCATCAGGCCCAGGATAGTGTTAGGGTTAGGGTTAGCATCAGCCCTAGGATAGTGTTAGGGTTAGGGTTAGGGTTAGCATCAGCCCTAGGATAGTGTTAGGGTTAGGGTTAGCATCAGCCCTAGGTTAGTGTTAGTGTTAGGGTTAGGGTTAGCATCAGCCCTAGGATAGTGTTAGGGTTAGGGTTAGGGTTAGCATCAGTTCAAGGATAGTGTTAGGGTTAGCGTTAGGGTTAGCAACAGCCCTAGGATAGTGTTAGGGTTAGGGTTAGGGTTAGCATCAGCCCTAGGATAGTGTTATGGTTAGGGTTAGCATCAGCCCTAGGATAGTGTTAGGGTTAGGGTTAGGGTTAGCATCAGGCCTAGGATAGTGTTAGGGTTAGGGTTAGCATCAGCCCTAGGATAGTGTTAGGGTTAGGGTTAGGGTTAGCATCAGCCGTAGGATAGTGTTAGGGTTAGGGTTAGCCTCAGCCCTAAGATAGTGTTAGAGTTAGGGTTAGGGTTAGCATCAGCCCTAGGATAGTGTTAGGGTTAGGGTTAGTGTTAGCATGAGCCCTTGGAGAGTGTTAGGGTTAGGGTTAGGTTTAGCATCAGCCCTAGGATAGTGTTAGTGTTAGGGTTAGCATCAGCCCTAGGATAGTGTTAGGGTTAGGGTTAGCATCAGCCCTAGGATAGTGTTAGGGTTAGGGTTAGGGTTAGCATCAGGCCTAGGATTGTGTTAGGGTTAGGGTTAGGGTTAGGATCCGCCCTAGGATAATGTTAGGGTTAGGGTTAGGGTTAGCATCAGCCCTAGGATAGTGTTAGTGTTATGGTTAGCATCAGCCCTAGGATAGTATTAGGGTTAGGGTTAGGGTTAGCATCCGCCCTAGGATAGTGTTAGGGTTAGGGTTAGGGTTAGCATCAGCCCTAGGATAGTGTTAGGGTTAGGGTTAGGGTTAGCATCAGGCCTAGGATAGTGTTAGGGTTAGGGTTAGCATCAGCCCTAGGATAGTGTTAGGGTTAGAGTTAGGGTTAGCATCAGGCCTAGGATAGTGTTAGGGTTAGGGTTAGAATCAGCCCTAGGATAGTGTTAGGGTTAGGGTTAGGGTTAGCATCAGCCGTAGGATAGTGTAAGGGTTAGGGTTAGCCTCAGCCCTAAGATAGTGTTAGAGTTAGGATTAGGGTTAGCATCAGCCCTAGGATAGTGTTAGGGTTAGGGTTAGGGTTAGCATCAGCCCTTGGAGAGTGTTAGGGTTAGGGTTAGGGTTAGCATCAGCCCTAGGATAGTGTTAGGGTTAGGATTAGCATCAGCCCTAGGATAGTGTTAGGGTTAGGGTTAGGGTTAGCATCAGCCCTAGGATAGTGTTAGGGTTAGGGTTAGGGTTAGCATCAGCCCTAGGATAGTGTTAGGGTTAGGGTTAGCATCAGCCCTAGGATCTTGTTAGGGTTAGGGTTAGGGTTATCATCAGGCCTTGGATAGTGTTAGGGTTAGGGTTAGCATCAGTTCAAGGATAGTGTTAGGGTTAGCGTTAGGGTTAGCATCTGCCCTAGGATATTGTTACTGTTAGGGTTAGTGTTAGCATCAGCCCGAGGATAGTGTTAGGGTTAGGGTTAGCATCAGCCCTAGGATAGTGTTACGGTTAGGGTTAGGGTTAGCATCAGGCCCAGGATAGTGTTAGGGTTAGGGTTAGCATCAGCCCAAGGATAGTGTTAGGGTTAGGGTTAGGGTTAGCATCTGCCCTAGGATATTGTTAGGGTTAGGGTGAGGGTTAGCATCAGCGCAAGGACAGTGTTAGGGTTAGGATTACCATCAGCCCTAGGATAGTGTTAGGGTTAGGGTTAGGGTTAGCATCAGGCCCAGGATAGTGTTAGGGTTAGGGTTAGCATCAGTCCAAGGATAGTGTTAGGGTTAGGGTTAGGGTTAGCATCAGCCCTAGGATAGTGTTAGGGTTAGGGTTAGCATCAACCCTAGGATAGTGTTTGGGTTACGGTTAGGGTTAGCATCAGCCCTAGGATAGTGTTAGGGTTAGGGTTAGCCTCAGCCCTAGGAGAGTGTTAGGGTTAGGGATACGGTTAGCACCAGGCCTAGGATAGTGTTAGGGTTAGGGTTAGGGTTAGCATCAGCCCTAGGATAGTGTTAGGGTTAGGGTTAGCATCAGCCCTAGGATAGTGTCAGGGTTAGGGTTAGGGTTATCATCAGGCCTAGGATAGTGTTAGGGTTAGGGTTAGCATCAGCTCTAGGATAGTGTTAGGGTTAGGGTTAGGGTTAGCATCAGCCCTAGGATAGTGTTAAGGTTAGGGTTATGGTTATCATCAGGCCTAGTATAGTGTGAGGTCTAGGGTTAGCATCAGACTTAGGATAGTGTTAGGGTTAGGGTTAGGGTTAGCATCAGCCCTAGGATAGTGTTAGGGTTAGGGTTAGCATCAGCCCTAGGATAGTGTTAGGGTTAGTGTTAGGGTTATCATCAGGCCTAGGATAGTGTTAGGGTTAGGGTTAGCATCAGCCCTGGGATAGTGTTAGGGTTAGGGTTAGGGTTAGCATCAGCCCTAGGATAGTGTTAGGGTTAGGGTTAGCATCAGCCCTAGGATAGTGTTAGGGTTAGGGTTAGGGTTAGCATCAGGCCTAGGATAGTGTTAGGTTTAGGGTTAGCATCAGCCCTAGGATAGTGTTAGGGTTAGGGTTAGGGTTAGCATCAGCCGTAGGATAGTGTTAGGGTTAGGGTTAGCCTCAGCCCTAAGATAGTGTTAGAGTTAGGGTTAGGGTTAGCATCAGCCCTAGGATAGTGTTACGGTTAGGGTTAGGGTTAGCATCAGCCCTTGGAGAGTGTTAGGGTTAGGGTTAGGTTTAGCATCAGCCCTAGGATATTGTTAGTGTTAGGGTTAGCATCAGCCCTAGGATAGTGTTAGGGTTAGGGTTAGCATCAGCCCTATGATAGTGTTAGGGTTAGGGTTAGGGTTAGCATCAGGCCTAGGATAGTGTTAGTGTTAGGGTTAGCATCAGCCCTAGGATAGTGTTAGGGTTAGGGTTAGGGTTAGCATCCGCCCTAGGATAATGTTAGGGTTAGGGTTAGGGTTAGCATCAGCCCTAGGATAGTGTTAGCGTTAGGGTTAGCATCAGCCCTAGGATAGTGTTAGGGTTAGGGTTAGGGTTAGCATCCGCCCTAGGATAGTGTTAGGGTTAGGGTTAACATAAATCCTAGGATAGTGTTAGGGTTAGGGTTAGGGTTATCATCAGGCCTAGGATAGTGTTAGGGTTAGGGTTAGGGTTAGCATCAGTTCAAGGATAGTGTTAGGGTTAGCGTTAGGGTTAGCATCTGCCCTAGGATAGTGTTAGCGTTAGGGTTACCCTCAGCCCTAGAAGAGTGTTAGGGTTAGGGATAGGGTTAGCATCAGGCCTAGGATAGTGTTAGGGTTAGGGTTAGGGTTAGCATCAGCCCTAGGATAGTGTTAGGGTTAGGGTTAGCATCAGCCCTAGGATAGTGTCAGGGTTAGGGTTAGGGTTATCATCAGGCCTAGGATAGTGTTAGGGTTAGGGTTAGCATCAGCTCTAGGATAGTATCAGGGTTAGGGTTAGGGTTAGCATCAGCCCTAGGATAGTGTTAAGGTTAGGGTTAGGGTTAGCATCAGCCCTAGGATAGTTTGAGGGCTAGGGTTAGCATCAGACTTAGGATAGTGTTAGGGTTAGGGTTAGGGTTAGCATCAGCCCTAGGATAGTGTTAGGGTTAGGGATAGCATCAGCCCTAGGATAGTGTTAGGGTTAGGGTGAGGGTTATCATCAGGCCTAGGATAGTGTTAGGGTTAGGGTTAGGGTTAGCATCAGCCCTAGGATAGTGTTAGGGTTAGGGTTAGCATCAACCCTAGGATAGAGTTAGGGTTAGGGTTACGGTTAGCATCAGGCCTAGGATAGTGTTATGGTTAGGGTTAGCATCAGCCCTAGGATAGTGTTAGGGTTAGGGTTCGGGTTAGCATCAGCCGTAGGATAGTGTTAGGGTTAGGGTTAGCCTCAGCCCTAAGATAGTGTTAGAGTTAGGGTTAGGGTTAGCATCAGCCCTAGGATAGTGTTAGGGTTAGGGTTAGGGTTAGCATCAGTCCTAGGATAGTGTTAGGGATAGGGTTAGCATCAGCCCTAGGATAGTGTTAGGGTTAGGGTTAGGGTTAGCATCCGCCCTAGGATAGTGTTAGGGTTAGGGTTAGGGTTAGCATCAACCCTAGGATAGTGTTAGGGTTAGGGTTAGCATCAGCCGTAGGATAGTGTTAGGGTTAGGGTGAGCCTCAGCCCTAAGATAGTGTTAGAGTTAGGGTTAGGGTTAGCATCAGCCCTAGGATAGTGTTAGGGTTATGGTTAGGGTTAGCATCAGGCCTAGGATAGTGTTAGGGTTAGGGTTAGCATCAGCCCTAGGATAGTGTTAGGGTTAGGGTTAGGGTTAGCATCCGCCCTAGGATAGTGTTAGGGTTAGGGTTAGGGTTAGCATCAACCCTAGGATAGTGTTAGGGTTAGGGTTAACATAAACCCTAGGATAGTGTTATGGTTAGGGTTAGGGTTATCATCAGGCCTAGGATAGTGTTAGGGTTAGGGTTAGGGTTAGCATCAGTTCAAGGATAGTGTTAGGGTTAGCGTTAGGGTTAGCATCTGCCCTAGGATAGTGTTAGGGTTAGGGTTAGGGTTAGCATCAGTTCAAGGATAGTGTTAGGGTTAGCGTTAGGGTTAGCATCTGCCCTAGGATAGTGTTAGCGTTAGGGTTACCCTCAGCCCTAGAAGAGTGTTAGGGTTAGGGATAGGGTTAGCATCAGGCCTAGGATAGTGTTAGGGTTAGGGTTAGGGTTAGCATCAGCCCTAGGATAGTGTTAGGGTTAGGGTTAGCATCAGCCCTAGGATAGTGTCAGGGTTAGGGTTAGGGTTATCATCAGGCCTAGGATAGTGTTAGGGTTAGGGTTAGCATCAGCTCTAGGATAGTATCAGGGTTAGGGTTAGGGTTAGCATCAGCCCTAGGATAGTGTTAAGGTTAGGGTTAGGGTTAGCATCAGCCCTAGGATAGTTTGAGGGCTAGGGTTAGCATCAGACTTAGGATAGTGTTAGGGTTAGGGTTAGGGTTAGCATCAGCCCTAGGATAGTGTTAGGGTTAGGGATAGCATCAGCCCTAGGATAGTGTTAGGGTTAGGGTGAGGGTTATCATCAGGCCTAGGATAGTGTTAGGGTTAGGGTTAGGGTTAGCATCAGCCCTAGGATAGTGTTAGGGTTAGGGTTAGCATCAACCCTAGGATAGAGTTAGGGTTAGTGTTACGGTTAGCATCAGGCCTAGGATAGTGTTATGGTTAGGGTTAGCATCAGCCCTAGGATAGTGTTAGGGTTAGTGTTCGGGTTAGCATCAGCCGTAGGATAGTGTTAGGGTTAGGGTTAGCCTCAGCCCTAAGATAGTGTTAGAGTTAGGGTTAGGGTTAGCATCAGCCCTAGGATAGTGTTAGGGTTAGGGTTAGGGTTAGCATCAGTCCTAGGATAGTGTTAGGGTTAGGGTTAGCATCAGCCCTAGGATAGTGTTAGGGTTAGGGTTAGGGTTAGCATCCGCCCTAGGATAGTGTTAGGGTTAGGGTTAGGGTTAGCATCAACCCTAGGATAGTGTTAGGGTTAGGGTTAGCATCAGCCGTAGGATAGTGTTAGGGTTAGGGTGAGCCTCAGCCCTAAGATAGTGTTAGAGTTAGGGTTAGGGTTAGCATCAGCCCTAGGATAGTGTTAGGGTTATGGTTAGGGTTAGCATCAGGCCTAGGATAGTGTTAGGGTTAGGGTTAGCATCAGCCCTAGGATAGCGTTAGTGTTAGGGTTAGCATCAGCCCTAGGATAGTGTTAGGGTTAGGGTTAGGGTTAGCATCCGCCCTAGGATAGTGTTAGGGTTAGGGTTAGGGTTAGCATCAACCCTAGGATAGTGTTAGGGTTAGGGTTAACATAAACCCTAGGATAGTGTTATGGTTAGGGTTAGGGTTATCATCAGGCCTAGGATAGTGTTAGGGTTAGGGTTAGGGTTAGCATCAGTTCAAGGATAGTGTTAGGGTTAGCGTTAGGGTTAGCATCTGCCCTAGGATAGTGTTAGGGTTAGGGTTAGGGTTAGCATCAGCCAAAGGATAGTGTTAGGGTTAGGGTTAGCATCAGCCCTAGGATAGTGTTAGGATTAGGGTTAGGGGTAGCATCAGGCCCAGGATAGTGTTAGGGTTAGGGTTAGCATCAGCCCAAGGATAGTGTTAGGGTTAGGGTTAGGGTTAGCATCAGCCCTAGGATAGTGTGAGGGTTAGGGTTATCATCAACCCTAGGATAGTGTTTGGGTTAGGGTTAGGGTTAGCATCAGCCCTAGGATAGTGTTAGGGTTAGGGTTACCCTCAGCCCTAGGAGAGTGTTAGGGTTAGGGATAGGGTTAGCATCAGGCCTAGGATAGTGTTAGGGTTAGGGTTAGGGTTAGAATCAGCCCTAGGATAGTGTTAGGGTTAGGGTTAGCATCAGCCCTAGGATAGTGTAAGGGTTAGGGTTAGGGTTATCATCAGGCCTAGGATAGTGTTAGGGTTAGGGTTAGCATCAGCCCTAGGATAGTGTTAGGTTTAGGGTTAGCATCAACCCTAGGATAGAGTTAGGGTTAGGGTTAGGGTTAGCATCAGGCCTAGGATAGTGTTATGGTTAGGGTTAGCATCAGCCCTAGGATAGTGTTAGGGTTAGGGTTCGGGTTAGCATCAGCCGTAGGATAGTGTTAGGGTTAGGGTTAGCCTCAGCCCTAAGATAGTGTTAGAGTT
Source organism: Lemur catta (assembly GCF_020740605.2). Lineage (NCBI taxonomy): Eukaryota > Metazoa > Chordata > Mammalia > Primates > Lemuridae > Lemur > Lemur catta. Next base: position 442,200 of record NW_025423858.1, on the reverse strand, counting down.
AGGGTTAGGGTTAGCATCAGCCCTAGGATAGTGTTAGGGTTAGGGTTAGGGTTTTCATCAGCCCTAGGAGAGTGTTAGGGTTAGGGTTAAGGTTAGCATCAGGCCTAGGATAGTGTTAGGGTGAGGGTAAGCATCAGCCCTAGGATAGTGTTAGGGTTAGGGTTAGGGTTAGCATCAGCCGTAGGATAGTTTTAGGGTTAGGGTTAGCCTCAGCCCTAAGATAGTGTTAGAGTTAGGGTTAGGGTTAGCATCAGCCCTAGGATAGTGTTAGGGTTAGGGTTAGGGTTAGCATCAGCCCTTGGAGAGTGTTAGGGTTAGGGTTAGGGTTAGCATCAGCCCTAGGATAGTGTTAGTGTTAGGGTAAGCATCAGCCCTAGGATAGTGTTAGGGCTAGGGTTAGCATTAGCCCTAGGATAGTGTTAGGGTTAGGGTTAGGGTTAGCATCAGGCCTAGGATAGTGTTAGTGTTAGGGTTAGCATCAGCCCTAGGATAGTGTTAGGGTTAGGGTTAGGGTTAGCATCCGCCCTAGGATAATGTTAGGGTTAGGGTTAGGGTTAGCATCAGCCCTAGGATAGTGTTAGTGTTAGGGTTAGCAACAGCCCTAGGATAGTGTTAGGGTTAGGGTTAGGGTTAGCATCCGCCCTAGGATAGTGTTAGGGTTAGGGTTAAGGTTAGCATCAGCCCTAGGATAGTGTTAGGGTTAGGGTTAACATAAACCCTAGGATAGTGTTAGGGTTAGGGTTAGGGTTATCATCAGGCCTAGGATAGTGTTAGGGTTAGGGTTAGGGTTAGCATCAGTTCAAGGATAGTGTTAGGGTTAGCGTTAGGGTTAGCATCTGCCCTAGGATAGTGTTAGGGTTAGGGTTAGGGTTAGCATCAGCCCAAGGATAGTGTTAGGGTTAGGGTTAGCATCAGCCCTAGGATAGTGTTAGGGTTAGGGTTAGGGTTAGCATCAGGCCCAGGATAGTGTTAGGGTTAGGGTTAGCATCAGCCGAAGGATAGTGTTAGGGTTAGGGTTAGGGTTAGCATCAGCCCTAGGATAGTGTTAGGGTTAGGGTTAGCATCAACCCTAGGATAGTGTTTGTGTTAGGGTTAGGGTTAGCATCAGCCCTAGGATAGTGTTAGGGTTAGGGTTAGGGTTAGCATCAGCCCTAGGATAGTGTTAGTGTTAGGGTTAGCATCAGCCCTAGGATAGTGTTAGGGTTAGGGTTAGGGTTAGCATCAGCCCTAGGATAGTGTTAGGGTTAGGGTTAGCATCAGCCCTAGGTTAGTGTTAGTGTTAGGGTTAGGGTTAGCATCAGCCCTAGGATAGTGTTAGGGTTAGGGTTAGGGTTAGCATCAGTTCAAGGATAGTGTTAGGGTTAGCGTTAGGGTTAGCAACAGCCCTAGGATAGTGTTAGGGTTAGGGTTAGGGTTAGCATCAGCCCTAGGATAGTGTTAGGGTTAGGGTTAGCATCAGCCCTAGGATAGTGTTAGGGTTAGGGTTAGGGTTATCGTCAGGCCTAGGATAGTGTTAGGGTTAGGGTTAGCATCAGCCCTAGGATAGTGTTAGGGTTAGGGTTCGGGATAGCATCAGCCGTAGGATAGTGTTAGGGTTAGGGTTAGCCTCAGCCCTAAGATAGTGTTAGAGTTAGGGTTAGGGTTAGCATCAGCCCTAGGATAGTGTTAGGGTTAGGGTTAGCATCAGCCCTAGGATAGTGTTAGGGTTAGGGTTAGGGTTAGCATCAGGCCTAGGATAGTGTTAGGGTTAGGGTTAGCATCAGCCCTAGGATAGTGTTAGGGTTAGGGTTAGGGTTAGCATCAGCCGTAGGATAGTGTTAGGGTTAGGGTTAGCCTCAGCCCTAAGATAGTGTTAGAGTTAGGGTTAGGGTTAGCATCAGCCCTAGGATAGTGTTAGGGTTAGGGTTAGCGTTAGCATCAGCCCTTGGAGAGTGTTAGGGTTAGGGTTAGCATCAGCCCTAGGATAGTGTTAGTGTTAGGGTTAGCATCAGCCCTAGGATAGTGTTAGGGTTAGGGTTAGCATCAGCCCTAGGATAGTGTTAGGGTTAGGGTTAGGGTTAGCATCAGGCCTAGGATAGTGTTAGTGTTTGGGTTAGTATCAGCCCTAGGATAGTGTTAGGGTTAGGGTTAGGGTTAGGATCCGCCCTAGGATAATGTTAGGGTTAGGTTTAGGGTTAGCATCAGCCCTAGGATAGTGTTAGTGTTAGGGTTAGCATCAGCCCTAGGATAGTGTTAGGGTTAGGGTTAGGGTTAGCATCCGCCCTAGAATAGTGTTAGGGTTAGGGTTAGTGTTAGCATCAGCCCTAGGATAGTGTTAGGGTTAGGGTTAACATAAACCCTAGGATAGTGTTAGGGTTAGGGTTAGGGTTATCATCAGGCCTAGGATAGTGTTAGGGTTAGGGTTATGGTTAGCATCAGTTCAAGGATAGTGTTAGGGTTAGCGTTAGGGTTAGCATCTGCCCTAGGATAGTGTTAGGGTTAGGGTTAGGGTTAGCATCAGCCCAAGGATAGTGTTAGGGTTAGGGTTAGCATCAGCCCTAGGATAGTGTTAGGGTTAGGGTTAGGGTTAGCATCAGGCCCACGATAGTGTTAGGGTTATGGTTAGCATCAGCCCAAGGATAGTGTTAGGGTTAGGGTTAGGGTTAGCATCAGCCCTAGGATAGTGTTAGGGTTAGGGTTAGCATCAAACCTAGGATAGTGTTTGGGTTAGGGTTAGGGTTAGCATCAGCCCTAGGATAGTGTTAGGGTTAGGGTTAGGGTTAGCATCAGCCCTAGGATAGTGTTAGTGTTAGGGTTAGCATCAGCCCAAGGATAGTGTTAGGGTTAGGTTAGGGTTAGCATCAGCCCTTGGATAGTGTTAGGGTTAGGGTTAGCATCAGCCCTAGGATAGTGTTAGGGTTAGGGTTAGGGTTAGCATCAGCCCTAGGATAGTGTTAGGGTTAGGGTTAGCATCAGCCCTAGGTTAGTGTTAGTGTTAGGGTTAGGGTTAGCATCAGCCCTAGGATAGTGTTAGGGTTAGGGTTAGGGTTAGCATCAGTTCAAGGATAGTGTTAGGGTTAGCGTTAGGGTTAGCATCAGCCCTAGCATAGTGTTAGGGTTAGGGTTAGGGTTATCATCAGGCCTAGGATAGTGTTAGGGTTAGGGTTAGGGTGAGCATCAGTTCAAGGATAGTGTTAGGGTTAGCGTTATGGTTAGCATCTGCCCTAGGATAGTGTTAGGGTTAGGGTTAGGGTTAGCATCAGCCCAAGGATAGTGTTAGGGTTAGGGTTAGGGTTAGCATCAGGCCCAGGATAGTGTTAGGGTTAGGGTTAGCATCAGCCCAAGGATACTGTTAGGGTTAGGGTTAGGGTTAGCATCAGCCCTAGGATAGTGTTAGGGTTAGGGTTTGCATCAACCCTAGGATAGTGTTTGGGTTAGGGATAGGGTTAGCATCAGCCCTAGGATAGTGTTAGGGTTAGGGTTAGGGTTAGCATCAGCCCTAGGATAGTGTTAGTGTTAGGGTTATCATCAGCCCTAGGATAGTGTTAGGGTTAGGGTTAGGGTTAGCATCAGCCCTCGGATAGTGTTAGGGTTAGGGTTAGCATCAGCCCTAGGATAGTGTTAGGGTTAGGGTTAGGGTTAGCATCAGCCCTAGGATAGTGTTAGGGTTAGGGTTAGCATCAGCCCTAGGTTAGTGTTAGTGTTAGGGTTAGGGTTAGCATCAGCCCTAGGATAGTGTTAGGGTTAGGGTTAGGGTTAGCATCAGTTCAAGGATAGTGTTAGGGTTAGCGTTAGGGTTAGCAACAGCCCTAGGATAGTGTTAGGGTTAGGGTTAGGGTTAGCATCAGCCCTAGGATAGTGTTAGGGTTAGGGTTAGCATCAGCCCTAGGATAGTGTTAGGGTTAGGGTTAGGGTTATCGTCAGGCCTAGGATAGTGTTAGGGTTAGGGTTAGCATCAGCCCAAGGATAGTGTTAGGGTTAGGGTTCGGGATAGCATCAGCCGTAGGATAGTGTTAGGGTTAGGGTTAGCCTCAGCCCTAAGATAGTGTTAGAGTTAGGGTTAGGGTTAGCATCAGCCCTAGGATAGTGTTAGGGTTAGGGTTAGGGTTAGCATCAGCCCTAGGATAGTGTTAGGGTTAGGGTTAGCATCAGCCCTAGGATAGTGTTAGGGTTAGGGTTAGGGTTAGCATCAGGCCTAGGATAGTGTTAGGGTTAGGGTTAGCATCAGCCCTAGGATAGTGTTAGGGTTAGGGTTAGGGTTAGCATCAGCCGTAGGATAGTGTTAGGGTTAGGGTTAGCCTCAGCCCTAAGATAGTGTTAGAGTTAGGGTTAGGGTTAGCATCAGCCCTAGGATAGTGTTAGGGTTAGGGTTAGGGTTAGCATCAGCCCTTGGAGAGTGTTAGGGTTAGGGTTAGCATCAGCCCTAGGATAGTGTTAGTGTTAGGGTTAGCATCAGCCCTAGGATAGTGTTAGGGTTAGGGTTAGCATCAGCCCTAGGATAGTGTTAGGGTTAGGGTTAGGGTTAGCATCAGGCCTAGGATAGTGTTAGTGTTTGGGTTAGTATCAGCCCTAGGATAGTGTTAGGGTTAGGGTTAGGGTTAGGATCCGCCCTAGGATAATGTTAGGGTTAGGTTTAGGGTTAGCATCAGCCCTAGGATAGTGTTAGTGTTAGGGTTCGCATCAGCCCTAGGATAGTGTTAGGGTTAGGGTTAGGTTTAGCATCCGCCCTAGAATAGTGTTAGGGTTAGGGTTAGTGTTAGCATCAGCCCTAGGATAGTGTTAGGGTTAGGGTTAACATAAACCCTAGGATAGTGTTAGGGTTAGGGTTAGGGTTATCATCAGGCCTAGGATAGTGTTAGGGTTAGGGTTATGGTTAGCATCAGTTCAAGGATAGTGTTAGGGTTAGCGTTAGGGTTAGCATCTGCCCTAGGATAGTGTTAGGGTTAGGGTTAGGGTTAGCATCAGCCCAAGGATAGTGTTAGGGTTAGGGTTAGCATCAGCCCTAGGATAGTGTTAGGGTTAGGGTTAGGGTTAGCATCAGGCCCAGGATAGTGTTAGGGTTATGGTTAGCATCAGCCCAAGGATAGTGTTAGGGTTAGGGTTAGGGTTAGCATCAGCCCTAGGATAGTGTTAGGGTTAGGGTTAGCATCAAACCTAGGATAGTGTTTGGGTTAGGGTTAGGGTTAGCATCAGCCCTAGGATAGTGTTAGGGTTAGGGTTAGGGTTAGCTTCAGCCCTAGGATAGTGTTAGTGTTAGGGTTAGCATCAGCCCAAGGATAGTGTTAGGGTTAGGGTTAGGGTTAGCATCAGCCCTAGGATAGTGTTAGGGTTAGGGTTAGCATCAGCCCTAGGATAGTGTTAGGGTTAGGGTTAGGGTTAGCATCAGCCCTAGGATAGTGTTAGGGTTAGGGTTAGCATCAGCCCTAGGTTAGTGTTAGTGTTAGGGTTAGGGTTAGCATCAGCCCTAGGATAGTGTTAGGGTTAGGGTTAGGGTTAGCATCAGTTCAAGGATAGTGTTAGGGTTAGCGTTAGGGTTAGCATCAGCCCTAGCATAGTGTTAGGGTTAGGGTTAGGGTTATCATCAGGCCTAGGATAGTGTTAGGGTTAGGGTTAGGGTTAGCATCAGTTCAAGGATAGTGTTAGGGTTAGCGTTAGGGTTAGCATCTGCCCTAGGATAGTGTTAGAGTTAGGGTTAGGGTTAGCATCAGCCCAAGGATAGTGTTAGGGTTAGGGTTAGCATCAGCCCTAGGATAGTGTTAGGGTTAGGGTTAGGGTTAGCATCAGGCCCAGGATAGTGTTAGGGTTAGGGTTAGCATCAGCCCAAGGATACTGTTAGGGTTAGGGTTAGGGTTAGCATCAGCCCTAGGATAGTGTTAGGGTTAGGGTTTGCATCAACCCTAGGATAGTGTTTGGGTTAGGGATAGGGTTAGCATCAGCCCTAGGATAGTGTTAGGGTTAGGGTTAGGGTTAGCATCAGCCCTAGGATAGTGTTAGTGTTAGGGTTATCATCAGCCCTAGGATAGTGTTAGGGTTAGGGTTAGGGTTAGCATCAGCCCTCGGATAGTGTTAGGGTTAGGGTTAGCATCAGCCCTAGGATAGTGTTAGGGTTAGGGTTAGGGTTAGCATCAGCCCTAGGATAGTGTTAGGGTTAGAGTTAGCGTCAGCCCTATGTTAGTGTTAGTGTTAGGGTTAGGGTTAGCATCAGCCCTAGGATAGTGTTAGGGTTAGGGTTAGGGTTAGCATCAGTTCAAGGATAGTGTTAGGGTTAGCGTTAGGGTAGCATCAGCCCTAGGATAGTGTTAGGGTTAGGGTTAGGGTTAGCATCAGCCCTAGGATAGTGTTAGGGTTAGGGTTAGCATCAGCCCTAGGATCGTGTTAGGGTTAGGGTTAGGGTTATCATCAGGCCTAGGATAGTGTAAGGTTAGTGTTAGCATCAGCCCTAGGATAGTGTTAGGGTTAGGGTTAGGGTTAGCATCAACCCTAGGATAGAATTTGGGTTAGGGTTAGGGTTAGCATCAGCCCTAGGATAGTGTTAGGGTTAGGGTTAGGGTTAGCATCAGCCGTAGGATAGTGTTAGGGTTAGGGTTAGGGTTAGCATCAGGCCTAGGATAGTGTTAGTGTTAGGGTTAGCATCAGCCCTAAGATAGTGTTAGGGTTTGGGTTAGGGTTAGCATCCGCCCTAGGATAATGTTAGGGTTAGGGTTAGGGTTAGCATCAGCCCTAGGATAGTGTTAGTGTTAGGGTTAGCATCAGCCCTAGGATAGTGTTAGGGTTAGGGTTAGGGTTAGCATCCGCCCTAGGATAGTGTTAGGGTTAGGGTTAGTGTTAGCATCAGCCCTAGGATAGTGTTAGGGTTAGGGTTAACATAAACCCTAGGATAGTGTTAGGGTTAGGGTTAGGGTTATCATCAGGCCTAGGATAGTGTTAGGGTTAGGGTTATTTTTAGCATCAGTTCAAGGATAGTGTTAGGGTTAGCGTTAGGGTTAGCATCTGCCCTAGGATAGTGTTAGTGTTAGGGTTAGGGTTAGCATCAGCCCAAGGATAGTGTTAGGGTTAGGGTTAGCATCAGCCCTAGGATAGTGTTAGGGTTAGGGTTAGGGTTAGCATCAGGCCCAGGATAGTGTTAGGGTTAGGGTTAGCATCAGCCCTAGGATAGTGTTAGTGTTAGGGTTAGCATCAGCCCAAGGATAGTGTTAGGGTTAGGGTTAGGGTTAGCATCAGCCCTTGGATAGTGTTAGGGTTAGGGTTAGCATCAGCCCTAGGATAGTGTTAGGGTTAGGGTTAGGGTTAGCATCAGCCCTAGGATAGTGTTAGGGTTAGGGTTAGCATCAGCCCTAGGTTAGTGTTAGTGTTAGGGTTAGGGTTAGCATCAGCCCTAGGATAGTGTTAGGGTTAGGGTTAGGGTTAGCATCAGTTCAAGGATAGTGTTAGGGTTAGCGTTAGGGTTAGCATCAGCCCTAGCATAGTGTTAGGGTTAGGGTTAGGGTTATCATCAGGCCTAGGATAGTGTTAGGGTTAGGGTTAGGGTTAGCATCAGTTCAAGGATAGTGTTAGGGTTAGCGTTATGGTTAGCATCTGCCCTAGGATAGTGTTAGGGTTAGGGTTAGGGTTAGCATCAGCCCAAGGATAGTGTTAGGGTTAGGGTTAGGGTTAGCATCAGGCCCAGGATAGTGTTAGGGTTAGGGTTAGCATCAGCCCAAGGATACTGTTAGGGTTAGGGTTAGGGTTAGCATCAGCCCTAGGATAGTGTTAGGGTTAGGGTTTGCATCAACCCTAGGATAGTGTTTGGGTTAGGGATAGGGTTAGCATCAGCCCTAGGATAGTGTTAGGGTTAGGGTTAGGGTTAGCATCAGCCCTAGGATAGTGTTAGTGTTAGGGTTATCATCAGCCCTAGGATAGTGTTAGGGTTAGGGTTAGGGTTAGCATCAGCCCTCGGATAGTGTTAGGGTTAGGGTTAGCATCAGCCCTAGGATAGTGTTAGGGTTAGGGTTAGGGTTAGCATCAGCCCTAGGATAGTGTTAGGGTTAGGGTTAGCATCAGCCCTAGGTTAGTGTTAGTGTTAGGGTTAGGGTTAGCATCAGCCCTAGGATAGTGTTAGGGTTAGGGTTAGGGTTAGCATCAGTTCAAGGATAGTGTTAGGGTTAGCGTTAGGGTTAGCAACAGCCCTAGGATAGTGTTAGGGTTAGGGTTAGGGTTAGCATCAGCCCTAGGATAGTGTTAGGGTTAGGGTTAGCATCAGCCCTAGGATAGTGTTAGGGTTAGGGTTAGGGTTATCGTCAGGCCTAGGATAGTGTTAGGGTTAGGGTTAGCATCAGCCCAAGGATAGTGTTAGGGTTAGGGTTCGGGATAGCATCAGCCGTAGGATAGTGTTAGGGTTAGGGTTAGCCTCAGCCCTAAGATAGTGTTAGAGTTAGGGTTAGGGTTAGCATCAGCCCTAGGATAGTGTTAGGGTTAGGGTTAGGGTTAGCATCAGCCCTAGGATAGTGTTAGGGTTAGGGTTAGCATCAGCCCTAGGATACTGTTAGGGTTAGGGTTAGGGTTAGCATCAGGCCTAGGATAGTGTTAGGGTTAGGGTTAGCATCAGCCCTAGGATAGTGTTAGGGTTAGGGTTAGGGTTAGCATCAGCCGTAGGATAGTGTTAGGGTTAGGGTTAGCCTCAGCCCTAAGATAGTGTTAGAGTTAGGGTTAGGGTTAGCATCAGCCCTAGGATAGTGTTAGGGTTAGGGTTAGGGTTAGCATCAGCCCTTGGAGAGTGTTAGGGTTAGGGTTAGCATCAGCCCTAGGATAGTGTTAGTGTTAGGGTTAGCATCAGCCCTAGGATAGTGTTAGGGTTAGGGTTAGCATCAGCCCTAGGATAGTGTTAGGGTTAGGGTTAGGGTTAGCATCAGGCCTAGGATAGTGTTAGTGTTTGGCTTAGTATCAGCCCTAGGATAGTGTTAGGGTTAGGGTTAGGGTTAGGATCCGCCCTAGGATAATGTTAGGGTTAGGTTTAGGGTTAGCATCAGCCCTAGGATAGTGTTAGTGTTAGGGTTCGCATCAGCCCTAGGATAGTGTTAGGGTTAGGGTTAGGTTTAGCATCCGCCCTAGAATAGTGTTAGGGTTAGGGTTAGTGTTAGCATCAGCCCTAGGATAGTGTTAGGGTTAGGGTTAACATAAACCCTAGGATAGTGTTAGGGTTAGGGTTAGGGTTATCATCAGGCCTAGGATAGTGTTAGGGTTAGGGTTATGGTTAGCATCAGTTCAAGGATAGTGTTAGGGTTAGCGTTAGGGTTAGCATCTGCCCTAGGATAGTGTTAGGGTTAGGGTTAGGGTTAGCATCAGCCCAAGGATAGTGTTAGGGTTAGGGTTAGCATCAGCCCTAGGATAGTGTTAGGGTTAGGGTTAGGGTTAGCATCAGGCCCAGGATAGTGTTAGGGTTATGGTTAGCATCAGCCCAAGGATAGTGTTAGGGTTAGGGTTAGGGTTAGCATCAGCCCTAGGATAGTGTTAGGGTTAGGGTTAGCATCAAACCTAGGATAGTGTTTGGGTTAGGGTTAGGGTTAGCATCAGCCCTAGGATAGTGTTAGGGTTAGGGTTAGGGTTAGCTTCAGCCCTAGGATAGTGTTAGTGTTAGGGTTAGCATCAGCCCAAGGATAGTGTTAGGGTTAGGGTTAGGGTTAGCATCAGCCCTAGGATAGTGTTAGGGTTAGGGTTAGCATCAGCCCTAGGATAGTGTTAGGGTTAGGGTTAGGGTTAGCATCAGCCCTAGGATAGTGTTAGGGTTAGGGTTAGCATCAGCCCTAGGTTAGTGTTAGTGTTAGGGTTAGGGTTAGCATCAGCCCTAGGATAGTGTTAGGGTTAGGGTTAGGGTTAGCATCAGTTCAAGGATAGTGTTAGGGTTAGCGTTAGGGTTAGCATCAGCCCTAGCATAGTGTTAGGGTTAGGGTTAGGGTTATCATCAGGCCTAGGATAGTGTTAGGGTTAGGGTTAGGGTTAGCATCAGTTCAAGGATAGTGTTAGGGTTAGCGTTAGGGTCAGCATCTGCCCTAGGATAGTGTTAGGGTTAGGGTTAGGGTTAGCATCAGCCCAAGGATAGTGTTAGGGTTAGGGTTAGCATCAGCCCTAGGATAGTGTTAGGGTTAGGGTTAGGGTTAGCATCAGGCCCAGGATAGTGTTAGGGTTAGGGTTAGCATCAGCCCAAGGATACTGTTAGGGTTAGGGTTAGGGTTAGCATCAGCCCTAGGATAGTGTTAGGGTTAGGGTTTGCATCAACCCTAGGATAGTGTTTGGGTTAGGGATAGGGTTAGCATCAGCCCTAGGATAGTGTTAGGGTTAGGGTTAGGGTTAGCATCAGCCCTAGGATAGTGTTAGTGTTAGGGTTATCATCAGCCCTAGGATAGTGTTAGGGTTAGGGTTAGGGTTAGCATCAGCCCTCGGATAGTGTTAGGGTTAGGGTTAGCATCAGCCCTAGGATAGTGTTAGGGTTAGGGTTAGGGTTAGCATCAGCCCTAGGATAGTGTTAGGGTTAGAGTTAGCGTCAGCCCTATGTTAGTGTTAGTGTTAGGGTTAGGGTTAGCATCAGCCCTAGGATAGTGTTAGGGTTAGGGTTAGGGTTAGCATCAGTTCAAGGATAGTGTTAGGGTTAGCGTTAGGGTAGCATCAGCCCTAGGATAGTGTTAGGGTTAGGGTTAGGGTTAGCATCAGCCCTAGGATAGTGTTAGGGTTAGGGTTAGCATCAGCCCTAGGATCGTGTTAGGGTTAGGGTTAGGGTTAGCATCAGCCGTAGGATAGTGTTAGGGTTAGGGTTAGCCTCAGCCCTAAGGTAGTGTTAGAGTTAGGGTTAGGGTTAGCATCAGCCCTAGGATAATGTTAGGGTTAGGGTTAGGGTTAGCATCAGCCCTAGGATAGTGTTAGTGTTAGGGTTAGCATCAGCCCTAGGATAGTGTTAGGGTTAGGGTTAGGGTTAGCATCCGCCCTAGGATAGTGTTAGGGTTAGGGTTAGGGTTAGCATCAGCCCTAGGATAGTGTTAGGGTTAGGGTTAACATAAACCCTAGGATAGTGTTAGGGTTAGGGTTACGGTTATCATCAGGCCTAGGATAGTGTTAGGGTTAGGGTTAGGGTTAGCATCAGTTCAAGGATAGTGTTAGGGTTAGCGTTAGGGTTAGCATCTGCCCTAGGATAGTGTTAGGGTTAGGGTTAGCATCAGCCCTAGGATAGTGTTAGGGTTAGGGTTAGGGTTAGCATCAGGCCCCGGATAGTGTTAGGGTTAGGGTTAGCATCAGCCCAAGGATAGTGTTAGGGTTAGGGTTAGGGTTAGCATCTGCCCTAGGATATTGTTAGGGTTAGGGTTAGGGTTAGCATCAGCCCAAGGATAGTGTTGGGGTTAGGGTTAGCATCAGCCTTAGGATAGTGTTAGGGTTAGGGTTAGGGTTAGCATCAGGCCCAGGATAGTGTTAGGGTTAGGGTTAGCATCAGCCCTAGGATAGTGTTAGGGTTAGGGTTAGGGTTAGCATCAGCCCTAGGATAGTGTTAGGGTTAGGGTTAGCATCAGCCCTTGGTTAGTGTTAGTGTTAGGGTTAGGGTTAGCATCAGCCCTAGGATAGTGTTAGGGTTAGGGTTAGGGTTAGCATCAGTTCAAGGATAGTGTTAGGGTTAGCGTTAGGGTTAGCAACAGCCCTAGGATAGTGTTAGGGTTAGGGTTAGGGTTAGCATCAGCCCTAGGATAGCGTTATGGTTAGGGTTAGCATCAGCCCTAGGATAGTGTTAGGGTTAGGGTTAGGATTAGCATCAGGCCTAGGATAGTGTTAGGGTTAGGGTTAGCATCAGCCCTAGGATAGTGTTAGGGTTAGGGTTAGGGTTAGCATCAGCCGTAGGATAGTGTTAGGGTTAGGGTTAGCCTCAGCCCTAAGATAGTGTTAGAGTTAGGGTTAGGGTTAACATCAGCCCTAGGATAGTGTTAGGGTTAGGGTTAGTGTTAGCATGAGCCCTTGGAGAGTGTTAGGGTTAGGGTTAGGGTTAGCATCAGCCCTAGGATAGTGTTAGTGTTAGGGTTAGCATCAGCCCTAGGATAGTGTTAGGGTTAGGGTTAGCATCAGCCCTAGGATAGTGTTAGGGTTAGGGTTAGGGTTAGCATCAGGCCTAGGATTGTGTTAGTGTTAGGGTTAGCATCAGCCCTAGGATAGTGTTAGGGTTAGGGTTAGGGTTAGCATCAGCCCTAGGATAGTGTTAGGGTTAGGGTTAGCATCAGCCCTAGGATAGTGTTAGGGTTAGGGTTAGGGTTAGCATCAGCCGTAGGATAGTGTTAGGGTTAGGGTTAGCCTCAGCCCTAAGATAGTGTTAGAGTTAGGGTTAGGGTTAGCATCAGCCCTAGGATAGTGTTAGGGTTAGGGTTAGGGATAGCATCAGCCCTTGGAGAGTGTTAGGGTTAGGGTTAGGGTTAGCATCAGCCCTAGGATAGTGTTAGTGTTAGGGTTAGCATCAGCCCTAGGATAGTGTTAGGGTTAGGGTTAGCATCAGCCCTAGGATAGTGTTAGGGTTAGGGTTAGGGTTAGCATCAGGCCTAGGATAGTGTTAGTGTTTGGGTTAGCATCAGCCCTAGGATAGTGTTAGGGTTAGGGTTAGGGTTAGGATCCGCCCTAGGATAATGTTAGGGTTAGGGTTAGGGTTAGCATCAGCCCTAGGATAGTGTTAGTGTTAGGGTTAGCATCAGCCCTAGGATAGTGTTAGGGTTAGGGTTAGGGTTAGCATCCGCCCTAGGATAGTGTTAGGGTTAGGGTTATTTTTAGCATCAGTTCAAGGATAGTGTTAGGGTTAGCGTTAGGGTTAGCATCTGCCCTAGGATAGTGTTAGTGTTAGGGTTAGGGTTAGCATCAGCCCAAGGATAGTGTTAGGGTTAGGGTTAGCATCAGCCCTAGGATAGTGTTAGGGTTAGGGTTAGGGTTAGCATCAGGCCCAGGATAGTGTTAGGGTTAGGGTTAGCATCAGCCCTAGGATAGTGTTAGGGTTAGGGTTAGCATCAGCCCTAGGATAGTGTTAGGGTTAGGGTTAGGGTTAGCATCAGGCCCAGGATAGTGTTAGGGTTAGGGTTAGCATCAGCCCAAGGATACTGTTAGGGTTAGGGTTAGGGTTAGCATCAGCCCTAGGATAGTGTTAGGGTTAGGGTTAGCATCAACCCTAGGATAGTGTTTGGGTTAGGGATAGGGTTAGCATCAGCCCTAGGATAGTGTTAGGGTTAGGGTTAGGGTTAGCATCAGCCCTAGGATAGTGTTAGTGTTAGGGTTATCATCAGCCCTAGGATAGTGTTAGGGTTAGGGTTAGGGTTAGCATCAGCCCTCGGATAGTGTTAGGGTTAGGGTTAGCATCAGCCCTAGGATAGTGTTAGGGTTAGGGTTAGGGTTAGCATCAGCCCTAGGATAGTGTTAGGGTTAGAGTTAGCATCAGCCCTATGTTAGTGTTAGTGTTAGGGTTAGGGTTAGCATCAGCCCTAGGATAGTGTTAGGGTTAGGGTTAGGGTTAGCATCAGTTCAAGGATAGTGTTAGGGTTAGCGTTAAGGTAGCATCAGCCCTAGGATAGTGTTAGGGTTAGGGTTAGGGTTAGCATCAGCCCTAGGATAGTGTTAGGGTTAGGGTTAGCATCAGTCCTAGGATAGTGTTAGGGTTAGGGTTAGGGTTATCATCAGGCCTAGGATAGTGTAAGGTTAGTGTTAGCATCAGCCCTAGGATAGTGTTAGGGTTAGGGTTAGGGTTAGCATCAGCCCTAGGATAATGTTAGGGTTAGGGTTAGGGTTAGCATCAGCCCTAGGATAGTGTTAGTGTTAGGGTTAGCATCAGCCCTAGGATAGTGTTAGGGTTAGGGTTAGGGTTAGCATCCGCCCTAGGATAGTGTTAGGGTTAGGGTTAGGGTTAGCATCAGCCCTAGGATAGTGTTAGGGTTAGGGATAACATAAACCCTAGGATAGTGTTAGGGTTAGGGTTACGGTTATCATCAGGCCTAGGATAGTGTTAGGGTTAGGGTTAGGGTTAGCATCAGTTCAAGGATAGTGTTAGGGTTAGCGTTAGGGTTAGCATCTGCCCTAGGATAGTGTTAGGGTTAGGGTTAGCATCAGCCCTAGGATAGTGTTAGGGTTAGGGTTAGGGTTAGCATCAGGCCCCGGATAGTGTTAGGGTTAGGGTTAGCATCAGCCCAAGGATAGTGTTAGGGTTAGGGTTAGGGTTAGCATCTGCCCTAGGATATTGTTAGGGTTAGGGTTAGGGTTAGCATCAGCCCAAGGATAGTGTTGGGGTTAGGGTTAGCATCAGCCTTAGGATAGTGTTAGGGTTAGGGTTAGGGTTAGCATCAGGCCCAGGATAGTGTTAGGGTTAGGGTTAGCATCAGCCCTAGGATAGTGTTAGGGTTAGGGTTAGGGTTAGCATCAGCCCTAGGATAGTGTTAGGGTTAGGGTTAGCATCAGCCCTTGGTTAGTGTTAGTGTTAGGGTTAGGGTTAGCATCAGCCCTAGGATAGTGTTAGGGTTAGGGTTAGGGTTAGCATCAGTTCAAGGATAGTGTTAGGGTTAGCGTTAGGGTTAGCAACAGCCCTAGGATAGTGTTAGGGTTAGGGTTAGGGTTAGCATCAGCCCTAGGATAGCGTTATGGTTAGGGTTAGCATCAGCCCTAGGATAGTGTTAGGGTTAGGGTTAGGGTTAGCATCAGGCCTAGGATAGTGTTAGGGTTAGGGTTAGCATCAGCCCTAGGATAGTGTTAGGGTTAGGGTTAGGGTTAGCATCAGCCGTAGGATAGTGTTAGGGTTAGGGTTAGCCTCAGCCCTAAGATAGTGTTAGAGTTAGGGTTAGGGTTAACATCAGCCCTAGGATAGTGTTAGGGTTAGGGTTAGTGTTAGCATGAGCCCTTGGAGAGTGTTAGGGTTAGGGTTAGGGTTAGCATCAGCCCTAGGATAGTGTTAGTGTTAGGGTTAGCATCAGCCCTAGGATAGTGTTAGGGTTAGGGTTAGCATCAGCCCTAGGATAGTGTTAGGGTTAGGGTTAGGGTTAGCATCAGGCCTAGGATTGTGTTAGTGTTAGGGTTAGCATCAGCCCTAGGATAGTGTTAGGGTTAGGGTTAGGGTTAGCATCAGCCCTAGGGTAGTGTTAGGTTTAGGGTTAGCATCAGCCCTAGGATAGTGTTAGGGTTAGGGTTAGGGTTAGCATCAGCCGTAGGATAGTGTTAGGGTTAGGGTTAGCCTCAGCCCTAAGATAGTGTTAGAGTTAGGGTTAGGGTTAGCATCAGCCCTAGGATAGTGTTAGGGTTAGGGTTAGGGATAGCATCAGCCCTTGGAGAGTGTTAGGGTTAGGGTTAGGGTTAGCATCAGCCCTAGGATAGTGTTAGTGTTAGGGTTAGCATCAGCCCTAGGATAGTGTTAGGGTTAGGGTTAGCATCAGCCCTAGGATAGTGTTAGGGTTAGGGTTAGGGTTAGCATCAGGCCTAGGATAGTGTTAGTGTTTGGGTTAGCATCAGCCCTAGGATAGTGTTAGGGTTAGGGTTAGGGTTAGGATCCGCCCTAGGATAATGTTAGGGTTAGGGTTAGGGTTAGCATCAGCCCTAGGATAGTGTTAGTGTTAGGGTTAGCATCAGCCCTAGGATAGTGTTAGGGTTAGGGTTAGGGTTAGCATCCGCCCTAGGATAGTGTTAGGGTTAGGGTTAGTGTTAGCATCAGCCCTAGGATAGTGTTAGGGTTAGGGTTAACATAAACCCTAGGATAGTGTTAGGGTTAGGGTTAGGGTTATCATCAGGCCTAGGATAGTGTTAGGGTTAGGGTTATTTTTAGCATCAGTTCAAGGATAGTGTTAGGGTTAGCGTTAGGGTTAGCATCTGCCCTAGGATAGTGTTAGTGTTAGGGTTAGGGTTAGCATTAGCCCAAGGATAGTGTTAGGGTTAGGGTTAGCATCAGCCCTAGGATAGTGTTAGGGTTAGGGTTAGGGTTAGCATCAGGCCCAGGATAGTGTTAGGGTTAGGGTTAGCATCAGCCCTAGGATAGTGTTAGGGTTAGGGTTAGCATCAGCCCTAGGATAGTGTTAGGGTTAGGGTTAGGGTTAGCATCAGGCCCAGGATAGTGTTAGGGTTAGGGTTAGCATCAGCCCAAGGATACTGTTAGGGTTAGGGTTAGGGTTAGCATCAGCCCTAGGATAGTGTTAGGGTTAGGGTTAGCATCAACCCTAGGATAGTGTTTGGGTTAGGGATAGGGTTAGCATCAGCCCTAGGATAGTGTTAGGGTTAGGGTTAGGGTTAGCATCAGCCCTAGGATAGTGTTAGTGTTAGGGTTATCATCAGCCCTAGGATAGTGTTAGGGTTAGGGTTAGGGTTAGCATCAGCCCTCGGATAGTGTTAGGGTTAGGGTTAGCATCAGCCCTAGGATAGTGTTAGGGTTAGGGTTAGGGTTAGCATCAGCCCTAGGATAGTGTTAGGGTTAGAGTTAGCATCAGCCCTATGTTAGTGTTAGTGTTAGGGTTAGGGTTAGCATCAGCCCTAGGATAGTGTTAGGGTTAGGGTTAGGGTTAGCATCAGTTCAAGGATAGTGTTAGGGTTAGCGTTAAGGTAGCATCAGCCCTAGGATAGTGTTAGGGTTAGGGTTAGGGTTAGCATCAGCCCTAGGATAGTGTTAGGGTTAGGGTTAGCATCAGTCCTAGGATAGTGTTAGGGTTAGGGTTAGGGTTATCATCAGGCCTAGGATAGTGTAAGGTTAGTGTTAGCATCAGCCCTAGGATAGTGTTAGGGTTAGGGTTAGGGTTAGCATCAGCCCTAGGATAGTGTTAGGGTTAGGGTTAGCATCAGCCCTAGGATAGTGTTAGGGTTAGGGTTAGGGTTAGCATCAGCCCTAGGATAGTGTTAGGGTTAGGGTTAGCATCAGCCCTAGGATAGTGTTAGGGTTAGGGTTAGGGTTAGCATCAGCCGTAGGATAGTGTTAGGGTTAGGGTTAGCCTCAGCCCTAAGGTAGTGTTAGAGTTAGGGTTAGGGTTAGCATCAGCCCTAGGATAATGTTAGGGTTAGGGTTAGGGTTAGCATCAGCCCTAGGATAGTGTTAGTGTTAGGGTTAGCATCAGCCCTAGGATAGTGTTAGGGTTAGGGTTAGGGTTAGCATCCGCCCTAGGATAGTGTTAGGGTTAGGTTTAGGGTTAGCATCAGCCCTAGGATAGTGTTAGGGTTAGGGTTAACATAAACCCTAGGATAGTGTTAGGGTTAGGGTTACGGTTATCATCAGGCCTAGGATAGTGTTAGGGTTAGGGTTAGGGTTAGCATCAGTTCAAGGATAGTGTTAGGGTTAGCGTTAGTGTTAGCATCTGCCCTAGGATAGTGTTAGGGTTAGGGTTAGCATCAGCCCTAGGATAGTGTTAGGGTTAGGGTTAGGGTTAGCATCAGGCCCCGGATAGTGTTAGGGTTAGGGTTAGCATCAGCCCAAGGATAGTGTTAGGGTTAGGGTTAGGGTTAGCATCTGCCCTAGGATATTGTTAGGGTTAGGGTTAGGGTTAGCATCAGTTCAAGGATAGTGTTAGGGTTAGCGTTAGGGTTAGCAACAGCCCTAGGATAGTGTTAGGGTTAGGGTTAGGGTTAGCATCAGCCCTAGGATAGTGTTATGGTTAGGGTTAGCATCAGCCCAAGGATAGTGTTAGGGTTAGGGTTAGGGTTAGCATCAGGCCTAGGATAGTGTTAGGGTTAGGGTTAGCATCAGCCCTAGGATAGTGTTAGGGTTAGGGTTAGGGTTAGCATCAGCCGTAGGATAGTGTTAGGGTTAGGGTTAGCCTCAGCCCTAAGATAGTGTTAGAGTTAGGGTTAGGGTTAGCATCAGCCCTAGGATAGTGTTAGGGTTAGGGTTAGTGTTAGCATGAGCCCTTGGAGAGTGTTAGGGTTAGGGTTAGGGTTAGCATCAGCCCTAGGATAGTGTTAGTGTTAGGGTTAGCATCAGCCCTAGGATAGTGTTAGGGTTAGGGTTAGCATCAGCCCTAGGATAGTGTTAGGGTTAGGGTTAGGGTTAGCATCAGGCCTAGGATTGTGTTAGTGTTAGGGTTAGCATCAGCCCTAGGATAGTGTTAGGGTTAGGGTTAGGGTTAGCATCCGCCCTAGGATAGTGTTAGGGTTAGGGTTAGCATCAGCCCTAGGATAGTGTTAGGGTTAGGGTTAGGGTTAGCATCAGGCCTAGGATAGTGTTAGGGTTAGGGTTAGCATCAGCCATAGGATAGTGTTAGGGTTAGGGTTAGGGTTAGCATCAGGCCTAGGATAGTGTTAGGGTTACGGTTAGCATCAGCCCTAGGATAGTGTTAGGGTTAGGGTTAGGGTTAGCATCAGCCGTAGGATAGTGTTAGGGTTAGGGTTAGCCTCAGCCCTAAGATAGTGTTAGAGTTAGGGTTAGGGTTAGCATCAGCCCTAGGATAGTGTTAGGGTTAGGGTTAGGGTTAGCATCAGCCCTTGGAGAGTGTTAGGGTTAGGGTTAGGGTTAGCATCAGCCCTAGGATAGTGTTAGTGTTAGGGTTAGCATCAGCCCTAGGATAGTGTTAGGGTTAGGGTTAGCATCAGCCCTAGGATAGTGTTAGGGTTAGGGTTAGGGTTAGCATCAGGCCTAGGATAGTGTTAGTGTTTGGGTTAGCATCAGCCCTAGGATAGTGTTAGGGTTAGGGTTAGGGTTAGGATCCGCCCTAGGATAATGTTAGGGTTAGGGTTAGGGTTAGCATCAGCCCTAGGATAGTGTTAGTGTTAGGGTTAGCATCAGCCCTAGGATAGTGTTAGGGTTAGGGTTAGGGTTAGCATCCGCCCTAGGATAGTGTTAGGGTTAGGGTTAGTGTTAGCATCAGCCCTAGGATAGTGTTAGGGTTAGGGTTAACATAAACCCTAGGATAGTGTTAGGGTTAGGGTTAGGGTTATCATCAGGCCTAGGATAGTGTTAGGGTTAGGGTTAGCATCAGCCCTAGGATAGTGTTAGGGTTAGGGTTAGGGTTAGCATCAGGCCTAGGATAGTGTTAGTGTTTGGGTTAGTATCAGCCCTAGGATAGTGTTAGGGTTAGGGTTAGGGTTAGGATCCGCCCTAGGATAATGTTAGGGTTAGGTTTAGGGTTAGCATCAGCCCTAGGATAGTGTTAGTGTTAGGGTTCGCATCAGCCCTAGGATAGTGTTAGGGTTAGGGTTAGGGTTAGCATCCGCCCTAGAATAGTGTTAGGGTTAGGGTTAGTGTTAGCATCAGCCCTAGGATAGTGTTAGGGTTAGGGTTAACATAAACCCTAGGATAGTGTTAGGGTTAGGGTTAGGGTTATCATCAGGCCTAGGATAGTGTTAGGGTTAGGGTTATGGTTAGCATCAGTTCAAGGATAGTGTTAGGGTTAGCGTTAGGGTTAGCATCTGCCCTAGGATAGTGTTAGGGTTAGGGTTAGGGTTAGCATCAGCCCAAGGATAGTGTTAGGGTTAGGGTTAGCATCAGCCCTAGGATAGTGTTAGGGTTAGGGTTAGGGTTAGCATCAGGCCCAGGATAGTGTTAGGGTTATGGTTAGCATCAGCCCAAGGATAGTGTTAGGGTTAGGGTTAGGGTTAGCATCAGCCCTAGGATAGTGTTAGGGTTAGGGTTAGCATCAAACCTAGGATAGTGTTTGGGTTAGGGTTAGGGTTAGCATCAGCCCTAGGATAGTGTTAGGGTTAGGGTTAGGGTTAGCTTCAGCCCTAGGATAGTGTTAGTGTTAGGGTTAGCATCAGCCCAAGGATAGTGTTAGGGTTAGGGTTAGGGTTAGCATCAGCCCTAGGATAGTGTTAGGGTTAGGGTTAGCATCAGCCCTAGGATAGTGTTAGGGTTAGGGTTAGGGTTAGCATCAGCCCTAGGATAGTGTTAGGGTTAGGGTTAGCATCAGCCCTAGGTTAGTGTTAGTGTTAGGGTTAGGGTTAGCATCAGCCCTAGGATAGTGTTAGGGTTAGGGTTAGGGTTAGCATCAGTTCAAGGATAGTGTTAGGGTTAGCGTTAGGGTTAGCATCAGCCCTAGCATAGTGTTAGGGTTAGGGTTAGGGTTATCATCAGGCCTAGGATAGTGTTAGGGTTAGGGTTAGGGTTAGCATCAGTTCAAGGATAGTGTTAGGGTTAGCGTTAGGGTTAGCATCTGCCCTAGGATAGTGTTAGGGTTAGGGTTAGGGTTAGCATGAGCCCAAGGATAGTGTTAGGGTTAGGGTTAGCATCAGCCCTAGGATAGTGTTAGGGTTAGGGTTAGGGTTAGCATCAGGCCCAGGATAGTGTTAGGGTTAGGGTTAGCATCAGCCCAAGGATACTGTTAGGGTTAGGGTTAGGGTTAGCATCAGCCCTAGGATAGTGTTAGGGTTAGGGTTTGCATCAACCCTAGGATAGTGATTGGGTTAGGGATAGGGTTAGCATCAGCCCTAGGATAGTGTTAGGGTTAGGGTTAGGGTTAGCATCAGCCCTAGGATAGTGTTAGTGTTAGGGTTATCATCAGCCCTAGGATAGTGTTAGGGTTAGGGTTAGGGTTAGCATCAGCCCTCGGATAGTGTTAGGGTTAGGGTTAGCATCAGCCCTAGGATAGTGTTAGGGTTAGGGTTAGGGTTAGCATCAGCCCTAGGATAGTGTTAGGGTTAGAGTTAGCGTCAGCCCTATGTTAGTGTTAGTGTTAGGGTTAGGGTTAGCATCAGCCCTAGGATAGTGTTAGGGTTAGGGTTAGGGTTAGCATCAGTTCAAGGATAGTGTTAGGGTTAGCGTTAGGGTAGCATCAGCCCTAGGATAGTGTTAGGGTTAGGGTTAGGGTTAGCATCAGCCCTAGGATAGTGTTAGGGTTAGGGTTAGCATCAGCCCTAGGATCGTGTTAGGGTTAGGGTTAGGGTTATCATCAGGCCTAGGATAGTGTAAGGTTAGTGTTAGCATCAGCCCTAGGATAGTGTTAGGGTTAGGGTTAGGGTTAGCATCAACCCTAGGATAGAATTTGGGTTAGGGTTAGGGTTAGCATCAGCCCTAGGATAGTGTTAGGGTTAGGGTTAGGGTTAGCATCAGCCGTAGGATAGTGTTAGGGTTAGGGTTAGCCTCAGCCCTAAGGTAGTGTTAGAGTTAGGGTTAGGGTTAGCATCAGCCCTAGGATAATGTTAGGGTTAGGGTTAGGGTTAGCATCAGCCCTAGGATAGTGTTAGGGTTAGGGTTAGGGTTAGCATCCGCCCTAGGATAGTGTTAGGGTTAGGGTTAGGGTTAGCATCAGCCCTAGGATAGTGTTAGGGTTAGGGTTAACATAAACCCTAGGATAGTGTTAGGGTTAGGGTTACGGTTATCATCAGGCCTAGGATAGTGTTAGGGTTAGGGTTAGGGTTAGCATCAGTTCAAGGATAGTGTTAGGGTTAGCGTTAGGGTTAGCATCTGCCCTAGGATAGTGTTAGGGTTAGGGTTAGCATCAGCCCTAGGATAGTGTTAGTGTTAGGGTTAGGGTTAGCATCAGGCCCCGGATAGTGTTAGGGTTAGGGTTAGCATCAGCCCAAGGATAGTGTTAGGGTTAGGGTTAGGGTTAGCATCTGCCCTAGGATATTGTTAGGGTTAGGGTTAGGGTTAGCATCAGCCCAAGGATAGTGTTGGGGTTAGGGTTAGCATCAGCCTTAGGATAGTGTTAGGGTTAGGGTTAGGGTTAGCATCAGGCCCAGGATAGTGTTAGGGTTAGAGTTAGCATCAGCCCTAGGATAGTGTTAGGGTTAGGGTTAGGGTTAGCATCAGCCCTAGGATAGTGTTAGGGTTAGGGTTAGCATCAGCCCTTGGTTAGTGTTAGTGTTAGGGTTAGGGTTAGCATCAGCCCTAGGATAGTGTTAGGGTTAGGGTTAGGGTTAGCATCAGTTCAAGGATAGTGTTAGGGTTAGCGTTAGGGTTAGCAACAGCCCTAGGATAGTGTTAGGGTTAGGGTTAGGGTTAGCATCAGCCCTAGGATAGCGTTATGGTTAGGGTTAGCATCAGCCCTAGGATAGTGTTAGGGTTAGGGTTAGGGTTAGCATCAGGCCTAGGATAGTGTTAGGGTTAGGGTTAGCATCAGCCCTAGGATAGTGTTAGGGTTAGGGTTAGGGTTAGCATCAGCCGTAGGATAGTGTTAGGGTTAGGGTTAGCCTCAGCCCTAAGATAGTGTTAGAGTTAGGGTTAGGGTTAACATCAGCCCTAGGATAGTGTTAGGGTTAGGGTTAGTGTTAGCATGAGCCCTTGGAGAGTGTTAGGGTTAGGGTTAGGGTTAGCATCAGCCCTAGGATAGTGTTAGTGTTAGGGTTAGCATCAGCCCTAGGATAGTGTTAGGGTTAGGGTTAGCATCAGCCCTAGGATAGTGTTAGGGTTAGGGTTAGGGTTAGCATCAGGCCTACGATTGTGTTAGTGTTAGGGTTAGCATCAGCCCTAGGATAGTGTTAGGGTTAGGGTTAGGGTTAGCATCAGCCCTAGGATAGTGTTAGGGTTAGGGTTAGCATCAGCCCTAGGATAGTGTTAGGGTTAGGGTTAGGGTTAGCATCAGGCCTAGGATAGTGTTAGGGTTAGGGTTAGCATCAGCCCTAGGATAGTGTTAGGGTTAGGGTTAGGGTTAGCATCAGGCCTAGGATAGTGTTAGGGTTAGGGTTAGCATCAGCCCTAGGATAGTGTTAGGGTTAGGGTTAGGGTTAGCATCAGCCGTAGGATAGTGTTAGGGTTAGGGTTAGCCTCAGCCCTAAGATAGTGTTAGAGTTAGGGTTAGGGTTAGCATCAGCCCTAGGATAGTGTTAGGGTTAGGGTTAGGGATAGCATCAGCCCTTGGAGAGTGTTAGGGTTAGGGTTAGGGTTAGCATCAGCCCTAGGATAGTGTTAGTGTTAGGGTTAGCATCAGCCCTAGGATAGTGTTAGGGTTAGGGTTAGCATCAGCCCTAGGATAGTGTTAGGGTTAGGGTTAGGGTTAGCATCAGGCCTAGGATAGTGTTAGTGTTTGGGTTAGCATCAGCCCTAGGATAGTGTTAGGGTTAGGGTTAGGGTTAGGATCCGCCCTAGGATAATGTTAGGGTTAGGGTTAGGGTTAGCATCAGCCCTAGGATAGTGTTAGTGTTAGGGTTAGCATCAGCCCTAGGATAGTGTTAGGGTTAGGGTTAGGGTTAGCATCCGCCCTAGGATAGTGTTAGGGTTAGGGTTAGTGTTAGCATCAGCCCTAGGATAGTGTTAGGGTTAGGGTTAACATAAACCCTAGGATAGTGTTAGGGTTAGGGTTAGGGTTATCATCAGGCCTAGGATAGTGTTAGGGTTAGGGTTATTTTTAGCATCAGTTCAAGGATAGTGTTAGGGTTAGCGTTAGGGTTAGCATCTGCCCTAGGATAGTGTTAGTGTTAGGGTTAGGGTTAGCATCAGCCCAAGGATAGTGTTAGGGTTAGGGTTAGCATCAGCCCTAGGATAGTGTTAGGGTTAGGGTTAGGGTTAGCATCAGGCCCAGGATAGTGTTAGGGTTAGGGTTAGCATCAGCCCTAGGATAGTGTTAGGGTTAGGGTTAGCATCAGCCCTAGGATAGTGTTAGGGTTAGGGTTAGGGTTAGCATCAGGCCCAGGATAGTGTTAGGGTTAGGGTTAGCATCAGCCCAAGGATACTGTTAGGGTTAGGGTTAGGGTTAGCATCAGCCCTAGGATAGTGTTAGGGTTAGGGTTAGCATCAACCCTAGGATAGTGTTTGGGTTAGGGATAGGGTTAGCATCAGCCCTAGGATAGTGTTAGGGTTAGGGTTAGGGTTAGCATCAGCCCTAGGATAGTGTTAGTGTTAGGGTTATCATCAGCCCTAGGATAGTGTTAGGGTTAGGGTTAGGGTTAGCATCAGCCCTCGGATAGTGTTAGGGTTAGGGTTAGCATCAGCCCTAGGATAGTGTTAGGGTTAGGGTTAGGGTTAGCATCAGCCCTAGGATAGTGTTAGGGTTAGAGTTAGCATCAGCCCTATGTTAGTGTTAGTGTTAGGGTTAGGGTTAGCATCAGCCCTAGGATAGTGTTAGGGTTAGGGTTAGGGTTAGCATCAGTTCAAGGATAGTGTTAGGGTTAGCGTTAAGGTAGCATCAGCCCTAGGATAGTGTTAGGGTTAGGGTTAGGGTTAGCATCAGCCCTAGGATAGTGTTAGGGTTAGGGTTAGCATCAGTCCTAGGATAGTGTTAGGGTTAGGGTTAGGGTTATCATCAGGCCTAGGATAGTGTAAGGTTAGTGTTAGCATCAGCCCTAGGATAGTGTTAGGGTTAGTGTTAGGGTTAGCATCAGCCCTAGGATAGTGTTAGGGTTAGGGTTAGCATCAGCCCTAGGATAGTGTTAGGGTTAGGGTTAGGGTTAGCATCAGCCCTAGGATAGTGTTAGGGTTAGGGTTAGCATCAGCCCTAGGATAGTGTTAGGGTTAGGGTTAGGGTTAGCATCAGCCGTAGGATAGTGTTAGGGTTAGGGTTAGCCTCAGCCCTAAGGTAGTGTTAGAGTTAGGGTTAGGGTTAGCATCAGCCCTAGGATAATGTTAGGGTTAGGGTTAGGGTTAGCATCAGCCCTAGGATAGTGTTAGTGTTAGGGTTAGCATCAGCCCTAGGATAGTGTTAGGGTTAGGGTTAGGGTTAGCATCCGCCCTAGGATAGTGTTAGGGTTAGGGTTAGGGTTAGCATCAGCCCTAGGATAGTGTTAGGGTTAGGGTTAACATAAACCCTAGGATAGTGTTAGGGTTAGGGTTACGGTTATCATCAGGCCTAGGATAGTGTTAGGGTTAGGGTTAGGGTTTGCATCAGTTCAAGGATAGTGTTAGGGTTAGCGTTAGTGTTAGCATCTGCCCTAGGATAGTGTTAGGGTTAGGGTTAGCATCAGCCCTAGGATAGTGTTAGGGTTAGGGTTAGGGTTAGCATCAGGCCCCGGATAGTGTTAGGGTTAGGGTTAGCATCAGCCCAAGGATAGTGTTAGGGTTAGGGTTAGGGTTAGCATCTGCCCTAGGATATTGTTAGGGTTAGGGTTAGGGTTAGCATCAGTTCAAGGATAGTGTTAGGGTTAGCGTTAGGGTTAGCAACAGCCCTAGGATAGTGTTAGGGTTAGGGTTAGGGTTAGCATCAGCCCTAGGATAGTGTTATGGTTAGGGTTAGCATCAGCCCTAGGATAGTGTTAGGGTTAGGGTTAGGGTTAGCATCAGGCCTAGGATAGTGTTAGGGTTAGGGTTAGCATCAGCCCTAGGATAGTGTTAGGGTTAGGGTTAGGGTTAGCATCAGCCGTAGGATAGTGTTAGGGTTAGGGTTAGCCTCAGCCCTAAGATAGTGTTAGAGTTAGGGTTAGGGTTAGCATCAGCCCTAGGATAGTGTTAGGGTTAGGGTTAGTGTTAGCATGAGCCCTTGGAGAGTGTTAGGGTTAGGGTTAGGGTTAGCATCAGCCCTAGGATAGTGTTAGTGTTAGGGTTAGCATCAGCCCTAGGATAGTGTTAGGGTTAGGGTTAGCATCAGCCCTAGGATAGTGTTAGGGTTAGGGTTAGGGTTAGCATCAGGCCTAGGATTGTGTTAGTGTTAGGGTTAGCATCAGCCCTAGGATAGTGTTAGGGTTAGGGTTAGGGTTAGCATCCGCCCTAGGATAGTGTTAGGGTTAGGGTTAGCATCAGCCCTAGGATAGTGTTAGGGTTAGGGTTAGGGTTAGCATCAGGCCTAGGATAGTGTTAGGGTTAGGGTTAGCATCAGCCATAGGATAGTGTTAGGGTTAGGGTTAGGGTTAGCATCAGGCCTAGGATAGTGTTAGGGTTACGGTTAGCATCAGCCCTAGGATAGTGTTAGGGTTAGGGTTAGGGTTAGCATCAGCCGTAGGATAGTGTTAGGGTTAGGGTTTGCCTCAGCCCTAAGATAGTGTTAGAGTTAGGGTTAGGGTTAGCATCAGCCCTAGGATAGTGTTAGGGTTAGGGTTAGGGTTAGCATCAGCCCTTGGAGAGTGTTAGGGTTAGGGTTAGGGTTAGCATCAGCCCTAGGATAGTGTTAGTGTTAGGGTTAGCATCAGCCCTAGGATAGTGTTAGGGTTAGGGTTAGCATCAGCCCTAGGATAGTGTTAGGGTTAGGGTTAGGGTTAGCATCAGGCCTAGGATAGTGTTAGTGTTTGGGTTAGCATCAGCCCTAGGATAGTGTTAGGGTTAGGGTTAGGGTTAGGATCCGCCCTAGGATAATGTTAGGGTTAGGGTTAGGGTTAGCATCAGCCCTAGGATAGTGTTAGTGTTAGGGTTAGCATCAGCCCTAGGATAGTGTTAGGGTTAGGGTTAGGGTTAGCATCCGCCCTAGGATAGTGTTAGGGTTAGGGTTAGTGTTAGCATCAGCCCTAGGATAGTGTTAGGGTTAGGGTTAACATAAACCCTAGGATAGTGTTAGGGTTAGGGTTAGGGTTATCATCAGGCCTAGGATAGTGTTAGGGTTAGGGTTAGCATCAGCCCTAGGATAGTGTTAGGGTTAGGGTTAGGGTTAGCATCAGGCCTAGGATAGTGTTAGTGTTTGGGTTAGTATCAGCCCTAGGATAGTGTTAGGGTTAGGGTTAGGGTTAGGTTCCGCCCTAGGATAATGTTAGGGTTAGGTTTAGGGTTAGCATCAGCCCTAGGATAGTGTTAGTGTTAGGGTTCGCATCAGCCCTAGGATAGTGTTAGGGTTAGGGTTAGGGTTAGCATCCGCCCTAGAATAGTGTTAGGGTTAGGGTTAGTGTTAGCATCAGCCCTAGGATAGTGTTAGGGTTAGGGTTAACATAAACCCTAGGATAGTGTTAGGGTTAGGGTTAGGGTTATCATCAGGCCTAGGATAGTGTTAGGGTTAGGGTTATGGTTAGCATCAGTTCAAGGATAGTGTTAGGGTTAGCGTTAGGGTTAGCATCTGCCCTAGGATAGTGTTAGGGTTAGGGTTAGGGTTAGCATCAGCCCAAGGATAGTGTTAGGGTTAGGGTTAGCATCAGCCCTAGGATAGTGTTAGGGTTAGGGTTAGGGTTAGCATCAGGCCCAGGATAGTGTTAGGGTTATGGTTAGCATCAGCCCAAGGATAGTGTTAGGGTTAGGGTTAGGGTTAGCATCAGCCCTAGGATAGTGTTAGGGTTAGGGTTAGCATCAAACCTAGGATAGTGTTTGGGTTAGGGTTAGGGTTAGCATCAGCCGTAGGATAGTGTTAGAGTTAGGGTTAGGGTTAGCATCAGCCCTAGGATAGTGTTAGTGTTAGGGTTAGCATCAGCCCAAGGATAGTGTTAGGGTTAGGGTTAGGGTTAACATCAGCCCTAGGATAGTGTTAGGGTTAGGGTTAGCATCAGCCCTAGGATAGTGTTAGGGTTAGGGTTAGGGTTAGCATCAGCCCTAGGATAGTGTTAGGGTTAGGGTTAGCATCAGCCCTAGGTTAGTGTTAGTGTTAGGGTTAGGGTTAGCATCAGCCCTAGGATAGTGTTAGGGTTAGGGTTAGGGTTAGCATCAGTTCAAGGATAGTGTTAGGGTTAGCGTTAGGGTTAGCATCAGCCCTAGCATAGTGTTAGGGTTAGGGTTAGGGTTATCATCAGGCCTAGGATAGTGTTAGGGTTAGGGTTAGGGTTAGCATCAGTTCAAGGATAGTGTTAGGGTTAGCGTTAGGGTTAGCATCTGCCCTAGGATAGTGTTAGGGTTAGGGTTAGGGTTAGCATCAGCCCAAGGATAGTGTTAGGGTTAGGGTTAGCATCAGCCCTAGGATAGTGTTAGGGTTAGGGTTAGGGTTAGCATCAGGCCCAGGATAGTGTTAGGGTTAGGGTTAGCATCAGCCCAAGGATACTGTTAGGGTTAGGGTTAGGGTTAGCATCAGCCCTAGGATAGTGTTAGGGTTAGGGTTTGCATCAACCCTAGGATAGTGTTTGGGTTAGGGATAGGGTTAGCATCAGCCCTAGGATAGTGTTAGGGTTAGGGTTAGGGTTAGCATCAGCCCTAGGATAGTGTTAGTGTTAGGGTTATCATCAGCCCTAGGATAGTGTTAGGGTTAGGGTTAGGGTTAGCATCAGCCCTCGGATAGTGTTAGGGTTAGGGTTAGCATCAGCCCTAGGATAGTGTTAGGGTTAGGGTTAGGGTTAGCATCAGCCCTAGGATAGTGTTAGGGTTAGAGTTAGCGTCAGCCCTATGTTAGTGTTAGTGTTAGGGTTAGGGTTAGCATCAGCCCTAGGATAGTGTTAGGGTTAGGGTTAGGGTTAGCATCAGTTCAAGGATAGTGTTAGGGTTAGCGTTAGGGTAGCATCAGCCCTAGGATAGTGTTAGGGTTAGGGTTAGGGTTAGCATCAGCCCTAGGATAGTGTTAGGGTTAGGGTTAGCATCAGCCCTAGGATCGTGTTAGGGTTAGGGTTAGGGTTATCATCAGGCCTACGATAGTGTAAGGTTAGTGTTAGCATCAGCCCTAGGATAGTGTTAGGGTTAGGGTTAGGGTTAGCATCAACCCTAGGATAGAATTTGGGTTAGGGTTAGGGTTAGCATCAGCCCTAGGATAGTGTTAGGGTTAGGGTTAGGGTTAGCATCAGCCGTAGGATAGTGTTAGGGTTAGGGTTAGCCTCAGCCCTAAGGTAGTGTTAGAGTTAGGGTTAGGGTTAGCATCAGCCCTAGGATAATGTTAGGGTTAGGGTTAGGGTTAGCATCAGCCCTAGGATAGTGTTAGTGTTAGGGTTAGCATCAGCCCTAGGATAGTGTTAGGGTTAGGGTTAGGGTTAGCATCCGCCCTAGGATAGTGTTAGGGTTAGGGTTAGGGTTAGCATCAGCCCTAGGATAGTGTTAGGGTTAGGGTTAACATAAACCCTAGGATAGTGTTAGGGTTAGGGTTACGGTTATCATCAGGCCTAGGATAGTGTTAGGGTTAGGGTTAGGGTTAGCATCAGTTCAAGGATAGTGTTAGGGTTAGCGTTAGGGTTAGCATCTGCCCTAGGATAGTGTTAGGGTTAGGGTTAGCATCAGCCCTAGGATAGTGTTAGGGTTAGGGTTAGGGTTAGCATCAGGCCCCGGATAGTGTTAGGGTTAGGGTTAGCATCAGCCCAAGGATAGTGTTAGGGTTAGGGTTAGGGTTAGCATCTGCCCTAGGATATTGTTAGGGTTAGGGTTAGGGTTAGCATCAGCCCAAGGATAGTGTTAGGGTTAGGGTTAGCATCAGCCTTAGGATAGTGTTAGGGTTAGGGTTAGGGTTAGCATCAGGCCCAGGATAGTGTTAGGGTTAGGGTTAGCATCAGCCCTAGGATAGTGTTAGGGTTAGGGTTAGGGTTAGCATCAGCCCTAGGATAGTGTTAGGGTTAGGGTTAGCATCAGCCCTTGGTTAGTGTTAGTGTTAGGGTTAGGGTTAGCATCAGCCCTAGGATAGTGTTAGGGTTAGGGTTAGGGTTAGCATCAGTTCAAGGATAGTGTTAGGGTTAGCGTTAGGGTTAGCAACAGCCCTAGGATAGTGTTAGGGTTAGGGTTAGGGTTAGCATCAGCCCTAGGATAGCGTTATGGTTAGGGTTAGCATCAGCCCTAGGATAGTGTTAGGGTTAGGGTTAGGGTTAGCATCAGGCCTAGGATAGTGTTAGGGTTAGGGTTAGCATCAGCCCTAGGATAGTGTTAGGGTTAGGGTTAGGGTTAGCATCAGCCGTAGGATAGTGTTAGGGTTAGGGTTAGCCTCAGCCCTAAGATAGTGTTAGAGTTAGGGTTAGGGTTAACATCAGCCCTATGATAGTGTTAGGGTTAGGGTTAGTGTTAGCATGAGCCCTTGGAGAGTGTTAGGGTTAGGGTTAGGGTTAGCATCAGCCCTAGGATAGTGTTAGTGTTAGGGTTAGCATCAGCCCTAGGATAGTGTTAGGGTTAGGGTTAGCATCAGCCCTAGGATAGTGTTAGGGTTAGGGTTAGGGTTAGCATCAGGCCTAGGATTGTGTTAGTGTTAGGGTTAGCATCAGCCCTAGGATAGTGTTAGGGTTAGGGTTAGGGTTAGCATCAGCCCTAGGATAGTGTTAGGGTTAGGGTTAGCATCAGCCCTAGGATAGTGTTAGGGTTAGGGTTAGGGTTAGCATCAGGCCTAGGATAGTGTTAGGGTTAGGGTTAGCATCCGCCCTAGGATAGTGTTAGGGTTAGGGTTAGGGTTAGCATCAGGCCTAGGATAGTGTTAGGGTTAGGGTTAGCATCAGCCCTAGGATAGTGTTAGGGTTAGGGTTAGGGTTAGCATCAGCCGTAGGATAGTGTTAGGGTTAGGGTTAGCCTCAGCCCTAAGATAGTGTTAGAGTTAGGGTTAGGGTTAGCATCAGCCCTAGGATAGTGTTAGGGTTAGGGTTAGGGATAGCATCAGCCCTTGGAGAGTGTTAGGGTTAGGGTTAGGGTTAGCATCAGCCCTAGGATAGTGTTAGTGTTAGGGTTAGCATCAGCCCTAGGATAGTGTTAGGGTTAGGGTTAGCATCAGCCCTAGGATAGTGTTAGGGTTAGGGTTAGGGTTAGCATCAGGCCTAGGATAGTGTTAGTGTTTGGGTTAGCATCAGCCCTAGGATAGTGTTAGGGTTAGGGTTAGGGTTAGGATCCGCCCTAGGATAATGTTAGGGTTAGGGTTAGGGTTAGCATCAGCCCTAGGATAGTGTTAGTGTTAGGGTTAGCATCAGCCCTAGGATAGTGTTAGGGTTAGGGTTAGGGTTAGCATCCGCCCTAGGATAGTGTTAGGGTTAGGGTTAGTGTTAGCATCAGCCCTAGGATAGTGTTAGGGTTAGGGTTAACATAAACCCTAGGATAGTGTTAGGGTTAGGGTTAGGGTTATCATCAGGCCTAGGATAGTGTTAGGGTTAGGGTTATTTTTAGCATCAGTTCAAGGATAGTGTTAGGGTTAGCGTTAGGGTTAGCATCTGCCCTAGGATAGTGTTAGTGTTAGGGTTAGGGTTAGCATCAGCCCAAGGATAGTGTTAGGGTTAGGGTTAGCATCAGCCCTAGGATAGTGTTAGGGTTAGGGTTAGGGTTAGCATCAGGCCCAGGATAGTGTTAGGGTTAGGGTTAGCATCAGCCCAAGGATAGTGTTAGGGTTTGGGTTAGCATCAGCCCTAGGATAGTGTTAGGGTTAGGGTTAGGGTTAGCATCAGGCCCAGGATAGTGTTAGGGTTAGGGTTAGCATCAGCCCAAGGATACTGTTAGGGTTAGGCTTAGGGTTACCATCAGCCCTAGGATAGTGTTAGGGTTAGGGTTAGCATCAACCCTAGGATAGTGTTTGGGTTAGGGATAGGGTTAGCATCAGCCCTAGGATAGTGTTAGGGTTAGGGTTAGGGTTAGCATCAGCCCTAGGATAGTGTTAGTGTTAGGGTTATCATCAGCCCTAGGATAGTGTTAGGGTTAGGGTTAGGGTTAGCATCAGCCCTCGGATAGTGTTAGGGTTAGGGTTAGCATCAGCCCTAGGATAGTGTTAGGGTTAGGGTTAGGGTTAGCATCAGCCCTAGGATAGTGTTAGGGTTAGAGTTAGCATCAGCCCTATGTTAGTGTTAGTGTTAGGGTTAGGGTTAGCATCAGCCCTAGGATAGTGTTAGGGTTAGGGTTAGGGTTAGCATCAGTTCAAGGATAGTGTTAGGGTTAGCGTTAGGGTAGCATCAGCCCTAGGATAGTGTTAGGGTTAGGGTTAGGGTTAGCATCAGCCCTAGGATAGTGTTAGGGTTAGGGTTAGCATCAGTCCTAGGATAGTGTTAGGGTTAGGGTTAGGGTTATCATCAGGCCTAGGATAGTGTAAGGTTAGTGTTAGCATCAGCCCTAGGATAGTGTTAGGGTTAGGGTTAGGGTTAGCATCAGCCCTAGGATAGTGTTAGGGTTAGGGTTAGCATCAGCCCTAGGATAGTGTTAGGGTTAGGGTTAGGGTTAGCATCAGCCCTAGGATAGTGTTAGGGTTAGGGTTAGCATCAGCCCTAGGATAGTGTTAGGGTTAGGGTTAGGGTTAGCATCAGCCGTAGGATAGTGTTAGGGTTAGGGTTAGCCTCAGCCCTAAGGTAGTGTTAGAGTTAGGGTTAGGGTTAGCATCAGCCCTAGGATAATGTTAGGGTTAGGGTTAGGGTTAGCATCAGCCCTAGGATAGTGTTAGTGTTAGGGTTAGCATCAGCCCTAGGATAGTGTTAGGGTTAGGGTTAGGGTTAGCATCCGCCCTAGGATAGTGTTAGGGTTAGGGTTAGGGTTAGCATCAGCCCTAGGATAGTGTTAGGGTTAGGGTTAACATAAACCCTAGGATAGTGTTAGGGTTAGGGTTACGGTTATCATCAGGCCTAGGATAGTGTTAGGGTTAGGGTTAGGGTTAGCATCAGTTCAAGGATAGTGTTAGGGTTAGCGTTAGTGTTAGCATCTGCCCTAGGATAGTGTTAGGGTTAGGGTTAGCATCAGCCCTAGGATAGTGTTAGGGTTAGGGTTAGGGTTAGCATCAGGCCCCGGGTAGTGTTAGGGTTAGGGTTAG
Source organism: Lemur catta (assembly GCF_020740605.2). NCBI lineage: Eukaryota > Metazoa > Chordata > Mammalia > Primates > Lemuridae > Lemur > Lemur catta. The sequence continues at coordinate 409,915 of NW_025423858.1, read as the reverse complement.
CATCAGCCCAAGGATAGTGTTAGGATTAGGGTTAGGGTTAGCATCTGCCCTAGGATATTGTTAGGGTTAGGGTTAGGGTTAGCATCAGCCCAAGGATAGTGTTAGGGTTAGGGTTAGCATCAGCCTTAGGATAGTGTTAGGGTTAGGGTTAGGGTTAGCATCAGGCCCAGGATAGTGTTAGGGTTAGGGTTAGCATCAGCCCTAGGATAGTGTTAGGGTTAGGGTTAGGGTTAGCATCAGCCCTAGGATAGTGTTAGTGTTAGGGTTAGCATCAGCCCTAGGTTAGTGTTAGTGTTAGGGTTAGGGTTAGCATCAGCCCTAGGATAGTGTTAGGGTTAGGGTTAGGGTTAGCATCAGTTCAAGGATAGTGTTAGGGTTAGCGTTAGGGTTAGCAACAGCCCTAGGATAGTGTTAGGGTTAGGGTTAGGGTTAGCATCAGCCCTAGGATAGTGTTATGGTTAGGGTTAGCATCAGCCCTAGGATAGTGTTAGGGTTAGGGTTAGGGTTAGCATCAGGCCTAGGATAGTGTTAGGGTTAGGGTTAGCATCAGCCCTAGGATAGTGTTAGGGTTAGGGTTAGGGTTAGCATCAGCCGTAGGATAGTGTTAGGGTTAGGGTTAGCCTCAGCCCTAAGATAGTGTTAGAGTTAGGGTTAGGGTTAGCATCAGCCCTAGGATAGTGTTAGGGTTAGGGTTAGTGTTAGCATGAGCCCTTGGAGAGTGTTAGGGTTAGGGTTAGGGTTAGCATCAGCCCTAGGATAGTGTTAGTGTTAGGGTTAGCATCAGCCCTGGGATAGTGTTAGGGTTAGGGTTAGCATCAGCCCTAGGATAGTGTTAGGGTTAGGGTTAGGGTTAGCATCAGGCCTAGGATTGTGTTAGTGTTAGGGTTAGCATCAGCCCTAGGATAGTGTTAGGGTTAGGGTTAGGGTTAGCATCCGCCCTAGGATAGTGTTAGGGTTAGGGTTAGCATCAGCCCTAGGATAGTGTTAGGGTTAGGGTTAGGGTTAGCATCAGGCCTAGGATAGTGTTAGGGTTAGGGTTAGCATCAGCCATAGGATAGTGTTAGGGTTAGGGTTAGGGTTAGCATCAGGCCTAGGATAGTGTTAGGGTTACGGTTAGCATCAGCCCTAGGATAGTGTTAGGGTTAGGGTTAGGGTTAGCATCAGCCGTAGGATAGTGTTAGGGTTAGGGTTAGCCTCAGCCCTAAGATAGTGTTAGAGTTAGGGTTAGGGTTAGCATCAGCCCTAGGATAGTGTTAGGGTTAGGGTTAGGGTTAGCATCAGCCCTTGGAGAGTGTTAGGGTTAGGGTTAGGGTTAGCATCAGCCCTAGGATAGTGTTAGTGTTAGGGTTAGCATCAGCCCTAGGATAGTGTTAGGGTTAGGGTTAGCATCAGCCCTAGGATAGTGTTAGGGTTAGGGTTAGGGTTAGCATCAGGCCTAGGATAGTGTTAGTGTTTGGGTTAGCATCAGCCCTAGGATAGTGTTAGGGTTAGGGTTAGGGTTAGGATCCGCCCTAGGATAATGTTAGGGTTAGGGTTAGGGTTAGCATCAGCCCTAGGATAGTGTTAGTGTTAGGGTTAGCATCAGCCCTAGGATAGTGTTAGGGTTAGGGTTAGGGTTAGCATCCGCCCTAGGATAGTGTTAGGGTTAGGGTTAGTGTTAGCATCAGCCCTAGGATAGTGTTAGGGTTAGGGTTAACATAAACCCTAGGATAGTGTTAGGGTTAGGGTTAGGGTTATCATCAGGCCTAGGATAGTGTTAGGGTTAGGGTTATGGTTAGCATCAGTTCAAGGATAGTGTTAGGGTTAGCGTTAGGGTTAGCATCTGCCCTAGGATAGTGTTAGTGTTAGGGTTAGGGTTAGCATCAGCCCAAGGATAGTGTTAGGGTTAGGGTTAGCATCAGCCCTAGGATAGTGTTAGGGTTAGGGTTAGGGTTAGCATCAGGCCCAGGATAGTGTTAGGGTTAGGGTTAGCATCAGCCCAAGGATAGTGTTAGGGTTAGGGTTAGGGTTAGCATCAGCCCTAGGATAGTGTTAGGGTTAGGGTTAGCATCAACCCTAGGATAGTGTTTGGGTTAGGGTTAGGGTTAGCATCAGCCCTAGGATAGTGTTAGGGTTAGGGTTAGGGTTAGCATCAGCCCTAGGACAGTGTTAGTGTTAGGGTTAGCATCAGCCCAAGGATAGTGTTAGTGTTAGGGTTAGGGTTAGCATCAGCCCTAGGATAGTGTTAGGGTTAGGGTTAGGGTTAGCATCCGCCCTAGGATAGTGTTAGGGTTAGGGTTAGTGTTAGCATCAGCCCTAGGATAGTGTTAGGGTTAGGGTTAACATAAACCCTAGGATAGTGTTAGGGTTAGGGTTAGGGTTATCATCAGGCCTAGGATAGTGTTAGGGTTAGGGTTATGGTTAGCATCAGTTCAAGGATAGTGTTAGGGTTAGCGTTAGGGTTAGCATCTGCCCTAGGATAGTGTTAGTGTTAGGGTTAGGGTTAGCATCAGCCCAAGGATAGTGTTAGGGTTACGGTTAGCATCAGCCCTAGGATAGTGTTAGGGTTAGGGTTAGGGTTAGCATCAGGCCCAGGATAGTGGTAGGGTTAGGGTTAGCATCAGCCCAAGGATAGTGTTAGGGTTAGGGTTAGGGTTAGCATCAGCCCTAGGATAGTGTTAGGGTTAGGGTTAGCATCAACCCTAGGATAGTGTTTGGGTTAGGGTTAGGGTTAGCATCAGCCCTAGGATAGTGTTAGGGTTAGGGTTAGGGTTAGCATCAGCCCTAGGACAGTGTTAGTGTTAGGGTTAGCATCAGCCCAAGGATAGTGTTAGTGTTAGGGTTAGGGTTAGCATCAGCCCTAGGATAGTGTTAGGGTTAGGGTTAGCATCAGCCCTAGGATAGTGTTAGGGTTAGGGTTAGGGTTAGCATCAGCCCTAGGATAGTGGTAGGGTTAGGGTTAGCATCAGCCCTAGGTTAGTGTTAGTGTTAGGGTTAGGGTTAGCATCAGCCCTAGGATAGTGTTATGGTTAGGGTTAGCATCAGCCCTAGGATAGTGTTAGGGTTAGGGTTAGGGTTAGCATCAGGCCTAGGATAGTGTTAGGGTTAGGGTTAGCATCAGCCCTAGGATAGTGTTAGGGTTAGGGTTAGGGTTAGCATCAGCCGTAGGATAGTGTTAGGGTTAGGGTTAGCCTCAGCCCTAAGATAGTGTTAGAGTTAGGGTTAGGGTTAGCATCAGCCCTAGGATAGTGTTAGGGTTAGGGTTAGTGTTAGCATGAGCCCTTGGAGAGTGTTAGGGTTAGGGTTAGGGTTAGCATCAGCCCTAGGATAGTGTTAGTGTTAGGGTTAGCATCAGCCCTAGGATAGTGTTAGGGTTAGGGTTAGCATCAGCCCTAGGATAGTGTTAGGGTTAGGGTTATGGTTAGCATCAGGCCTAGGATTGTGTTAGTGTTAGGGTTAGCATCAGCCCTAGGATAGTGTTAGGGTTAGGGTTAGGGTTAGCATCCGCCCTAGGATAGTGTTAGGGTTAGGGTTAGCATCAGCCCTAGGATAGTGTTAGGGTTAGGGTTAGGGTTAGCATCAGGCCTAGGATAGTGTTAGGGTTAGGGTTAGCATCAGCCCTAGGATAGTGTTAGGGTTAGGGTTAGGGTTAGCATCAGGCCTAGGATAGTGTTAGGGTTAGGGTTAGCATCAGCCCTAGGATAGTGTTAGGGTTAGGGTTAGGGTTAGCATCAGCCGTAGGATAGTGTTAGGGTTAGGGTTAGCCTCAGCCCTAAGATAGTGTTAGAGTTAGGGTTAGGGTTAGCATCAGCCCTAGGATAGTGTTAGGGTTAGGGTTAGGGTTAGCATCAGCCCTTGGAGAGTGTTAGGGTTAGGGTTAGGGTTAGCATCAGCCCTAGGATAGTGTTAGGGTTAGGGTTAGCATCAGCCCTAGGATAGTGTTAGGGTTAGGGTTAGGGTTAGCATCAGGCCTAGGATAGTGTTAGTGTTTGGGTTAGCATCAGCCCTAGGATAGTGTTAGGGTTAGGGTTAGGGTTAGGATCCGCCCTAGGATAATGTTAGGGTTATGGTTAGGGTTAGCATCAGGCCTAGGATAGTGTTAGTGTTAGGGTTAGCATCAGCCCTAGGATAGTGTTAGGGTTAGGGTTAGGGTTAGCATCCGCCCTAGGATAGTGTTAGGGTTAGGGTTAGTGTTAGCATCAGCCCTAGGATAGTGTTAGGGTTAGGGTTAGCATCAGCCCTAGGATAGTGTTAGGGTTAGGGTTAACATAAACCCTAGGATAGTGTTAGGGTTAGGGTTAGGGTTATCATCAGGCCTAGCATAGTGTTAGGGTTAGGGTTATGGTTAGCATCAGTTCAAGGATAGTGTTAGGGTTAGCGTTAGGGTTAGCATCAGCCGTAGGATAGTGTTAGGGTTAGGGTTAGCCTCAGCCCTAAGATAGTGTTAGAGTTAGGGTTAGGGTTAGCATCAGCCCTAGGATAGTGTTAGGGTTAGGGTTAGGGATAGCATGAGCCCTTGGAGAGTGTTAGGGTTAGGGTTAGGGTTAGCATCAGCCCTAGGATAGTGTTAGTGTTAGGGTTAGCATCAGCCCTAGGATAGTGTTAGGGTTAGGGTTAGCATCAGCCCTAGGATAGTGTTAGGGTTAGGGTTAGGTTTAGCATCAGGCCTAGGATAGTGTTAGTGTTTGGGTTAGCATCAGCCCTAGGATAGTGTTAGGGTTAGGGTTAGGGTTAGGATCCGCCCTAGGATAATGTTAGGGTTAGGGTTAGGGTTAGCATCAGCCCTAGGATAGTGTTAGTGTTAGGGTTAGCATCAGCCCTAGGATAGTGTTAGGGTTAGGGTTAGGGTTAGCATCCGCCCTAGGATAGTGTTAGGGTTAGGGTTAGTGTTAGCATCAGCCCTAGGATAGTGTTAGGGTTAGGGTTAACATAAACCCTAGGATAGTGTTAGGGTTAGGGTTAGGGTTATCATCAGGCCTAGGATAGTGTTAGGGTTAGGGTTATTTTTAGCATCAGTTCAAGGATAGTGTTAGGGTTAGCGTTAGGGTTAGCATCTGCCCTAGGATAGTGTTAGTGTTAGGGTTAGGGTTAGCATCAGCCCAAGGATTCTGTTAGGGTTAGGGTTAGCATCAGCCCTAGGATAGTGTTAGGGTTAGGGTTAGGGTTAGCATCAGGCCCAGGATAGTGTTAGGGTTAGGGTTAGCATCAGCCCAAGGATAGTGTTAGGGTTTGGGTTAGCATCAGCCCTAGGATAGTGTTAGGGTTAGGGTTAGGGTTAGCATCAGGCCCAGGATAGTGTTAGGGTTAGGGTTAGCATCAGCCCAAGGATACTGTTAGGGTTAGGGTTAGGGTTAGCATCAGCCCTAGGATAGTGTTAGGGTTAGGGTTAGCATCAACCGTAGGATAGTGTTTGGGTTAGGGATAGGGTTAGCATCAGCCCTAGGATAGTGTTAGGGTTAGGGTTAGGGTTAGCATCAGCCCTAGGATAGTGTTAGTGTTAGGGTTATCATCAGCCCTAGGATAGTGTTAGGGTTAGGGTTAGGGTTAGCATCAGCCCTCGGATAGTGTTAGGGTTAGGGTTAGCATCAGCCCTAGGATAGTGTTAGGGTTAGGGTTAGGGTTAGCATCAGCCCTAGGATAGTGTTAGGGTTAGAGTTAGCATCAGCCCTATGTTAGTGTTAGTGTTAGGGTTAGGGTTAGCATCAGCCCTAGGATAGTGTTAGGGTTAGGGTTAGGGTTAGCATCAGTTCAAGGATAGTGTTAGGGTTAGCGTTAGGGTAGCATCAGCCCTAGGATAGTGTTAGGGTTAGGGTTAGGGTTAGCATCAGCCCTAGGATAGTGTTAGGGTTAGGGTTAGCATCAGTCCTAGGATAGTGTTAGGTTTAGGGTTAGGGTTATCATCTGGCCTAGGATAGTGTAAGGTTAGTGTTAGCATCAGCCCTAGGATAGTGTTAGGGTTAGGGTTAGGGTTAGCATCAGCCCTAGGATAGTGTTAGGGTTAGGGTTAGCATCAGCCCTAGGATAGTGTTAGGGTTAGGGTTAGGGTTAGCATCAGCCCTAGGATAGTGTTAGGGTTAGGGTTAGCATCAGCCCTAGGATAGTGTTAGGGTTAGGGTTAGGGTTAGCATCAGCCGTAGGATAGTGTTAGGGTTAGGGTTAGCCTCAGCCCTAAGGTAGTGTTAGAGTTAGGGTTAGGGTTAGCATCAGCCCTAGGATAATGTTAGGGTTAGGGTTAGGGTTAGCATCAGCCCTAGGATAGTGTTAGTGTTAGGGTTAGCATCAGCCCTAGGATAGTGTTAGGGTTAGGGTTAGGGTTAGCATCCGCCCTAGGATAGTGTTAGGGTTAGGGTTAGGGTTAGCATCAGCCCTAGGATAGTGTTAGGGTTAGGGTTAACATAAACCCTAGGATAGTGTTAGGGTTAGGGTTACGGTTATCATCAGGCCTAGGATAGTGTTAGGGTTAGGGTTAGGGTTAGCATCAGTTCAAGGATAGTGTTAGGGTTAGCGTTAGTGTTAGCATCTGCCCTAGGATAGTGTTAGGGTTAGGGTTAGCATCAGCCCTAGGATAGTGTTAGGGTTAGGGTTAGGGTTAGCATCAGGCCCCGGATAGTGTTAGGGTTAGGGTTAGCATCAGCCCAAGGATAGTGTTAGGGTTAGGGTTAGGGTTAGCATCTGCCCTAGGATATTGTTAGGGTTAGGGTTAGGGTTAGCATCAGCCCAAGGATAGTGTTAGGGTTAGGGTTAGCATCAGCCTTAGGATAGTGTTAGGGTTAGGGTTAGGGTTAGCATCAGGCCCAGGATAGTGTTAGGGTTAGGGTTAGCATCAGCCCTAGGATAGTGTTAGGGTTAGGGTTAGGGTTAGCATCAGCCCTAGGATAGTGTTAGGGTTAGGGTTAGCATCAGCCCTAGGTTAGTGTTAGTGTTAGGGTTAGGGTTAGCATCAGCCCTAGGATAGTTTTAGGGTTAGGGTTAGGGTTAGCATCAGTTCAAGGATAGTGTTAGGGTTAGCGTTAGGGTTAGCAACAGCGCTAGGATAGTGTTAGGGTTAGGGTTAGGGTTAGCATCAGCCCTAGGATAGTGTTATGGTTAGGGTTAGCATCAGCCCTAGGATAGTGTTAGGGTTAGGGTTAGGGTTAGCATCAGGCCTAGGATAGTGTTAGGGTTAGGGTTAGCATCAGCCCTAGGATAGTGTTAGGGTTAGGGTTAGCCTCAGCCCTAAGATAGTGTTAGAGTTAGGGTTAGGGTTAGCATCAGCCCTAGGATAGTGTTAGGGTTAGGGTTAGTGTTAGCATGAGCCCTTGGAGAGTGTTAGGGTTAGGGTTAGGGTTAGCATCAGCCCTAGGATAGTGTTAGTGTTAGGGTTAGCATCAGCCCTAGGATAGTGTTAGGGTTAGGGTTAGCATCAGCCCTAGGATAGTGTTAGGGTTAGGGTTAGGGTTAGCATCAGGCCTAGGATTGTGTTAGTGTTAGGGTTAGCATCAGCCCTAGGATAGTGTTAGGGTTAGGGTTAGGGTTAGCATCCGCCCTAGGATAGTGTTAGGGTTAGGGTTAGCATCAGCCCTAGGATAGTGTTAGGGTTAGGGTTAGGGTTAGCATCAGGCCTAGGATAGTGTTAGGGTTAGGGTTAGCATCAGCCATAGGATAGTGTTAGGGTTAGGGTTAGGGTTAGCATCAGGCCTAGGATAGTGTTAGGGTTACGGTTAGCATCAGCCCTAGGATAGTGTTAGGGTTAGGGTTAGGGTTAGCATCAGCCGTAGGATAGTGTTAGGGTTAGGGTTAGCCTCAGCCCTAAGATAGTGTTAGAGTTAGGGTTAGGGTTAGCATCAGCCCTAGGATAGTGTTAGGGTTAGGGTTAGGGTTAGCATCAGCCCTTGGAGAGTGTTAGGGTTAGGGTTAGGGTTAGCATCAGCCCTAGGATAGTGTTAGTGTTAGGGTTAGCATCAGCCCTAGGATAGTGTTAGGGTTAGGGTTAGCATCAGCCCTAGGATAGTGTTAGGGTTAGGGTTAGGGTTAGGATCCGCCCTAGGATAATGTTAGGGTTAGGGTTAGGGTTAGCATCAGCCCTAGGATAGTGTTAGTGTTAGGGTTAGCATCAGCCCTAGGATAGTGTTAGGGTTAGGGTTAGGGTTAGCATCCGCCCTAGGATAGTGTTAGGGTTAGGGTTAGTGTTAGCATCAGCCCTAGGATAGTGTTAGGGTTAGGGTTAACATAAACCCTAGGATAGTGTTAGGGTTAGGGTTAGGGTTATCATCAGGCCTAGGATAGTGTTAGGGTTAGGGTTATGGTTAGCATCAGTTCAAGGATAGTGTTAGGGTTAGCGTTAGGGTTAGCATCTGCCCTAGGATAGTGTTAGTGTTAGGGTTAGGGTTAGCATCAGCCCAAGGATAGTGTTAGGGTTAGGGTTAGCATCAGCCCTAGGATAGTGTTAGGGTTAGGGTTAGGGTTAGCATCAGGCCCAGGATAGTGTTAGGGTTAGGGTTAGCATCAGCCCAAGGATAGTGTTAGGGTTAGGGTTAGGGTTAGCATCAGCCCTAGGATAGTGTTAGGGTTAGGGTTAGCATCAACCCTAGGATAGTGTTTGGGTTAGGGTTAGGGTTAGCATCAGCCCTAGGATAGTGTTAGGGTTAGGGTTAGGGTTAGCATCAGCCCTAGGACAGTGTTAGTGTTAGGGTTAGCATCAGCCCAAGGATAGTGTTAGTGTTAGGGTTAGGGTTAGCATCAGCCCTAGGATAGTGTTAGGGTTAGGGTTAGGGTTAGCATCCGCCCTAGGATAGTGTTAGGGTTAGGGTTAGTGTTAGCATCAGCCCTAGGATAGTGTTAGGGTTAGGGTTAACATAAACCCTAGGATAGTGTTAGGGTTAGGGTTAGGGTTATCATCAGGCCTAGGATAGTGTTAGGGTTAGGGTTATGGTTAGCATCAGTTCAAGGATAGTGTTAGGGTTAGCGTTAGGGTTAGCATCTGCCCTAGGATAGTGTTAGTGTTAGGGTTAGGGTTAGCATCAGCCCAAGGATAGTGTTAGGGTTACGGTTAGCTTCAGCCCTAGGATAGTGTTAGGGTTAGGGTTAGGGTTAGCATCAGGCCCAGGATAGTGTTAGGGTTAGGGTTAGCATCAGCCCAAGGATAGTGTTAGGGTTAGGGTTAGGGTTAGCATCAGCCCTAGGATAGTGTTAGGGTTAGGGTTAGCATCAACCCTAGGATAGTGTTTGGGTTAGGGTTAGGGTTAGCATCAGCCCTAGGATAGTGTTAGGGTTAGGGTTAGGGTTAGCATCAGCCCTAGGACAGTGTTAGTGTTAGGGTTAGCATCAGCCCAAGGATAGTGTTAGTGTTAGGGTTAGGGTTAGCATCAGCCCTAGGATAGTGTTAGGGTTAGGGTTAGCATCAGCCCTAGGATAGTGTTAGGGTTAGGGTTAGGGTTAGCATCAGCCCTAGGATAGTGGTAGGGTTAGGGTTAGCATCAGCCCTAGGTTAGTGTTAGTGTTAGGGTTAGGGTTAGCATCAGCCCTAGGATAGTGTTATGGTTAGGGTTAGCATCAGCCCTAGGATAGTGTTAGGGTTAGGGTTAGGGTTAGCATCAGGCCTAGGATAGTGTTAGGGTTAGGGTTAGCATCAGCCCTAGGATAGTGTTAGGGTTAGGGTTAGGGTTAGCATCAGCCGTAGGATAGTGTTAGGGTTAGGGTTAGCCTCAGCCCTAAGATAGTGTTAGAGTTAGGGTTAGGGTTAGCATCAGCCCTAGGATAGTGTTAGGGTTAGGGTTAGTGTTAGCATGAGGCCTTGGAGAGTGTTAGGGTTAGGGTTAGGGTTAGCATCAGCCCAAGGATAGTGTTAGTGTTAGGGTTAGGGTTAGCATCAGCCCTAGGATAGTGTTAGGGTTAGGGTTAGGGTTAGCATCCGCCCTAGGATAGTGTTAGGGTTAGGGTTAGTGTTAGCATCAGCCCTAGGATAGTGTTAGGGTTAGGGTTAACATAAACCCTAGGATAGTGTTAGGGTTAGGGTTAGGGTTATCATCAGGCCTAGGATAGTGTTAGGGTTAGGGTTATGGTTAGCATCAGTTCAAGGATAGTGTTAGGGTTAGCGTTAGGGTTAGCATCTGCCCTAGGATAGTGTTAGTGTTAGGGTTAGGGTTAGCATCAGCCCAAGGATAGTGTTAGGGTTACGGTTAGCATCAGCCCTAGGATAGTGTTAGGGTTAGGGTTAGGGTTAGCATCAGGCCCAGGATAGTGTTAGGGTTAGGGTTAGCATCAGCCCAAGGATAGTGTTAGGGTTAGGGTTAGGGTTAGCATCAGCCCTAGGATAGTGTTAGGGTTAGGGTTAGCATCAACCCTAGGATAGTGTTTGGGTTAGGGTTAGGGTTAGCATCAGCCCTAGGATAGTGTTAGGGTTAGGGTTAGGGTTAGCATCAGCCCTAGGACAGTGTTAGTGTTAGGGTTAGCATCAGCCCAAGGATAGTGTTAGTGTTAGGGTTAGGGTTAGCATCAGCCCTAGGATAGTGTTAGGGTTAGGGTTAGCATCAGCCCTAGGATAGTGTTAGGGTTAGGGTTAGGGTTAGCATCAGCCCTAGGATAGTGGTAGGGTTAGGGTTAGCATCAGCCCTAGGTTAGTGTTAGTGTTAGGGTTAGGGTTAGCATCAGCCCTAGGATAGTGTTATGGTTAGGGTTAGCATCAGCCCTAGGATAGTGTTAGGGTTAGGGTTAGGGTTAGCATCAGGCCTAGGATAGTGTTAGGGTTAGGGTTAGCATCAGCCCTAGGATAGTGTTAGGGTTAGGGTTAGGGTTAGCATCAGCCGTAGGATAGTGTTAGGGTTAGGGTTAGCCTCAGCCCTAAGATAGTGTTAGAGTTAGGGTTAGGGTTAGCATCAGCCCTAGGATAGTGTTAGGGTTAGGGTTAGTGTTAGCATGAGGCCTTGGAGAGTGTTAGGGTTAGGGTTAGGGTTAGCATCAGCCCTAGGATAGTGTTAGTGTTAGGGTTAGCATCAGCCCTAGGATAGTGTTAGGGTTAGGGTTAGCATCAGCCCTAGGATAGTGTTAGGGTTAGGGTTAGGGTTAGCATCAGGCCTAGGATTGTGTTAGTGTTAGGGTTAGCATCAGCCCTAGGATAGTGTTAGGGTTAGGGTTAGGGTTAGCATCCGCCCTAGGATAGTGTTAGGGTTAGGGTTAGCATCAGCCCTAGGATAGTGTTAGGGTTAGGGTTAGGGTTAGCATCAGGCCTAGGATAGTGTTAGGGTTAGGGTTAGCATCAGCCCTAGGATAGTGTTAGGGTTAGGGTTAGGGTTAGCATCAGGCCTAGGATAGTGTTAGGGTTAGGGTTAGCATCAGCCCTAGGATAGTGTTAGGGTTAGGGTTAGGGTTAGCATCAGCCGTAGGATAGTGTTAGGGTTAGGGTTAGCCTCAGCCCTAAGATAGTGTTAGAGTTAGGGTTAGGGTTAGCATCAGCCCTAGGATAGTGTTAGGGTTAGGGTTAGGGTTAGCATCAGCCCTTGGAGAGTGTTAGGGTTAGGGTTAGGGTTAGCATCAGCCCTAGGATAGTGTTAGGGTTAGGGTTAGCATCAGCCCTAGGGTAGTGTTAGGGTTAGGGTTAGGGTTAGCATCAGGCCTAGGATAGTGTTAGTGTTTGGGTTAGCATCAGCCCTAGGATAGTGTTAGGGTTAGGGTTAGGGTTAGGATCCGCCCTAGGATAATGTTAGGGTTAGGGTTAGGGTTAGCATCAGCCCTAGGATAGTGTTAGTGTTAGGGTTAGCATCAGCCCTAGGATAGTGTTAGGGTTAGGGTTAGGGTTAGCATCCGCCCTAGGATAGTGTTAGGGTTAGGGTTAGTGTTAGCATCAGCCCTAGGATAGTGTTAGTGTTAGGGTTAGGGTTAGCATCAGCCCTAGGATAGTGTTAGGGTTAGGGTTAGCATCAACCCTAGGATAGTGTTTGGGTTAGGGTTAGGGTTAGCATCAGCCCTAGGATAGTGTTAGGGTTAGGGTTAGGGTTAGCATCAGCCCTAGGACAGTGTTAGTGTTAGGGTTAGCATCAGCCCAAGGATAGTGTTAGTGTTAGGGTTAGGGTTAGCATCAGCCCTAGGATAGTGTTAGGGTTAGGGTTAGCATCAGCCCTAGGATAGTGTTAGGGTTAGGGTTAGGGTTAGCATCAGCCCTAGGATAGTGTTAGGGTTAGGGTTAGCATCAGCCCTAGGTTAGTGTTAGTGTTAGGGTTAGGGTTAGCATCAGCCCTAGGATAGTGTTAGGGTTAGGGTTAGGGTTAGCATCAGTTCAAGGATAGTGTTAGGGTTAGCGTTAGGGTTAGCATCAGCCCTAGCATAGTGTTAGGGTTAGGGTTAGGGTTATCATCAGGCCTAGGATAGTGTTAGGGTTAGGGTTAGGGTTAGCATCAGTTCAAGGATAGTGTTAGGGTTAGCGTTAGGGTTAGCCTCTGCCCTAGGATAGTGTTAGGGTTAGGGTTAGGGTTAGCATCAGCCCAAGGATAGTGTTAGGGTTAGGGTTAGCATCAGCCCTAGGATAGTGTTAGGGTTAGGGTTAGGGTTAGCATCAGGCCCAGGATAGTGTTAGGGTTAGGGTTAGCATCAGCCCAAGGATACTGTTAGGGTTAGGGTTAGGGTTAGCATCAGCCCTAGGATAGTGTTAGGGTTAGGGTTAGGGTTAGCATCAGGCCTAGGATAGTGTTAGGGTTAGGGTTAGCATCAGCCCTAGGATAGTGTTAGGGTTAGGGTTAGGGTTAGCATCAGGCCTAGGATAGTGTTAGGGTTAGGGTTAGCATCAGCCCTAGGATAGTGTTAGGGTTAGGGTTAGGGTTAGCATCAGCCGTAGGATAGTGTTAGGGTTAGGGTTAGCCTCAGCCCTAAGATAGTGTTAGAGTTAGGGTTAGGGTTAGCATCAGCCCTAGGATAGTGTTAGGGTTAGGGTTAGGGTTAGCATCAGCCCTTGGAGAGTGTTAGGGTTAGGGTTAGGGTTAGCATCAGCCCTAGGATAGTGTTAGGGTTAGGGTTAGCATCAGCCCTAGGATAGTGTTAGGGTTAGGGTTAGGGTTAGCATCAGGCCTAGGATAGTGTTAGTGTTTGGGTTAGCATCAGCCCTAGGATAGTGTTAGGGTTAGGGTTAGGGTTAGGATCCGCCCTAGGATAATGTTAGGGTTAGGGTTAGGGTTAGCATCAGCCCTAGGATAGTGTTAGTGTTAGGGTTAGCATCAGCCCTAGGATAGTGTTAGGGTTAGGGTTAGGGTTAGCATCCGCCCTAGGATAGTGTTAGGGTTAGGGTTAGTGTTAGCATCAGCCCTAGGATAGTGTTAGGGTTAGGGTTAACATAAACCCTAGGATAGTGTTAGGGTTAGGGTTAGGGTTATCATCAGGCCTAGGATAGTGTTAGGGTTAGGGTTATTTTTAGCATCAGTTCAAGGATAGTGTTAGGGTTAGCGTTAGGGTTAGCATCTGCCCTAGGATAGTGTTAGTGTTAGGGTTAGGGTTAGCATCAGCCCAAGGATAGTGTTAGGGTTAGGGTTAGCATCAGCCCTAGGATAGTGTTAGGGTTAGGGTTAGGGTTAGCATCAGGCCCAGGATAGTGTTAGGGTTAGGGTTAGCATCAGCCCAAGGATAGTGTTAGGGTTTGGGTTAGCATCAGCCCTAGGATAGTGTTAGGGTTAGGGTTAGGGTTAGCATCAGGCCCAGGATAGTGTTAGGGTTAGGGTTAGCATCAACCCAAGGATACTGTTAGGGTTAGGGTTAGGGTTAGCATCAGCCCTAGGATAGTGTTAGGGTTAGGGTTAGCATCAACCCTAGGATAGTGTTTGGGTTAGGGATAGGGTTAGCATCAGCCCTAGGATAGTGTTAGGGTTAGGGTTAGGGTTAGCATCAGCCCTAGGATAGTGTTAGTGTTAGGGTTATCATCAGCCCTAGGATAGTGTTAGGGTTAGGGTTAGGGTTAGCATCAGCCCTCGGATAGTGTTAGGGTTAGGGTTAGCAACAGCCCTAGGATAGTGTTAGGGTTAGGGTTAGGGTTAGCATCAGCCCTAGGATAGTGTTAGGGTTAGAGTTAGCATCAGCCCTATGTTAGTGTTAGTGTTAGGGTTAGGGTTAGCAGCAGCCCTAGGATAGTGTTAGGGTTAGGGTTAGGGTTAGCATCAGCCGTAGGATAGTGTTAGGGTTAGGGTTAGCCTCAGCCCTAAGGTAGTGTTAGAGTTAGGGTTAGGGTTAGCATCAGCCCTAGGATAATGTTAGGGTTAGGGTTAGGGTTAGCATCAGCCCTAGGATAGTGTTAGTGTTAGGGTTAGCATCAGCCCTAGGATAGTGTTAGGGTTAGGGTTAGGGTTAGCATCCGCCCTAGGATAGTGTTAGGGTTAGGGTTAGGGTTAGCATCAGCCCTAGGATAGTGTTAGGGTTAGGGTTAACATAAACCCTAGGATAGTGTTAGGGTTAGGGTTACGGTTATCATCAGGCCTAGGATAGTGTTAGGGTTAGGGTTAGGGTTAGCATCAGTTCAAGGATAGTGTTAGGGTTAGCGTTAGTGTTAGCATCTGCCCTAGGATAGTGTTAGGGTTAGGGTTAGCATCAGCCCTAGGATAGTGTTAGGGTTAGGGTTAGGGTTAGCATCAGGCCCCGGATAGTGTTAGGGTTAGGGTTAGCATCAGCCCAAGGATAGTGTTAGGGTTAGGGTTAGGGTTAGCATCTGCCCTAGGATATTGTTAGGGTTAGGGTTAGGGTTAGCATCAGCCCAAGGATAGTGTTAGGGTTAGGGTTAGCATCAGCCTTAGGATAGTGTTAGGGTTAGGGTTAGCGTTAGCATCAGGCCCAGGATAGTGTTAGGGTTAGGGTTAGCATCAGGCCTAGGATAGTGTTAGGGTTAGGGTTAGGGTTAGCATCAGCCCTAGGATAGTGTTAGGGTTAGGGTTAGCATCAGCCCTAGGTTAGTGTTAGTGTTAGGGTTAGGGTTAGCATCAGCCCTAGGATAGTGTTAGGGTTAGGGTTAGGGTTAGCATCAGTTCAAGGATAGTGTTAGGGTTAGCGTTAGGGTTAGCAACAGCCCTAGGATAGTGTTAGGGTTAGGGTTAGGGTTAGCATCAGCCCTAGAATAGTGTTATGGTTAGGGTTAGCATCAGCCCTAGGATAGTGTTAGGGTTAGGGTTAGGGTTAGCATCAGGCCTAGGATAGTGTTAGGGTTAGGGTTAGCATCAGCCCTAGGATAGTGTTAGGGTTAGGGTTAGGGTTAGCATCAGCCGTAGGATAGTGTTAGGGTTAGGGTTAGCCTCAGCCCTAAGATAGTGTTAGAGTTAGGGTTAGGGTTAGCATCAGCCCTAGGATAGTGTTAGGGTTAGGGTTAGTGTTAGCATGAGCCCTTGGAGAGTGTTAGGGTTAGGGTTAGGGTTAGCATCAGCCCTAGGATAGTGTTAGTGTTAGGGTTAGCATCAGCCCTAGGATAGTGTTAGGGTTAGGGTTAGCATCAGCCCTAGGATAGTGTTAGGGTTAGGGTTAGGGTTAGCATCAGGCCTAGGATTGTGTTAGTGTTAGGGTTAGCATCAGCCCTAGGATAGTGTTAGGGTTAGGGTTAGGGTTAGCATCCGCCCTAGGATAGTGTTAGGGTTAGGGTTAGCATCAGCCCTAGGATAGTGTTAGGGTTAGGGTTAGGGTTAGCATCAGGCCTAGGATAGTGTTAGGGTTAGGGTTAGCATCAGCCATAGGATAGTGTTAGGGTTAGGGTTAGGGTTAGCATCAGGCCTAGGATAGTGTTAGGGTTACGGTTAGCATCAGCCCTAGGATAGTGTTAGGGTTAGGGTTAGGGTTAGCATCAGCCGTAGGATAGTGTTAGGGTTAGGGTTAGCCTCAGCCCTAAGATAGTGTTAGAGTTAGGGTTAGGGTTAGCATCAGCCCTAGGATAGTGTTAGGGTTAGGGTTAGGGTTAGCATCAGCCCTTGGAGAGTGTTAGGGTTAGGGTTAGGGTTAGCATCAGCCCTAGGATAGTGTTAGTGTTAGGGTTAGCATCAGCCCTAGGATAGTGTTAGGGTTAGGGTTAGCATCAGCCCTAGGATAGTGTTAGGGTTAGGGTTAGGGTTAGCATCAGGCCTAGGATAGTGTTAGTGTTTGGGTTAGCATCAGCCCTAGGATAGTGTTAGGGTTAGGGTTAGGGTTAGGATCCGCCCTAGGATAATGTTAGGGTTAGGGTTAGGGTTAGCATCAGCCCTAGGATAGTGTTAGTGTTAGGGTTAGCATCAGCCCTAGGATAGTGTTAGGGTTAGGGTTAGGGTTAGCATCCGCCCTAGGATAGTGTTAGGGTTAGGGTTAGTGTTAGCATCAGCCCTAGGATAGTGTTAGGGTTAGGGTTAACATAAACCCTAGGATAGTGTTAGGGTTAGGGTTAGGGTTATCATCAGGCCTAGGATAGTGTTAGGGTTAGGGTTATGGTTAGCATCAGTTCAAGGATAGTGTTAGGGTTAGCGTTAGGGTTAGCATCTGCCCTAGGATAGTGTTAGTGTTAGGGTTAGGGTTAGCATCAGCCCAAGGATAGTGTTAGGGTTAGGGTTAGCATCAGCCCTAGGATAGTGTTAGGGTTAGGGTTAGGGTTAGCATCAGGCCCAGGATAGTGTTAGGGTTAGGGTTAGCATCAGCCCAAGGATAGTGTTAGGGTTAGGGTTAGGGTTAGCATCAGCCCTAGGATAGTGTTAGGGTTAGGGTTAGCATCAACCCTAGGATAGTGTTTGGTTTAGGGTTAGGGTTAGCATCAGCCCTAGGATAGTGTTAGGGTTAGGGTTAGGGTTAGCATCAGCCCTAGGACAGTGTTAGTGTTAGGGTTAGCATCAGCCCAAGGATAGTGTTAGTGTTAGGGTTAGGGTTAGCATCAGCCCTAGGATAGTGTTAGGGTTAGGGTTAGGGTTAGCATCAGCCCTAGGATAGTGTTAGGGTTAGGGTTAGGGTTAGCATCAGCCGTAGGATAGTGTTAGGGTTAGGGTTAGCCTCAGCCCTAAGATAGTGTTAGAGTTAGGGTTAGGGTTAGCATCAGCCCTAGGATAGTGTTAGGGTTAGGGTTAGGGTTAGCATCAGCCCTTGGAGAGTGTTAGGGTTAGGGTTAGGGTTAGCATCAGCCCTAGGATAGTGTTAGGGTTAGGGTTAGCATCAGCCCTAGGATAGTGTTAGGGTTAGGGTTAGGGTTAGCATCAGGCCTAGGATAGTGTTAGTGTTTGGGTTAGCATCAGCCCTAGGATAGTGTTAGGGTTAGGGTTAGGGTTAGGATCCGCCCTAGGATAATGTTAGGGTTAGGGTTAGGGTTAGCATCAGCCCTAGGATAGTGTTAGTGTTAGGGTTAGCATCAGCCCTAGGATAGTGTTAGGGTTAGGGTTAGGGTTAGCATCCGCCCTAGGATAGTGTTAGGGTTAGGGTTAGTGTTAGCATCAGCCCTAGGATAGTGTTAGTGTTAGGGTTAGGGTTAGCATCAGCCCTAGGATAGTGTTAGGGTTAGGGTTAGCATCAGCCCTAGGATAGTGTTTGGGTTAGGGTTAGGGTTAGCATCAGCCCTAGGATAGTGTTAGGGTTAGGGTTAGGGTTAGCATCAGCCCTAGGACAGTGTTAGTGTTAGGGTTAGCATCAGCCCAAGGATAGTGTTAGTGTTAGGGTTAGGGTTAGCATCAGCCCTAGGATAGTGTTAGGGTTAGGGTTAGCATCAGCCCTAGGATAGTGTTAGGGTTAGGGTTAGGGTTAGCATCAGCCCTAGGATAGTGTTAGGGTTAGGGTTAGCATCAGCCCTAGGTTAGTGTTAGTGTTAGGGTTAGGGTTAGCATCAGCCCTAGGATAGTGTTAGGGTTAGGGTTAGGGTTAGCATCAGTTCAAGGATAGTGTTAGGGTTAGCGTTAGGGTTAGCATCAGCCCTAGCATAGTGTTAGGGTTAGGGTTAGGGTTATCATCAGGCCTAGGATAGTGTTAGGGTTAGGGTTAGGGTTAGCATCAGTTCAAGGATAGTGTTAGGGTTAGCGTTAGGGTTAGCCTCTGCCCTAGGATAGTGTTAGGGTTAGGGTTAGGGTTAGCATCAGCCCAAGGATAGTGTTAGGGTTAGGGTTAGCATCAGCCCTAGGATAGTGTTAGGGTTAGGGTTAGGGTTAGCATCAGGCCCAGGATAGTGTTAGGGTTAGGGTTAGCATCAGCCCAAGGATACTGTTAGGGTTAGGGTTAGGGTTAGCATCAGCCCTAGGATAGTGTTAGGGTTAGGGTTAGCATCAACCCTAGGATAGTGTTTGGGTTAGGGTTAGGGTTAGCATCAGCCCTAGGATAGTGTTAGGGTTAGGGTTAGGGTTAGCATCAGCCCTAGGATAGTGTTAGGGTTAGAGTTAGCATCAGCCCTATGTTAGTGTTAGTGTTAGGGTTAGGGTTAGCATCAGCCCTAGGATAGTGTTAGGGTTAGGGTTAGGGTTAGCATCAGTTCAAGGATAGTGTTAGGGTTAGCGTTAGGGTAGCATCAGCCCTAGGATAGTGTTAGGGTTAGGGTTAGGGTTAGCATCAGCCCTAGGATAGTGTTAGGGTTAGGGTTAGCATCAGCCCTAGGATAGTGTTAGGGTTAGGGTTAGGGTTATCATCAGGCCTAGGATAGTGTTAGGGTTAGGGTTAGGGTTAGCATCAGCCCTAGGATAGTGTTAGGGTTAGGGTTAGCATCAGCCCTAGGATAGTGTTAGGGTTAGGGTTAGGGTTAGCATCAGGCCTAGGATAGTGTTAGGGTTAGGGTTAGCATCAGCCCTAGGATAGTGTTAGGGTTAGGGTTAGTGTTAGCATCAGCCGTAGGATAGTGTTAGGGTTAGGGTTAGCCTCAGCCCTAAGATAGTGTTAGAGTTAGGGTTAGGGTTAGCATCAGCCCTAGGATAGTGTTAGGGTTAGGGTTAGGGTTAGCATGAGCCCTTGGAGAGTGTTAGGGTTAGGGTTAGGGTTAGCATCCTCCCTAGGATAGTGTTAGGGTTAGGGTTAGCATCAGCCCTGGGATAGTGTTAGGGTTAGGGTTAGGGTTAGGATCCGCCCTAGGATAATGTTAGGGTTAGGGTTAGGGTTAGAATCAGCCCTATGATAGTGTTAGTGTTAGGGTTAGCATCAGCCCTAGGATAGTGTTAGGGTTAGGGTTAGCATCAGCCCTAGGATAGTGTTAGGGTTAGGGTTAGGGTTAGCATCAGCCCTAGGACAGTGTTAGTGTTAGGGTTAGCATCAGCCCAAGGATAGTGTTAGTGTTAGGGTTAGGGTTAGCATCAGCCCTAGGATAGTGTTAGGGTTAGGGTTAGCATCAGCCCTAGGATAGTGTTAGGGTTAGGGTTAGGGTTAGCATCAGCCCTAGGATAGTGGTAGGGTTAGGGTTAGCATCAGCCCTAGGTTAGTGTTAGTGTTAGGGTTAGGGTTAGCATCAGCCCTAGGATAGTGTTATGGTTAGGGTTAGCATCAGCCCTAGGATAGTGTTAGGGTTAGGGTTAGGGTTAGCATCAGGCCTAGGATAGTGTTAGGGTTAGGGTTAGCATCAGCCCTAGGATAGTGTTAGGGTTAGGGTTAGGGTTAGCATCAGCCGTAGGATAGTGTTAGGGTTAGGGTTAGCCTCAGCCCTAAGATAGTGTTAGAGTTAGGGTTAGGGTTAGCATCAGCCCTAGGATAGTGTTAGGGTTAGGGTTAGTGTTAGCATGAGGCCTTGGAGAGTGTTAGGGTTAGGGTTAGGGTTAGCATCAGCCCTAGGATAGTGTTAGTGTTAGGGTTAGCATCAGCCCTAGGATAGTGTTAGGGTTAGGGTTAGCATCAGCCCTAGGATAGTGTTAGGGTTAGGGTTAGGGTTAGCATCAGGCCTAGGATTGTGTTAGTGTTAGGGTTAGCATCAGCCCTAGGATAGTGTTAGGGTTAGGGTTAGGGTTAGCATCCGCCCTAGGATAGTGTTAGGGTTAGGGTTAGCATCAGCCCTAGGATAGTGTTAGGGTTAGGGTTAGGGTTAGCATCAGGCCTAGGATAGTGTTAGGGTTAGGGTTAGCATCAGGCCTAGGATAGTGTTAGGGTTAGGGTTAGGGTTAGCATCAGGCCTAGGATAGTGTTAGGGTTAGGGTTAGCATCAGCCCTAGGATAGTGTTAGGGTTAGGGTTAGGGTTAGCATCAGCCGTAGGATAGTGTTAGGGTTAGGGTTAGCCTCAGCCCTAAGATAGTGTTAGAGTTAGGGTTAGGGTTAGCATCAGCCCTAGGATAGTGTTAGGGTTAGGGTTAGGGTTAGCATCAGCCCTTGGAGAGTGTTAGGGTTAGGGTTAGGGTTAGCATCAGCCCTAGGATAGTGTTAGGGTTAGGGTTAGCATCAGCCCTAGGATAGTGTTAGGGTTAGGGTTAGGGTTAGCATCAGGCCTAGGATAGTGTTAGTGTTTGGGTTAGCATCAGCCCTAGGATAGTGTTAGGGTTAGGGTTAGGGTTAGGATCCGCCCTAGGATAATGTTAGGGTTAGGGTTAGGGTTAGCATCAGCCCTAGGATAGTGTTAGTGTTAGGGTTAGCATCAGCCCTAGGATAGTGTTAGGGTTAGGGTTAGGGTTAGCATCCGCCCTAGGATAGTGTTAGGGTTAGGGTTAGTGTTAGCATCAGCCCTAGGATAGTGTTAGTGTTAGGGTTAGGGTTAGCATCAGCCCTAGGATAGTGTTAGGGTTAGGGTTAGCATCAACCCTAGGATAGTGTTTGGGTTAGGGTTAGGGTTAGCATCAGCCCTAGGATAGTGTTAGGGTTAGGGTTAGGGTTAGCATCAGCCCTAGGACAGTGTTAGTGTTAGGGTTAGCATCAGCCCAAGGATAGTGTTAGTGTTAGGGTTAGGGTTAGCATCAGCCCTAGGATAGTGTTAGGGTTAGGGTTAGCATCAGCCCTAGGATAGTGTTAGGGTTAGGGTTAGGGTTAGCATCAGCCCTAGGATAGTGTTAGGGTTAGGGTTTGCATCAGCCCTAGGTTAGTGTTAGTGTTAGGGTTAGGGTTAGCATCAGCCCTAGGATAGTGTTAGGGTTAGGGTTAGGGTTAGCATCAGTTCAAGGATAGTGTTAGGGTTAGCGTTAGGGTTAGCATCAGCCCTAGCATAGTGTTAGGGTTAGGGTTAGGGTTATCATCAGGCCTAGGATAGTGTTAGGGTTAGGGTTAGGGTTAGCATCAGTTCAAGGATAGTGTTAGGGTTAGCGTTAGGGTTAGCCTCTGCCCTAGGATAGTGTTAGGGTTAGGGTTAGGGTTAGCATCAGCCCAAGGATAGTGTTAGGGTTAGGGTTAGCATCAGCCCTAGGATAGTGTTAGGGTTAGGGTTAGGGTTAGCATCAGGCCCAGGATAGTGTTAGGGTTAGGGTTAGCATCAGCCGAAGGATACTGTTAGGGTTAGGGTTAGGGTTAGCATCAGCCCTAGGATAGTGTTAGGGTTAGGGTTAGGGTTAGCATCAGGCCTAGGATAGTGTTAGGGTTAGGGTTAGCATCAGCCCTAGGATAGTGTTAGGGTTAGGGTTAGGGTTAGCATCAGGCCTAGGATAGTGTTAGGGTTAGGGTTAGCATCAGCCCTAGGATAGTGTTAGGGTTAGGGTTAGGGTTAGCATCAGCCGTAGGATAGTGTTAGGGTTAGGGTTAGCCTCAGCCCTAAGATAGTGTTAGAGTTAGGGTTAGGGTTAGCATCAGCCCTAGGATAGTGTTAGGGTTAGGGTTAGGGTTAGCATCAGACCTTGGAGAGTGTTAGGGTTAGGGTTAGGGTTAGCATCAGCCCTAGGATAGTGTTAGGGTTAGGGTTAGCATCAGCCCTAGGATAGTGTTAGGGTTAGGGTTAGGGTTAGCATCAGGCCTAGGATAGTGTTAGTGTTTGGGTTAGCATCAGCCCTAGGATAGTGTTAGGGTTAGGGTTAGGGTTAGGATCCGCCCTAGGATAATGTTAGGGTTAGGGTTAGGGTTAGCATCAGCCCTAGGATAGTGTTAGTGTTAGGGTTAGCATCAGCCCTAGGATAGTGTTAGGGTTAGGGTTAGGGTTAGCATCCGCCCTAGGATAGTGTTAGGGTTAGGGTTAGTGTTAGCATCAGCCGTAGGATAGTGTTAGTGTTAGGGTTAGGGTTAGCATCAGCCCTAGGATAGTGTTAGGGTTAGGGTTAGCATCAACCCTAGGATAGTGTTTGGGTTAGGGTTAGGGTTAGCATCAGCCCTAGGATAGTGTTAGGGTTAGGGTTAGGGTTAGCATCAGCCGTAGGACAGTGTTAGTGTTAGGGTTAGCATCAGCCCAAGGATAGTGTTAGTGTTAGGGTTAGGGTTAGCATCAGCCCTAGGATAGTGTTAGGGTTAGGGTTAGCATCAGCCCTAGGATAGTGTTAGGGTTAGGGTTAACATAAACCCTAGGATAGTGTTAGGGTTAGGGTTAGGGTTATCATCAGGCCTAGGATAGTGTTAGGGTTAGGGTTATGGTTAGCATCAGTTCAAGGATAGTGTTAGGGTTAGCGTTAGGGTTAGCATCAGCCCTAGGATAGTGTTAGGGTTAGGGTTAGGGTTAGCATCAGCCGTAGGATAGTGTTAGGGTTAGGGTTAGCCTCAGCCCTAAGATAGTGTTAGAGTTAGGGTTAGGGTTAGCATCAGCCCTAGGATAGTGTTAGGGTTAGGGTTAGGGATAGCATCAGCCCTTGGAGAGTGTTAGGGTTAGGGTTAGGGTTAGCATCAGCCCTAGGATAGTGTTAGTGTTAGGGTTAGCATCAGCCCTAGGATAGTGTTAGGGTTAGGGTTAGCATCAGCCCTAGGATAGTGTTAGGGTTAGGGTTAGGGTTAGCATCAGGCCTAGGATAGTGTTAGTGTTTGGGTTAGCATCAGCCCTAGGATAGTGTTAGGGTTAGGGTTAGGGTTAGGATCCGCCCTAGGATAATGTTAGGGTTAGGGTTAGGGTTAGCATCAGCCCTAGGATAGTGTTAGTGTTAGGGTTAGCATCAGCCCTAGGATAGTGTTAGGGTTAGGGTTAGGGTTAGCATCCGCCCTAGGATAGTGTTAGGGTTAGGGTTAGTGTTAGCATCAGCCCTAGGATAGTGTTAGGGTTAGGGTTAACATAAACCCTAGGATAGTGTTAGGGTTAGGGTTAGGGTTATCATCAGGCCTAGGATAGTGTTAGGGTTAGGGTTATTTTTAGCATCAGTTCAAGGATAGTGTTAGGGTTAGCGTTAGGGTTAGCATCTGCCCTAGGATAGTGTTAGTGTTAGGGTTATGGTTAGCATCAGCCCAAGGATAGTGTTAGGGTTAGGGTTAGCATCAGCCCTAGGATAGTGTTAGGGTTAGGGTTAGGGTTAGCATCAGGCCCAGGATAGTGTTAGGGTTAGGGTTAGCATCAGCCCAAGGATAGTGTTAGGGTTTGGGTTAGCATCAGCCCTAGGATAGTGTTAGGGTTAGGGTTAGGGTTAGCATCAGGCCCAGGATAGTGTTAGGGTTAGGGTTAGCATCAGCCCAAGGATACTGTTAGGGTTAGGGTTAGGGTTAGCATCAGCCCTAGGATAGTGTTAGGGTTAGGGTTAGCATCAACCCTAGGATAGTGTTTGGGTTAGGGATAGGGTTAGCATCAGCCCTAGGATAGTGTTAGGGTTAGGGTTAGGGTTAGCATCAGCCCTAGGATAGTGTTAGTGTTAGGGTTATCATCAGCCCTAGGATAGTGTTAGGGTTAGGGTTAGGGTTAGCATCAGCCCTCGGATAGTGTTAGGGTTAGGGTTAGCATCAGCCCTAGGATAGTGTTAGGGTTAGGGTTAGGGTTAGCATCAGCCCTAGGATAGTGTTAGGGTTAGAGTTAGCATCAGCCCTATGTTAGTGTTAGTGTTAGGGTTAGGGTTAGCATCAGCCCTAGGATAGTGTTAGGGTTAGGGTTAGGGTTAGCATCAGTTCAAGGATAGTGTTAGGGTTAGCGTTAGGGTAGCATCAGCCCTAGGATAGTGTTAGGGTTAGGGTTAGGGTTAGCATCAGCCCTAGGATAGTGTTAGGGTTAGGGTTAGCATCAGTCCTAGGATAGTGTTAGGGTTAGGGTTAGGGTTATCATCAGGCCTAGGATAGTGTAAGGTTAGTGTTAGCATCAGCCCTAGGATAGTGTTAGGGTTAGGGTTAGGGTTAGCATCAGCCCTAGGATAGTGTTAGGGTTAGGGTTAGCATCAGCCCTAGGATAGTGTTAGGGTTAGGGTTAGGGTTAGCATCAGCCCTAGGATAGTGTTAGGGTTAGGGTTAGCATCAGCCCTAGGATAGTGTTAGGGTTAGGGTTAGGGTTAGCATCAGCCGTAGGATAGTGTTAGGGTTAGGGTTAGCCTCAGCCCTAAGGTAGTGTTAGAGTTAGGGTTAGGGTTAGCATCAGCCCTAGGATAATGTTAGGGTTAGGGTTAGGGTTAGCATCAGCCCTAGGATAGTGTTAGTGTTAGGGTTAGCATCAGCCCTAGGATAGTGTTAGGGTTAGGGTTAGGGTTAGCATCCGCCCTAGGATAGTGTTAGGGTTAGGGTTAGGGTTAGCATCAGCCCTAGGATAGTGTTAGGGTTAGGGTTAACATAAACCCTAGGATAGTGTTAGGGTTAGGGTTACGGTTATCATCAGGCCTAGGATAGTGTTAGGGTTAGGGTTAGGGTTAGCATCAGTTCAAGGATAGTGTTAGGGTTAGCGTTAGTGTTAGCATCTGCCCTAGGATAGTGTTAGGGTTAGGGTTAGCATCAGCCCTAGGATAGTGTTAGGGTTAGGGTTAGGGTTAGCATCAGGCCCTGGATAGTGTTAGGGTTAGGGTTAGCATCAGCCCAAGGATAGTGTTAGGGTTAGGGTTAGGGTTAGCATCTGCCCTAGGATATTGTTAGGGTTAGGGTTAGGGTTAGCATCAGCCCAAGGATAGTGTTAGGGTTAGGGTTAGCATCAGCCTTAGGATAGTGTTAGGGTTAGGGTTAGGGTTAGCATCAGGCCCAGGATAGTGTTAGGGTTAGGGTTAGCATCAGCCCTAGGATAGTGTTAGGGTTAGGGTTAGGGTTAGCATCAGCCCTAGGATAGTGTTAGGGTTAGGGTTAGCATCAGCCCTAGGTTAGTGTTAGTGTTAGGGTTAGGGTTAGCATCAGCCCTAGGATAGTGTTAGGGTTAGGGTTAGGGTTAGCATCAGTTCAAGGATAGTGTTAGGGTTAGCGTTAGGGTTAGCAACAGCCCTAGGATAGTGTTAGGGTTAGGGTTAGGGTTAGCATCAGCCCTAGGATAGTGTTATGGTTAGGGTTAGCATCAGCCCTAGGATAGTGTTAGGGTTAGGGTTAGGGTTAGCATCAGGCCTAGGATAGTGTTAGGGTTAGGGTTAGCATCAGCCCTAGGATAGTGTTAGGGTTAGGGTTAGGGTTAGCATCAGCCGTAGGATAGTGTTAGGGTTAGGGTTAGCCTCAGCCCTAAGATAGTGTTAGAGTTAGGGTTAGGGTTAGCATCAGCCCTAGGATAGTGTTAGGGTTAGGGTTAGTGTTAGCATGAGCCCTTGCAGAGTGTTAGGGTTAGGGTTAGGGTTAGCATCAGCCCTAGGATAGTGTTAGTGTTAGGGTTAGCATCAGCCCTAGGATAGTGTTAGGGTTAGGGTTAGCATCAGCCCTAGGATAGTGTTAGGGTTAGGGTTAGGGTTAGCATCAGGCCTAGGATTGTGTTAGTGTTAGGGTTAGCATCAGCCCTAGGATAGTGTTAGGGTTAGGGTTAGGGTTAGCATCCGCCCTAGGATAGTGTTAGGGTTAGGGTTAGCATCAGCCCTAGGATAGTGTTAGGGTTAGGGTTAGGGTTAGCATCAGGCCTAGGATAGTGTTAGGGTTAGGGTTAGCATCAGCCATAGGATAGTGTTAGGGTTAGGGTTAGGGTTAGCATCAGGCCTAGGATAGTGTTAGGGTTACGGTTAGCATCAGCCCTAGGATAGTGTTAGGGTTAGGGTTAGGGTTAGCATCAGCCGTAGGATAGTGTTAGGGTTAGGGTTAGCCTCAGCCCTAAGATAGTGTTAGAGTTAGGGTTAGGGTTAGCATCAGCCCTAGGATAGTGTTAGGGTTAGGGTTAGTGTTAGCATGAGCCCTTGCAGAGTGTTAGGGTTAGGGTTAGGGTTAGCATCAGCCCTAGGATAGTGTTAGTGTTAGGGTTAGCATCAGCCCTAGGATAGTGTTAGGGTTAGGGTTAGGGTTAGCATCAGGCCTAGGATTGTGTTAGTGTTAGGGTTAGCATCAGCCCTAGGATAGTGTTAGGGTTAGGGTTAGGGTTAGCATCCGCCCTAGGATAGTGTTAGGGTTAGGGTTAGCATCAGCCCTAGGATAGTGTTAGGGTTAGGGTTAGGGTTAGCATCAGGCCTAGGATAGTGTTAGGGTTAGGGTTAGCATCAGCCATAGGATAGTGTTAGGGTTAGGGTTAGGGTTAGCATCAGGCCTAGGATAGTGTTAGGGTTACGGTTAGCATCAGCCCTAGGATAGTGTTAGGGTTAGGGTTAGGGTTAGCATCAGCCGTAGGATAGTGTTAGGGTTAGGGTTAGCCTCAGCCCTAAGATAGTGTTAGAGTTAGGGTTAGGGTTAGCATCAGCCCTAGGATAGTGTTAGGGTTAGGGTTAGTGTTAGCATGAGCCCTTGCAGAGTGTTAGGGTTAGGGTTAGGGTTAGCATCAGCCCTAGGATAGTGTTAGTGTTAGGGTTAGCATCAGCCCTAGGATAGTGTTAGGGTTAGGGTTAGCATCAGCCCTAGGATAGTGTTAGGGTTAGGGTTAGGGTTAGCATCAGGCCTAGGATTGTGTTAGTGTTAGGGTTAGCATCAGCCCTAGGATAGTGTTAGGGTTAGGGTTAGGGTTAGCATCCGCCCTAGGATAGTGTTAGGGTTAGGGTTAGGGTTAGCATCAGTTCAAGGATAGTGTTAGGGTTAGCGTTAGTGTTAGCATCTGCCCTAGGATAGTGTTAGGGTTAGGGTTAGCATCAGCCCTAGGATAGTGTTAGGGTTAGGGTTAGGGTTAGCATCAGGCCCTGGATAGTGTTAGGGTTAGGGTTAGCATCAGCCCAAGGATAGTGTTAGGGTTAGGGTTAGGGTTAGCATCTGCCCTAGGATATTGTTAGGGTTAGGGTTAGGGTTAGCATCAGCCCAAGGATAGTGTTAGGGTTAGGGTTAGCATCAGCCTTAGGATAGTGTTAGGGTTAGGGTTAGGGTTAGCATCAGGCCCAGGATAGTGTTAGGGTTAGGGTTAGCATCAGCCCTAGGATAGTGTTAGGGTTAGGGTTAGGGTTAGCATCAGCCCTAGGATAGTGTTAGGGTTAGGGTTAGCATCAGCCCTAGGTTAGTGTTAGTGTTAGGGTTAGGGTTAGCATCAGCCCTAGGATAGTGTTAGGGTTAGGGTTAGGGTTAGCATCAGTTCAAGGATAGTGTTAGGGTTAGCGTTAGGGTTAGCAACAGCCCTAGGATAGTGTTAGGGTTAGGGTTAGGGTTAGCATCAGCCCTAGGATAGTGTTATGGTTAGGGTTAGCATCAGCCCTAGGATAGTGTTAGGGTTAGGGTTAGGGTTAGCATCAGGCCTAGGATAGTGTTAGGGTTAGGGTTAGCATCAGCCCTAGGATAGTGTTAGGGTTAGGGTTAGGGTTAGCATCAGCCGTAGGATAGTGTTAGGGTTAGGGTTAGCCTCAGCCCTAAGATAGTGTTAGAGTTAGGGTTAGGGTTAGCATCAGCCCTAGGATAGTGTTAGGGTTAGGGTTAGTGTTAGCATGAGCCCTTGCAGAGTGTTAGGGTTAGGGTTAGGGTTAGCATCAGCCCTAGGATAGTGTTA
Source organism: Lemur catta (assembly GCF_020740605.2). Classification (NCBI taxonomy): domain Eukaryota; kingdom Metazoa; phylum Chordata; class Mammalia; order Primates; family Lemuridae; genus Lemur; species Lemur catta. The sequence goes on along the minus strand of NW_025423858.1, from coordinate 382,244 downwards.
GTGTTAGGGTTAGCATCAGCCCTAGGATAGTGTTAGGGTTAGGGTTAGCATCAGCCCTAGGATAGTGTTAGGGTTAGGGTTAGGGTTAGCATCAGGCCTAGGATTGTGTTAGTGTTAGGGTTAGCATCAGCCCTAGGATAGTGTTAGGGTTAGGGTTAGGGTTAGCATCCGCCCTAGGATAGTGTTAGGGTTAGGGTTAGCATCAGCCCTAGGATAGTGTTAGGGTTAGGGTTAGGGTTAGCATCAGGCCTAGGATAGTGTTAGGGTTAGGGTTAGCATCAGCCATAGGATAGTGTTAGGGTTAGGGTTAGGGTTAGCATCAGGCCTAGGATAGTGTTAGGGTTACGGTTAGCATCAGCCCTAGGATAGTGTTAGGGTTAGGGTTAGGGTTAGCATCAGCCGTAGGATAGTGTTAGGGTTAGGGTTAGCCTCAGCCCTAAGATAGTGTTAGAGTTAGGGTTAGGGTTAGCATCAGCCCTAGGATAGTGTTAGGGTTAGGGTTAGGGTTAGCATCAGCCCTTGGAGAGTGTTAGGGTTAGGGTTAGGGTTAGCATCAGCCCTAGGATAGTGTTAGTGTTAGGGTTAGCATCAGCCCTAGGATAGTGTTAGGGTTAGGGTTAGCATCAGCCCTAGGATAGTGTTAGGGTTAGGGTTAGGGTTAGCATCAGGCCTAGGATAGTGTTAGTGTTTGGGTTAGCATCAGCCCTAGGATAGTGTTAGGGTTAGGGTTAGGGTTAGGATCCGCCCTAGGATAATGTTAGGGTTAGGGTTAGGGTTAGCATCAGCCCTAGGATAGTGTTAGTGTTAGGGTTAGCATCAGCCCTAGGATAGTGTTAGGGTTAGGGTTAGGGTTAGCATCCGCCCTAGGATAGTGTTAGGGTTAGGGTTAGTGTTAGCATCAGCCCTAGGATAGTGTTAGGGTTAGGGTTAACATAAACCCTAGGATAGTGTTAGGGTTAGGGTTAGGGTTATCATCAGGCCTAGGATAGTGTTAGGGTTAGGGTTATGGTTAGCATCAGTTCAAGGATAGTGTTAGGGTTAGCGTTAGGGTTAGCATCTGCCCTAGGATAGTGTTAGTGTTAGGGTTAGGGTTAGCATCAGCCCAAGGATAGTGTTAGGGTTAGGGTTAGCATCAGCCCTAGGATAGTGTTAGGGTTAGGGTTAGGGTTAGCATCAGGCCCAGGATAGTGTTAGGGTTAGGGTTAGCATCAGCCCAAGGATAGTGTTAGGGTTAGGGTTAGGGTTAGCATCAGCCCTAGGATAGTGTTAGGGTTAGGGTTAGCATCAACCCTAGGATAGTGTTTGGGTTAGGGTTAGGGTTAGCATCAGCCCTAGGATAGTGTTAGGGTTAGGGTTAGGGTTAGCATCAGCCCTAGGACAGTGTTAGTGTTAGGGTTAGCATCAGCCCAAGGATAGTGTTAGTGTTAGGGTTAGGGTTAGCATCAGCCCTAGGATAGTGTTAGGGTTAGGGTTAGGGTTAGCATCCGCCCTAGGATAGTGTTAGGGTTAGGGTTAGTGTTAGCATCAGCCCTAGGATAGTGTTAGGGTTAGGGTTAACATAAACCCTAGGATAGTGTTAGGATTAGGGTTAGGGTTATCATCAGGCCTAGGATAGTGTTAGGGTTAGGGTTATGGTTAGCATCAGTTCAAGGATAGTGTTAGGGTTAGCGTTAGGGTTAGCATCTGCCCTAGGATAGTGTTAGTGTTAGGGTTAGGGTTAGCATCAGCCCAAGGATAGTGTTAGGGTTACGGTTAGCATCAGCCCTAGGATAGTGTTAGGGTTAGGGTTAGGGTTAGCATCAGGCCCAGGATAGTGTTAGGGTTAGGGTTAGCATCAGCCCAAGGATAGTGTTAGGGTTAGGGTTAGGGTTAGCATCAGCCCTAGGATAGTGTTAGGGTTAGGGTTAGCATCAACCCTAGGATAGTGTTTGGGTTAGGGTTAGGGTTAGCATCAGCCCTAGGATAGTGTTAGGGTTAGGGTTAGGGTTAGCATCAGCCCTAGGACAGTGTTAGTGTTAGGGTTAGCATCAGCCCAAGGATAGTGTTAGTGTTAGGGTTAGGGTTAGCATCAGCCCTAGGATAGTGTTAGGGTTAGGGTTAGCATCAGCCCTAGGATAGTGTTAGGGTTAGGGTTAGGGTTAGCATCAGCCCTAGGATAGTGGTAGGGTTAGGGTTAGCATCAGCCCTAGGTTAGTGTTAGTGTTAGGGTTAGGGTTAGCATCAGCCCTAGGATAGTGTTATGGTTAGGGTTAGCATCAGGCCTAGGATAGTGTTAGGGTTAGGGTTAGCATCAGCCCTAGGATAGTGTTAGGGTTAGGGTTAGGGTTAGCATCAGCCGTAGGATAGTGTTAGGGTTAGGGTTAGCCTCAGCCCTAAGATAGTGTTAGAGTTAGGGTTAGGGTTAGCATCAGCCCTAGGATAGTGTTAGGGTTAGGGTTAGTGTTAGCATGAGCCCTTGGAGAGTGTTAGGGTTAGGGTTAGGGTTAGCATCAGCCCTAGGATAGTGTTAGTGTTAGGGTTAGCATCAGCCCTAGGATAGTGTTAGGGTTAGGGTTAGCATCAGCCCTAGGATAGTGTTAGGGTTAGGGTTAGGGTTAGCATCAGGCCTAGGATTGTGTTAGTGTTAGGGTTAGCATCAGCCCTAGGATAGTGTTAGGGTTAGGGTTAGGGTTAGCATCCGCCCTAGGATAGTGTTAGGGTTAGGGTTAGCATCAGCCCTAGGATAGTGTTAGGGTTAGGGTTAGGGTTAGCATCAGGCCTAGGATAGTGTTAGGGTTAGGGTTAGCATCAGCCCTAGGATAGTGTTAGGGTTAGGGTTAGGGTTAGCATCAGGCCTAGGATAGTGTTAGGGTTAGGGTTAGCATCAGCCCTAGGATAGTGTTAGGGTTAGGGTTAGGGTTAGCATCAGCCGTAGGATAGTGTTAGGGTTAGGGTTAGCCTCAGCCCTAAGATAGTGTTAGAGTTAGGGTTAGGGTTAGCATCAGCCCTAGGATAGTGTTAGGGTTAGGGTTAGGGTTAGCATCAGCCCTTGGAGAGTGTTAGGGTTAGGGTTAGGGTTAGCATCAGCCCTAGGATAGTGTTAGGGTTAGGGTTAGCATCAGCCCTAGGATAGTGTTAGGGTTAGGGTTAGGGTTAGGATCCGCCCTAGGATAATGTTAGGGTTAGTGTTAGGGTTAGCATCAGCCCTAGGATAGTGTTAGTGTTAGGGTTAGCATCAGCCCTAGGATAGTGTTAGGGTTAGGGTTAGGGTTAGCATCCGCCCTAGGATAGTGTTAGGGTTAGGGTTAGTGTTAGCATCAGCCCTAGGATAGTGTTAGTGTTAGGGTTAGGGTTAGCATCAGCCCTAGGATAGTGTTAGGGTTAGGGTTAGCATCAGCCCTAGGATAGTGTTTGGGTTAGGGTTAGGGTTAGCATCAGCCCTAGGATAGTGTTAGGGTTAGGGTTAGGGTTAGCATCAGCCCTAGGACAGTGTTAGTGTTAGGGTTAGCATCAGCCCAAGGATAGTGTTAGTGTTAGGGTTAGGGTTAGCATCAGCCCTAGGATAGTGTTAGGGTTAGGGTTAGCATCAGCCCTAGGATAGTGTTAGGGTTAGGGTTAGGGTTAGCATCAGCCCTAGGATAGTGTTAGGGTTAGGGTTAGCATCAGCCCTAGGTTAGTGTTAGTGTTAGCGTTAGGGTTAGCATCAGCCCTAGCATAGTGTTAGGGTTAGGGTTAGGGTTATCATCAGGCCTAGGATAGTGTTAGGGTTAGGGTTAGGGTTAGCATCAGTTCAAGGATAGTGTTAGGGTTAGCGTTAGGGTTAGCCTCTGCCCTAGGATAGTGTTAGGGTTAGGGTTAGGGTTAGCATCAGCCCAAGGATAGTGTTAGGGTTAGGGTTAGCATCAGCCCTAGGATAGTGTTAGGGTTAGGGTTAGGGTTAGCATCAGGCCCAGGATAGTGTTAGGGTTAGGGTTAGCATCAGCCCAAGGATACTGTTAGGGTTAGGGTTAGGGTTAGCATCAGCCCTAGGATAGTGTTAGGGTAGGGTTAGCATCAACCCTAGGATAGTGTTTGTGTTAGGGTTAGGGTTAGCATCAGCCCTAGGATAGTGTTAGGGTTAGGGTTAGGGTTAGCATCAGCCCTAGGATAGTGTTAGGGTTAGAGTTAGCATCAGCCCTATGTTAGTGTTAGTGTTAGGGTTAGGGTTAGCATCAGCCCTAGGATAGTGTTAGGGTTAGGGTTAGGGTTAGCATCAGTTCAAGGATAGTGTTAGGGTTAGCGTTAGGGTAGCATCAGCCCTAGGATAGTGTTAGGGTTAGGGTTAGGGTTAGCATCAGCCCTAGGATAGTGTTAGGGTTAGGGTTAGCATCAGCCCTAGGATAGTGTTAGGGTTAGGGTTAGGGTTATCATCAGGCCTAGGATAGTGTTAGGGTTAGGGTTAGCATCAGCCCTAGGATAGTGTTAGGGTTAGGGTTAGGGTTAGCATCAGCCCTAGGATAGTGTTAGGGTTAGGGTTAGCATCAGCCCTAGGATAGTGTTAGGGTTAGGGTTAGGGTTAGCATCAGGCCTAGGATAGTGTTAGGGTTAGGGTTAGCATCAGCCCTAGGATAGTGTTAGGGTTAGGGTTAGTGTTAGCATCAGCCGTAGGATAGTGTTAGGGTTAGGGTTAGCCTCAGCCCTAAGATAGTGTTAGAGTTAGGGTTAGGGTTAGCATCAGCCCTAGGATAGTGTTAGGGTTAGGGTTAGGGTTAGCATGAGCCCTTGGAGAGTGTTAGGGTTAGGGTTAGGGTTAGCATCCTCCCTAGGATAGTGTTAGGGTTAGGGTTAGCATCAGCCCTAGGATAGTGTTAGGGTTAGGGTTAGCATCAGCCCTGGGATAGTGTTAGGGTTAGGGTTAGGGTTAGGATCCGCCCTAGGATAATGTTAGGGTTAGGGTTAGGGTTAGAATCAGCCCTAGGATAGTGTTAGTGTTAGGGTTAGCATCAGCCCTAGGATAGTGTTAGGGTTAGGGTTAGGATTAGCATCCGCCCTAGGATAGTGTTAGGGTTAGGGTTAGTGTTAGCATCAGCCCTAGGATAGTGTTAGGGTTAGGGTTAACATAAACCCTAGGATAGTGTTAGGGTTAGGGTTAGGGTTATCATCAGGCCTAGGATAGTGTTAGGGTTAGGGTTATGGTTAGCATCAGTTCAAGGATAGTGTTAGGGTTAGCATCTACCCTAGGATAGTGTTAGGGTTAGGGTTAGGGTTAGCATCAGTTCAAGGATAGTGTTAGGGTTAGCCTTAGGGTTAGCATCAGCCCTAGGATAGTGTTAGTGTTAGGGTTAGGGTTATCATCAGGCCTAGGATAGTGTTAGGGTTAGGGTTAGGGTTAGCATCAGTTCAAGGATAGTGTTAGGGTTAGCGTTGGGGTTAGCATCTGCCCTAGGATAGTGTTAGGGTTAGGGTTAGGGTTAGCATCAGCCCAAGGATAGTGTTAGGGTTAGGGTTAGGGTTAGCATCAGCCCTAGGATAGTGTTAGGGTTAGGGTTAGGGTTAGCATCAGCCCTAGGATAGTGTTAGTGTTAGGGTTAGCATCAGCCCTAGGATAGTGTTAGGGTTAGGGTTAGGGTTAGCATCAGCCCTAGGATAGTGTTAGGGTTAGGGTTAGCATCAGCCCTAGGATAGTGTTAGGGTTAGGGTTAGGGTTAGCATCAGCCCTAGGATAGTGTTAGGGTTAGGGTTAGCATCAGCCCTATGTTAGTGTTAGTGTTAGGGTTAGGGTTAGCATCAGCCCTAGGACAGTGTTAGGGTTAGGGTTAGGGTTAGCATCAGTTCAAGGATAGTGTTAGGGTTAGCGTTAGGGTAGCATCAGCCCTAGGATAGTGTTAGGGTTAGGGTTAGGGTTAGCATCAGCCCTAGGATAGTGTAAGGGTTAGGGTTAGCATCAGCCCTAGGATAGTGTTAGGGTTAGGGTTAGCCTCAGCCCTAAGATAGTGTTAGAGTTAGGGTTAGGGTTAGCATCAGCCCTAGGATAATGTTAGGGTTAGGGTTAGGGTTAGCATCAGCCCTAGGATAGTGTTAGTGTTAGGGTTAGCATCAGCCCTAGGATAGTGTTAGGGTTAGGGTTAGGGTTAGCATCCGCCCTAGGATAGTGTTAGGGTTAGGGTTAGGGTTAGCATCAGCCCTAGGATAGTGTTAGGGTTAGGGTTAACATAAACCCTAGGATAGTGTTAGGGTTAGGGTTAGGGTTATCATCAGGCCTAGGATAGTGTTAGGGTTAGGGTTAGGGTTAGCATCAGTTCAAGGATAGTGTTAGGGTTAGCGTTAGGGTTAGCATCTGCCCTAGGATAGTGTTAGGGTTAGGGTTAGCATCAGCCCTAGGATAGTGTTAGGGTTAGTGTTAGGGTTAGCATCAGGCCCCGGATAGTGTTAGGGTTAGGGTTAGCATCAGCCCAAGGATAGTGTTAGGGTTAGGGTTAGGGTTAGCATCTGCCCTAGGATATTGTTAGGGTTAGGGTTAGGGTTAGCATCAGTCCAAGGATAGTGTTAGGGTTAAGGTTAGCATCAGCCTTAGGATAGTGTTAGGGTTAGGGTTAGGGTTAGCATCAGGCCCAGGATAGTGTTAGGGTTAGGGTTAGCATCAGCCCAAGGATAGTGTTAGGGTTAGGGTTAGGGTTAGCATCAGCCCTAGGATAGTGTTAGGGTTAGGGTTAGCATCAACCCTAGGATAGTGTTTGGGTTAGGGTTAGGGTTAGCATCAGCCCTAGGATAGTGTTAGGGTTAGGGTTAGCCTCAGCCCTAGGAGAGTGTTAGGGTTAGGGATAGGGTTAGTATCAGGCCTAGGATAGTGTTAGGGTTAGGGTTAGGGTTAGCATCAGCCCTAGGATAGTGTTAGGGTTAGGGTTAGCATCAGCCTTAGGATAGTGTCAGGGTTAGGGTTAGGGTTATCATCAGGCCTAGGATAGTGTTAGGGTTAGGGTTAGCATCAGCTCTAGGATAGTGTTAGGGTTAGGGTTAGGGTTAGCATCAGCCCTAGGATAGTGTTAAAGTTAGGGTTATGGTTATCATCAGGCCTAGTATAGTGTGAGGTCTAGGGTTAGCATCAGACTTAGGATAGTGTTAGGGTTAGGGTTAGGGTTAGCATCAGCCCTAGGATAGTGTTAAGGTTAGGGTTATCATCAGGCCTAGGATAGTGTTAGGGTTAGGGTTAGCATCAGCCCTAGGATAGTGTTAGGGTTAGGGTTAGGGTTAGCATCAGCCCTAGGATAGTGTTAGGGTTAGGGTTAGCATCAGCCCTAGGATAGTGTTAGGGTTAGGGTTAGGGTTAGCATCAGGCCTAGGATAGTGTTAGGGTTAGGGTTAGCATCAGCCCTAGGATAGTGTTAGGGTTAGGGTTAGGGTTAGCATCAGCCCTTGGAGAGTGTTAGGGTTAGGGTTAGGGTTAGCATCGGCCCTAGGATAGTGTTAGTGTTAGGGTTAGCATCAGCCCAAGGATAGTGTTAGGGTTAGGGTTAGGGTTAGCATCAGCCCTAGGATAGTGTTAGGGTTAGGGTTAGCATCAGCCCTAGGATAGTGTTAGGGTTAGGGTTAGGGTTAGCATCAGGCCCAGGATAGTGTTAGGGTTAGGGTTAGCATCAGCCCAAGGATAGTGTTAGGGTTAGGGTTAGGGTTAGCATCAGCCCTAGGATAGTGTTAGGGTTAGGGTTAGCATCAACCCTAGGATAGTGTTTGGGTTAGGGTTAGGGTTAGCATCAGCCCTAGGATAGTGTTAGGGTTAGGGTTAGGGTTAGCATCAGCCCTAGGACAGTGTTAGTGTTAGGGTTAGCATCAGCCCAAGGATAGTGTTAGTGTTAGGGTTAGGGTTAGCATCAGCCCTAGGATAGTGTTAGGGTTAGGGTTAGCATCAGCCCTAGGATAGTGTTAGGGTTAGGGTTAGGGTTAGCATCAGCCCTAGGATAGTGGTAGGGTTAGGGTTAGCATCAGCCCTAGGTTAGTGTTAGTGTTAGGGTTAGGGTTAGCATCAGCCCTAGGATAGTGTTATGGTTAGGGTTAGCATCAGGCCTAGGATAGTGTTAGGGTTAGGGTTAGCATCAGCCCTAGGATAGTGTTAGGGTTAGGGTTAGGGTTAGCATCAGCCGTAGGATAGTGTTAGGGTTAGGGTTAGCCTCAGCCCTAAGATAGTGTTAGAGTTAGGGTTAGGGTTAGCATCAGCCCTAGGATAGTGTTAGGGTTAGGGTTAGTGTTAGCATGAGCCCTTGGAGAGTGTTAGGGTTAGGGTTAGGGTTAGCATCAGCCCTAGGATAGTGTTAGTGTTAGGGTTAGCATCAGCCCTAGGATAGTGTTAGGGTTAGGGTTAGCATCAGCCCTAGGATAGTGTTAGGGTTAGGGTTAGGGTTAGCATCAGGCCTAGGATTGTGTTAGTGTTAGGGTTAGCATCAGCCCTAGGATAGTGTTAGGGTTAGGGTTAGGGTTAGCATCCGCCCTAGGATAGTGTTAGGGTTAGGGTTAGCATCAGCCCTAGGATAGTGTTAGGGTTAGGGTTAGGGTTAGCATCAGGCCTAGGATAGTGTTAGGGTTAGGGTTAGCATCAGCCCTAGGATAGTGTTAGGGTTAGGGTTAGGGTTAGCATCAGGCCTAGGATAGTGTTAGGGTTAGGGTTAGCATCAGCCCTAGGATAGTGTTAGGGTTAGGGTTAGGGTTAGCATCAGCCGTAGGATAGTGTTAGGGTTAGGGTTAGCCTCAGCCCTAAGATAGTGTTAGAGTTAGGGTTAGGGTTAGCATCAGCCCTAGGATAGTGTTAGGGTTAGGGTTAGGGTTAGGATCCGCCCTAGGATAATGTTAGGGTTAGGGTTAGGGTTAGCATCAGCCCTAGGATAGTGTTAGTGTTAGGGTTAGCATCAGCCCTAGGATAGTGTTAGGGTTAGGGTTAGGGTTAGCATCCGCCCTAGGATAGTGTTAGGGTTAGGGTTAGTGTTAGCATCAACCCTAGGATAGTGTTAGGGTTAGGGTTAACATAAACCCTAGGATAGTGTTAGGGTTAGGGTTAGGGTTATCATCAGGCCTAGGATAGTGTTAGGGTTAGGGTTATGGTTAGCATCAGTTCAAGGATAGTGTTAGGGTTAGCATCTACCCTAGGATAGTGTTAGGGTTAGGGTTAGGGTTAGCATCAGTTCAAGGATAGTGTTAGGGTTAGCCTTAGGGTTAGCATCAGCCCTAGGATAGTGTTAGTGTTAGGGTTAGGGTTATCATCAGGCCTAGGATAGTGTTAGGGTTAGGGTTAGGGTTAGCATCAGTTCAAGGATAGTGTTAGGGTTAGCGTTGGGGTTAGCATCTGCCCTAGGATAGTGTTAGGGTTAGGGTTAGGGTTAGCATCAGCCCAAGGATAGTGTTAGGGTTAGGGTTAGGGTTAGCATCAGCCCTAGGATAGTGTTAGGGTTAGGGTTAGGGTTAGCATCAGCCCTAGGATAGTGTTAGTGTTAGGGTTAGCATCAGCCCTAGGATAGTGTTAGGGTTAGGGTTAGGGTTAGCATCAGCCCTAGGATAGTGTTAGGGTTAGGGTTAGCATCAGCCCTAGGATAGTGTTAGGGTTAGGGTTAGGGTTAGCATCAGCCCTAGGATAGTGTTAGGGTTAGGGTTAGCATCAGCCCTATGTTAGTGTTAGTGTTAGGGTTAGGGTTAGCATCAGCCCTAGGACAGTGTTAGGGTTAGGGTTAGGGTTAGCATCAGTTCAAGGATAGTGTTAGGGTTAGCGTTAGGGTAGCATCAGCCCTAGGATAGTGTTAGGGTTAGGGTTAGGGTTAGCATCAGCCCTAGGATAGTGTAAGGGTTAGGGTTAGCATCAGCCCTAGGATAGTGTTAGGGTTAGGGTTAGCCTCAGCCCTAAGATAGTGTTAGAGTTAGGGTTAGGGTTAGCATCAGCCCTAGGATAATGTTAGGGTTAGGGTTAGGGTTAGCATCAGCCCTAGGATAGTGTTAGTGTTAGGGTTAGCATCAGCCCTAGGATAGTGTTAGGGTTAGGGTTAGGGTTAGCATCCGCCCTAGGATAGCGTTAGGGTTAGGGTTAGGGTTAGCATCAGCCCTAGGATAGTGTTAGGGTTAGGGTTAACATAAACCCTAGGATAGTGTTAGGGTTAGGGTTAGGGTTATCATCAGGCCTAGGATAGTGTTAGGGTTAGGGTTAGGGTTAGCATCAGTTCAAGGATAGTGTTAGGGTTAGCGTTAGGGTTAGCATCTGCCCTAGGATAGTGTTAGGGTTAGGGTTAGCATCAGCCCTAGGATAGTGTTAGGGTTAGTGTTAGGGTTAGCATCAGGCCCCGGATAGTGTTAGGGTTAGGGTTAGCATCAGCCCAAGGATAGTGTTAGGGTTAGGGTTAGGGTTAGCATCTGCCCTAGGATATTGTTAGGGTTAGGGTTAGGGTTAGCATAAGTCCAAGGATAGTGTTAGGGTTAAGGTTAGCATCAGCCTTAGGATAGTGTTAGGGTTACGGTTAGGGTTAGCATCAGGCCCAGGATAGTGTTAGGGTTAGGGTTAGCATCAGCCCAAGGATAGTGTTAGGGTTAGGGTTAGGGTTAGCATCAGCCCTAGGATAGTGTTAGGGTTAGGGTTAGCATCAACCCTAGGATAGTGTTTGGGTTAGGGTTAGGGTTAGCATCAGCCCTAGGATAGTGTTAGGGTTAGGGTTAGCCTCAGCCCTAGGAGAGTGTTAGGGTTAGGGATAGGGTTAGTATCAGGCCTAGGATAGTGTTAGGGTTAGGGTTAGGGTTAGCATCAGCCCTAGGATAGTGTTAGGGTTAGGGTTAGCATCAGCCTTAGGATAGTGTCAGGGTTAGGGTTAGGGTTATCATCAGGCCTAGGATAGTGTTAGGGTTAGGGTTAGCATCAGCTCTAGGATAGTGTTAGGGTTAGGGTTAGGGTTAGCATCAGCCCTAGGATAGTGTTAAAGTTAGGGTTATGGTTATCATCAGGCCTAGTATAGTGTGAGGTCTAGGGTTAGCATCAGACTTAGGATAGTTTTAGGGTTAGGGTTAGGGTTAGCATCAGCCCTAGGATAGTGTTAAGGTTAGGGTTATCATCAGGCCTAGGATAGTGTTAGGGTTAGGGTTAGCATCAGCCCTAGGATAGTGTTAGGGTTAGGGTTAGGGTTAGCATCAGCCCTAGGATAGTGTTAGGGTTAGGGTTAGCATCAGCCCTAGGATAGTGTTAGGGTTAGGGTTAGGGTTAGCATCAGGCCTAGGATAGTGTTAGGGTTAGGGTTAGCATCAGCCCTAGGATAGTGTTAGGGTTAGGGTTAGGGTTAGCATCAGCCCTTGGAGAGTGTTAGGGTTAGGGTTAGGGTTAGCATCGGCCCTAGGATAGTGTTAGTGTTAGGGTTAGCATCAGCCCAAGGATAGTGTTAGGGTTAGGGTTAGGGTTAGCATCAGCCCTAGGATAGTGTTAGGGTTAGGGTTAGCATCAGCCCTAGGATAGTGTTAGGGTTAGGGTTAGGGTTAGCATCAGGCCCAGGATAGTGTTAGGGTTAGGGTTAGCATCAGCCCAAGGATAGTGTTAGGGTTAGGGTTAGGGTTAGCATCAGCCCTAGGATAGTGTTAGGGTTAGGGTTAGCATCAACCCTAGGATAGTGTTTGGGTTAGGGTTAGGGTTAGCATCAGCCCTAGGATAGTGTTAGGGTTAGGGTTAGGGTTAGCATCAGCCCTAGGACAGTGTTAGTGTTAGGGTTAGCATCAGCCCAAGGATAGTGTTAGTGTTAGGGTTAGGGTTAGCATCAGCCCTAGGATAGTGTTAGGGTTAGGGTTAGCATCAGCCCTAGGATAGTGTTAGGGTTAGGGTTAGGGTTAGCATCAGCCCTAGGATAGTGGTAGGGTTAGGGTTAGCATCAGCCCTAGGTTAGTGTTAGTGTTAGGGTTAGGGTTAGCATCAGCCCTAGGATAGTGTTATGGTTAGGGTTAGCATCAGGCCTAGGATAGTGTTAGGGTTAGGGTTAGCATCAGCCCTAGGATAGTGTTAGGGTTAGGGTTAGGGTTAGCATCAGCCGTAGGATAGTGTTAGGGTTAGGGTTAGCCTCAGCCCTAAGATAGTGTTAGAGTTAGGGTTAGGGTTAGCATCAGCCCTAGGATAGTGTTAGGGTTAGGGTTAGTGTTAGCATGAGCCCTTGGAGAGTGTTAGGGTTAGGGTTAGGGTTAGCATCAGCCCTAGGATAGTGTTAGTGTTAGGGTTAGCATCAGCCCTAGGATAGTGTTAGGGTTAGGGTTAGCATCAGCCCTAGGATAGTGTTAGGGTTAGGGTTAGGGTTAGCATCAGGCCTAGGATTGTGTTAGTGTTAGGGTTAGCATCAGCCCTAGGATAGTGTTAGGGTTAGGGTTAGGGTTAGCATCCGCCCTAGGATAGTGTTAGGGTTAGGGTTAGCATCAGCCCTAGGATAGTGTTAGGGTTAGGGTTAGGGTTAGCATCAGGCCTAGGATAGTGTTAGGGTTAGGGTTAGCATCAGCCCTAGGATAGTGTTAGGGTTAGGGTTAGGGTTAGCATCAGGCCTAGGATAGTGTTAGGGTTAGGGTTAGCATCAGCCCTAGGATAGTGTTAGGGTTAGGGTTAGGGTTAGCATCAGCCGTAGGATAGTGTTAGGGTTAGGGTTAGCCTCAGCCCTAAGATAGTGTTAGAGTTAGGGTTAGGGTTAGCATCAGCCCTAGGATAGTGTTAGGGTTAGGGTTAGGGTTAGCATCAGCCCTTGGAGAGTGTTAGGGTTAGGGTTAGGGTTAGCATCAGCCCTAGGATAGTGTTAGGGTTAGGGTTAGCATCAGCCCTAGGATAGTGTTAGGGTTAGGGTTAGGGTTAGGATCCGCCCTAGGATAATGTTAGGGTTAGGGTTAGGGTTAGCATCAGCCCTAGGATAGTGTTAGTGTTAGGGTTAGCATCAGCCCTAGGATAGTGTTAGGGTTAGGGTTAGGGTTAGCATCCGCCCTAGGATAGTGTTAGGGTTAGGGTTAGTGTTAGCATCAGCCCTAGGATAGTGTTAGTGTTAGGGTTAGGGTTAGCATCAGCCCTAGGATAGTGTTAGGGTTAGGGTTAGCATCAGCCCTAGGATAGTGTTAGGGTTAGGGTTAGCATCAGCCCTGGGATAGTGTTAGGGTTAGGGTTAGGGTTAGGATCCGCCCTAGGATAATGTTAGGGTTAGGGTTAGGGTTAGAATCAGCCCTAGGATAGTGTTAGTGTTAGGGTTAGCATCAGCCCTAGGATAGTGTTAGGGTTAGGGTTAGGATTAGCATCCGCCCTAGGATAGTGTTAGGGTTAGGGTTAGTGTTAGCATCAGCCCTAGGATAGTGTTAGGGTTAGGGTTAACATAAACCCTAGGATAGTGTTAGGGTTAGGGTTAGGGTTATCATCAGGCCTAGGATAGTGTTAGGGTTAGGGTTATGGTTAGCATCAGTTCAAGGATAGTGTTAGGGTTAGCATCTACCCTAGGATAGTGTTAGGGTTAGGGTTAGGGTTAGCATCAGTTCAAGGATAGTGTTAGGGTTAGCCTTAGGGTTAGCATCAGCCCTAGGATAGTGTTAGTGTTAGGGTTAGGGTTATCATCAGGCCTAGGATAGTGTTAGGGTTAGGGTTAGGGTTAGCATCAGTTCAAGGATAGTGTTAGGGTTAGCGTTGGGGTTAGCATCTGCCCTAGGATAGTGTTAGGGTTAGGGTTAGGGTTAGCATCAGCCCAAGGATAGTGTTAGGGTTAGGGTTAGGGTTAGCATCAGCCCTAGGATAGTGTTAGGGTTAGGGTTAGGGTTAGCATCAGCCCTAGGATAGTGTTAGTGTTAGGGCTAGCATCAGCCCTAGGATAGTGTTAGGGTTAGGGTTAGGGTTAGCATCAGCCCTAGGATAGTGTTAGGGTTAGGGTTAGCATCAGCCCTAGGATAGTGTTTGGGTTAGGGTTAGGGTTAGCATCAGCCCTAGGATAGTGTTAGGGTTAGGGTTAGGGTTAGCATCAGCCCTAGGACAGTGTTAGTGTTAGGGTTAGCATCAGCCCAAGGATAGTGTTAGTGTTAGGGTTAGGGTTAGCATCAGCCCTAGGATAGTGTTAGGGTTAGGGTTAGCATCAGCCCTAGGATAGTGTTAGGGTTAGGGTTAGGGTTAGCATCAGCCCTAGGATAGTGTTAGGGTTAGGGTTAGCATCAGCCCTAGGTTAGTGTTAGTGTTAGGGTTAGGGTTAGCATCAGCCCTAGGATAGTGTTAGGGTTAGGGTTAGGGTTAGCATCAGTTCAAGGATAGTGTTAGGGTTAGCGTTAGGGTTAGCATCAGCCCTAGCATAGTGTTAGGGTTAGGGTTAGGGTTATCATCAGGCCTAGGATAGTGTTAGGGTTAGGGTTAGGGTTAGCATCAGTTCAAGGATAGTGTTAGGGTTAGCGTTAGGGTTAGCCTCTGCCCTAGGATAGTGTTAGGGTTAGGGTTAGGGTTAGCATCAGCCCAAGGATAGCGTTAGGGTTAGGGTTAGCATCAGCCCTAGGATAGTGTTAGGGTTAGGGTTAGGGTTAGCATCAGGCCCAGGATAGTGTTAGGGTTAGGGTTAGCATCAGCCCAAGGATACTGTTAGGGTTAGGGTTAGGGTTAGCATCAGCCCTAGGATAGTGTTAGGGTTAGGGTTAGCATCAACCCTAGGATAGTGTTTGGGTTAGGGTTAGGGTTAGCATCAGCCCTAGGATAGTGTTAGGGTTAGGGTTAGGGTTAGCATCAGCCCTAGGATAGTGTTAGGGTTAGAGTTAGCATCAGCCCTATGTTAGTGTTAGTGTTAGGGTTAGGGTTAGCATCAGCCCTAGGATAGTGTTAGGGTTAGGGTTAGGGTTAGCATCAGTTCAAGGATAGTGTTAGGGTTAGCGTTAGGGTAGCATCAGCCCTAGGATAGTGTTAGGGTTAGGGTTAGGGTTAGCATCAGCCCTAGGATAGTGTTAGGGTTAGGGTTAGCATCAGCCCTAGGATAGTGTTAGGGTTAGGGTTAGGGTTATCATCAGGCCTAGGATAGTGTTAGGGTTAGGGTTAGCATCAGCCCTAGGATAGTGTTACGGTTAGGGTTAGGGTTAGCATCAGCCCTAGGATAGTGTTAGGGTTAGGGTTAGCATCAGCCCTAGGATAGTGTTAGGGTTAGGGTTAGGGTTAGCATCAGGCCTAGGATAGTGTTAGGGTTAGGGTTAGCATCAGCCCTAGGATAGTGTTAGGGTTAGGGTTAGTGTTAGCATCAGCCGTAGGATAGTGTTAGGGTTAGGGTTAGCCTCAGCCCTAAGATAGTGTTAGAGTTAGGGTTAGGGTTAGCATCAGCCCTAGGATAGTGTTAGGGTTAGGGTTAGGGTTAGCATGAGCCCTTGGAGAGTGTTAGGGTTAGGGTTAGGGTTAGCATCCTCCCTAGGATAGTGTTAGGGTTAGGGTTAGCATCAGCCCTAGGATAGTGTTAGGGTTAGGGTTAGCATCAGCCCTGGGATAGTGTTAGGGTTAGGGTTAGGGTTAGGATCCGCCCTAGGATAATGTTAGGGTTAGGGTTAGGGTTAGAATCAGCCCTAGGATAGTGTTAGTGTTAGGGTTAGCATCAGCCCTAGGATAGTGTTAGGGTTAGGGTTAGGATTAGCATCCGCCCTAGGATAGTGTTAGGGTTAGGGTTAGTGTTAGCATCAGCCCTAGGATAGTGTTAGGGTTAGGGTTAACATAAACCCTAGGATAGTGTTAGGGTTAGGGTTAGGGTTATCATCAGGCCTAGGATAGTGTTAGGGTTAGGGTTATGGTTAGCATCAGTTCAAGGATAGTGTTAGGGTTAGCATCTACCCTAGGATAGTGTTAGGGTTAGGGTTAGGGTTAGCATCAGTTCAAGGATAGTGTTAGGGTTAGCCTTAGGGTTAGCATCAGCCCTAGGATAGTGTTAGTGTTAGGGTTAGGGTTATCATCAGGCCTAGGATAGTGTTAGGGTTAGGGTTAGGGTTAGCATCAGTTCAAGGATAGTGTTAGGGTTAGCGTTGGGGTTAGCATCTGCCCTAGGATAGTGTTAGGGTTAGGGTTAGGGTTAGCATCAGCCCAAGGATAGTGTTAGGGTTAGGGTTAGGGTTAGCATCAGCCCTAGGATAGTGTTAGGGTTAGGGTTAGGGTTAGCATCAGCCCTAGGATAGTGTTAGTGTTAGGGTTAGCATCAGCCCTAGGATAGTGTTAGGGTTAGGGTTAGGGTTAGCATCAGCCCTAGGATAGTGTTAGGGTTAGGGTTAGCATCAGCCCTAGGATAGTGTTAGGGTTAGGGTTAGGGTTAGCATCAGCCCTAGGATAGTGTTAGGGTTAGGGTTAGCATCAGCCCTATGTTAGTGTTAGTGTTAGGGTTAGGGTTAGCATCAGCCCTAGGACAGTGTTAGGGTTAGGGTTAGGGTTAGCATCAGTTCAAGGATAGTGTTAGGGTTAGCGTTAGGGTAGCATCAGCCCTAGGATAGTGTTAGGGTTAGGGTTAGGGTTAGCATCAGCCCTAGGATAGTGTAAGGGTTAGGGTTAGCATCAGCCCTAGGATAGTGTTAGGGTTAGGGTTAGCCTCAGCCCTAAGATAGTGTTAGAGTTAGGGTTAGGGTTAGCATCAGCCCTAGGATAATGTTAGGGTTAGGGTTAGGGTTAGCATCAGCCCTAGGATAGTGTTAGTGTTAGGGTTAGCATCAGCCCTAGGATAGTGTTAGGGTTAGGGTTAGGGTTAGCATCCGCCCTAGGATAGTGTTAGGGTTAGGGTTAGGGTTAGCATCAGCCCTAGGATAGTGTTAGGGTTAGGGTTAACATAAACCCTAGGATAGTGTTAGGGTTAGGGTTAGGGTTATCATCAGGCCTAGGATAGTGTTAGGGTTAGGGTTAGGGTTAGCATCAGTTCAAGGATAGTGTTAGGGTTAGCGTTAGGGTTAGCATCTGCCCTAGGATAGTGTTAGGGTTAGGGTTAGCATCAGCCCTAGGATAGTGTTAGGGTTAGTGTTAGGGTTAGCATCAGGCCCCGGATAGTGTTAGGGTTAGGGTTAGCATCAGCCCAAGGATAGTGTTAGGGTTAGGGTTAGGGTTAGCATCTGCCCTAGGATATTGTTAGGGTTAGGGTTAGGGTTAGCATCAGTCCAAGGATAGTGTTAGGGTTAAGGTTAGCATCAGCCTTAGGATAGTGTTAGGGTTAGGGTTAGGGTTAGCATCAGGCCCAGGATAGTGTTACGGTTAGGGTTAGCATCAGCCCAAGGATAGTGTTAGGGTTAGGGTTAGGGTTAGCATCAGCCCTAGGATAGTGTTAGGGTTAGGGTTAGCATCAACCCTAGGATAGTGTTTGGGTTAGGGTTAGGGTTAGCATCAGCCCTAGGATAGTGTTAGGGTTAGGGTTAGCATCAGCCCTAGGAGAGTGTTAGGGTTAGGGTTAGGGTTAGCATCAGGCCTAGGATAGTGTTAGGGTTAGGGTTAGCATCAGCCCTAGGATAGTGTTAGGGTTAGGGTTAGTGTTAGCATCAGCCGTAGGATAGTGTTAGGGTTAGGGTTAGCCTCAGCCCTAAGAGAGTGTTAGAGTTAGGGTTAGGGTTAGCATCAGCCCTAGGATAGTGTTAGGGTTAGGGTTAGGGTTAGCATGAGCCCTTGGAGAGTGTTAGGGTTAGGGTTAGGGTTAGCATCCTCCCTAGGATAGTGTTAGGGTTAGGGTTAGCATCAGCCCTAGGATAGTGTTAGGGTTAGGGTTAGCATCAGCCCTGGGATAGTGTTAGGGTTAGGGTTAGGGTTAGGATCCGCCCTAGGATAATGTTAGGGTTAGGGTTAGGGTTAGAATCAGCCCTAGGATAGTGTTAGTGTTAGGGTTAGCATCAGCCCTAGGATAGTGTTAGGGTTAGGGTTAGGATTAGCATCCGCCCTAGGATAGTGTTAGGGTTAGGGTTAGTGTTAGCATCAGCCCTAGGATAGTGTTAGGGTTAGGGTTAACATAAACCCTAGGATAGTGTTAGGGTTAGGGTTAGGGTTATCATCAGGCCTAGGATAGTGTTAGGGTTAGGGTTATGGTTAGCATCAGTTCAAGGATAGTGTTAGGGTTAGCATCTACCCTAGGATAGTGTTAGGGTTAGGGTTAGGGTTAGCATCAGTTCAAGGATAGTGTTAGGGTTAGCCTTAGGGTTAGCATCAGCCCTAGGATAGTGTTAGTGTTAGGGTTAGGGTTATCATCAGGCCTAGGATAGTGTTAGGGTTAGGGTTAGGGTTAGCATCAGTTCAAGGATAGTGTTAGGGTTAGCGTTGGGGTTAGCATCTGCCCTAGGATAGTGTTAGGGTTAGGGTTAGGGTTAGCATCAGCCCAAGGATAGTGTTAGGGTTAGGGTTAGGGTTAGCATCAGCCCTAGGATAGTGTTAGGGTTAGGGTTAGGGTTAGCATCAGCCCTAGGATAGTGTTAGTGTTAGGGTTAGCATCAGCCCTAGGATAGTGTTAGGGTTAGGGTTAGGGTTAGCATCAGCCCTAGGATAGTGTTAGGGTTAGGGTTAGCATCAGCCCTAGGATAGTGTTAGGGTTAGGGTTAGGGTTAGCATCAGCCCTAGGATAGTGTTAGGGTTAGGGTTAGCATCAGCCCTATGTTAGTGTTAGTGTTAGGGTTAGGGTTAGCATCAGCCCTAGGACAGTGTTAGGGTTAGGGTTAGGGTTAGCATCAGTTCAAGGATAGTGTTAGGGTTAGCGTTAGGGTAGCATCAGCCCTAGGATAGTGTTAGGGTTAGGGTTAGGGTTAGCATCAGCCCTAGGATAGTGTAAGGGTTAGGGTTAGCATCAGCCCTAGGATAGTGTTAGGGTTAGGGTTAGCCTCAGCCCTAAGATAGTGTTAGAGTTAGGGTTAGGGTTAGCATCAGCCCTAGGATAATGTTAGGGTTAGGGTTAGGGTTAGCATCAGCCCTAGGATAGTGTTAGTGTTAGGGTTAGCATCAGCCCTAGGATAGTGTTAGGGTTAGGGTTAGGGTTAGCATCCGCCCTAGGATAGTGTTAGGGTTAGGGTTAGGGTTAGCATCAGCCCTAGGATAGTGTTAGGGTTAGGGTTAACATAAACCCTAGGATAGTGTTAGGGTTAGGGTTAGGGTTATCATCAGGCCTAGGATAGTGTTAGGGTTAGGGTTAGGGTTAGCATCAGTTCAAGGATAGTGTTAGGGTTAGCGTTAGGGTTAGCATCTGCCCTAGGATAGTGTTAGGGTTAGGGTTAGCATCAGCCCTAGGATAGTGTTAGGGTTAGTGTTAGGGTTAGCATCAGGCCCCGGATAGTGTTAGGGTTAGGGTTAGCATCAGCCCAAGGATAGTGTTAGGGTTAGGGTTAGGGTTAGCATCTGCCCTAGGATATTGTTAGGGTTAGGGTTAGGGTTAGCATCAGTCCAAGGATAGTGTTAGGGTTAAGGTTAGCATCAGCCTTAGGATAGTGTTAGGGTTAGGGTTAGGGTTAGCATCAGGCCCAGGATAGTGTTACGGTTAGGGTTAGCATCAGCCCAAGGATAGTGTTAGGGTTAGGGTTAGGGTTAGCATCAGCCCTAGGATAGTGTTAGGGTTAGGGTTAGCATCAACCCTAGGATAGTGTTTGGGTTAGGGTTAGGGTTAGCATCAGCCCTAGGATAGTGTTAGGGTTAGGGTTAGCCTCAGCCCTAGGAGAGTGTTAGGGTTAGGGATAGGGTTAGCATCAGCCCTAGGATAGTGTTAAAGTTAGGGTTATGGTTATCATCAGGCCTAGTATAGTGTGAGGTCTAGGGTTAGCATCAGACTTAGGATAGTGTTAGGGTTAGGGTTAGGGTTAGCATCAGCCCTAGGATAGTGTTAAGGTTAGGGTTATCATCAGGCCTAGGATAGTGTTAGGGTTAGGGTTAGCATCAGCCCTAGGATAGTGTTAGGGTTAGGGTTAGGGTTAGCATCAGCCCTAGGATAGTGTTAGGGTTAGGGTTAGCATCAGCCCTAGGATAGTGTTAGGGTTAGGGTTAGGGTTAGCATCAGGCCTAGGATAGTGTTAGGGTTAGGGTTAGCATCAGCCCTAGGATAGTGTTAGGGTTAGGGTTAGGGTTAGCATCAGCCCTTGGAGAGTGTTAGGGTTAGGGTTAGGGTTAGCATCGGCCCTAGGATAGTGTTAGTGTTAGGGTTAGCATCAGCCCAAGGATAGTGTTAGGGTTAGGGTTAGGGTTAGCATCAGCCCTAGGATAGTGTTAGGGTTAGGGTTAGCATCAGCCCTAGGATAGTGTTAGGGTTAGGGTTAGGGTTAGCATCAGCCCTAGGATAGTGTTAGGGTTAGGGTTAGCATCAGCCCTAGGTTAGTGTTAGTGTTAGGGTTAGGGTTAGCATCAGCCCTAGGATAGTGTTAGGGTTAGGGTTAGGGTTAGCATCAGTTCAAGGATAGTGTTAGGGTTAGCGTTAGGGTTAGCATCTGCCCTAGGATAGTGTTAGGGTTAGGGTTAGGGTTAGCATCAGCCCAAGGATAGTGTTAGGTTTAGGGTTAGCATCAGCCCTAGGATAGTGTTAGGGTTAGGGTTAGGGTTAGCATCAGGCCCAGGATAGTGTTAGGGTTAGGGTTAGCATCAGCCCAAGGATACTGTTAGGGTTAGGGTTAGGGTTAGCATCAGCCCTAGGATAGTGTTAGGGTTAGGGTTAGCATCAACCCTAGGATAGTGTTTGGGTTAGGGTTAGGGTTAGCATCAGCCCTAGGATAGTGTTAGGGTTAGGGTTAGGGTTAGCATCAGCCCTAGGATAGTGTTAGTGTTAGGGTTATCATCAGGCCTAGGATAGTGTTAGGGTTAGGGTTAGGGTTAGCATCAGCCCTAGGATATTGTTAGGGTTAGGGTTAGCATCAGCCCTAGGATAGTGTTAGGGTTAGGGTTAGGGTTAGCATCAGCCCTAGGATAGTGTTAGGGTTAGAGTTAGCATCAGCCCTATGTTAGTGTTAGTGTTAGGGTTAGGGTTAGCATCAGCCCTAGGATAGTGTTAGGGTTAGGGTTAGGGTTAGCATCAGTTCAAGGATAGTGTTAGGGTTAGCGTTAGGGTAGCATCAGCCCTAGGATAGTGTTAGGGTTAGGGTTAGGGTTAGCATCAGCCCTAGGATAGTGTTAGGGTTAGGGTTAGCATCAGCCCTAGGATAGTGTTAGGGTTAGGGTTAGGGTTATCATCAGCCCTAGGATAGTGTTAGGGTTAGGGTTAGGGTTATCATCAGGCCTACTATAGTGTTAGGGTTAGAGTTAGGGTTAGCATCAGCCCTAGGATAGTGTTAGGGTTAGGGTTAGCATCAGCCCTAGGATAGTGTTAGGGTTAGGGTTAGGGTTAGCATCAGGCCTAGGATAGTGTTAGGGTTAGGGTTAGCATCAGCCCTAGGATAGTGTTAGGGTTAGGGTTAGGGTTAGCATCAGCCGTAGGATAGTGTTAGGGTTAGGGTTAGCCTCAGCCCTAAGATAGTGTTAGAGTTAGGGTTAGGGTTAGCATCAGCCCTAGGATAGTGTTAGGGTTAGGGTTAGGGTTAGCATGAGCCCTTGGAGAGTGTTAGGGTTAGGGTTAGGGTTAGCATCAGCCCTAGGATAGTGTTAGTGTTAGGGTTAGCATCAGCCCTAGGATAGTGTTAGGGTTAGGGTTAGCATCAGCCCTGGGATAGTGTTAGGGTTAGGGTTAGGGTTAGGATCCGCCCTAGGATAATGTTAGGGTTAGGGTTAGGGTTAGCATCAGCCCTAGGATAGTGTTAGTGTTAGGGTTAGCATCAGCCCTAGGATAGTGTTAGGGTTAGGGTTAGGATTAGCATCCGCCCTAGGATAGTGTTAGGGTTAGGGTTAGTGTTAGCATCAGCCCTAGGATAGTGTTAGGGTTAGGGTTAACATAAACCCTAGGATAGTGTTAGGGTTAGGGTTAGGGTTATCATCAGGCCTAGGATAGTGTTAGGGTTAGGGTTATGGTTAGCATCAGTTCAAGGATAGTGTTAGGGTTAGCGTTAGGGTTAGCATCTGCCCTAGGATAGTGCTAGGGTTAGGGTTAGGGTTAGCATCAGCCCAAGGATAGTGTTAGGGTTAGGGTTAGCATCAGCCCTAGGATGTGTTAGGGTTAGGGTTAGGGTTAGCATCAGTTCAAGGATAGTGTTAGGGTTAGCGTTAGGGTTAGCATCAGCCCTAGGATAGTGTTAGTGTTAGGGTTAGGGTTATCATCAGGCCTAGGATAGTGTTAGGGTTAGGGTTAGGGTTAGCATCAGCCCAAGGATAGTGTTAGGGTTAGGGTTAGCATCAGCCCTAGGATGTGTTAGGGTTAGGGTTAGGGTTAGCATCAGTTCAAGGATAGTGTTAGGGTTAGCGTTAGGGTTAGCATCAGCCCTAGGATAGTGTTAGGGTTAGGGTTAGGGTTAGCATCAGCCCAAGGATAGTGTTAGGGTTAGGGTTAGGGTTAGCATCAGCCCTAGGATAGTGTTAGGGTTAGGGTTAGCATCAACCCTAGGATAGTGTTTGGGTTAGGGTTAGGGTTAGCATCAGCCCTAGGATAGTGTTAGGGTTAGGGTTAGGGTTAGCATCAGCCCTAGGATAGTGTTAGTGTTAGGGTTAGCATCAGCCCTAGGATAGTGTTAGGGTTAGGGTTAGGGTTAGCATCAGCCCTAGGATAGTGTTAGGGTTAGGGTTAGCATCAGCCCTAGGATAGTGTTAGGGTTAGGGTTAGGGTTAGCATTAGCCCTAGGATAGTGTTAGGGTTAGGGTTAGCATCAGCCCTATGTTAGTGTTAGTGTTAGGGTTAGGGTTAGCATCAGCCCTAGGACAGTGTTAGGGTTAGGGTTAGGGTTAGCATCAGTTCAAGGATAGTGTTAGGGTTAGCGTTAGGGTAGCATCAGCCCTAGGATAGTGTTAAGGTTAGGGTTAGGGTTAGCATCAGCCCTAGGATAGTGTAAGGGTTAGGGTTAGCATCAGCCCTAGGATAGTGTTAGGGTTAGGGTTAGGGTTATTATCAGCCCTAGGATAGTGTTAGGGTTAGGGTTAGCATCAGCCCTAGGATAGTGTTAGGGTTAGGGTTAGGGTTAGCATCAGCCCTAGGATAGTGTTAGGGTTAGGGTTAACATCAGCCCTAGGATAGTGTTAGGGTTAGGGTTAGGGTTAGCATCAGCCCTAGGATAGTGTTAGGGTTAGGGTTAACATCAGCCCTAGGATAGTGTTAGGGTTAGGGTTAGGGTTAGCATCAGCCGTAGGATAGTGTTAGGGTTAGGGTTAGCCTCAGCCCTAAGATAGTGTTAGAGTTAGGGTTAGGGTTAGCATCAGCCCTAGGATAATGTTAGGGTTAGGGTTAGGGTTAGCATCAGCCCTAGGATAGTGTTAGTGTTAGGGTTAGCATCAGCCCTAGGATAGTGTTAGGGTTAGGGTTAGGGTTAGCATCAGCCCTAGGATAGTGTTAGGGTTAGGGTTAACATAAACCCTAGGATAGTGTTAGGGTTAGGGTTAGGGTTATCATCAGGCCTAGGATAGTGTTAGGGTTAGGGTTAGGGTTAGCATCAGTTCAAGGATAGTGTTAGGGTTAGCGTTAGGGTTAGCATCTGCCCTAGGATAGTGTTAGGGTTAGGGTTAGCATCAGCCCTAGGATAGTGTTAGGGTTAGTGTTAGGGTTAGCATCAGGCCCCGGATAGTGTTAGGGTTAGGGTTAGCATCAGCCCAAGGATAGTGTTAGGGATAGGGTTATTGTTAGCATCTGCCCTAGGATATTGTTAGGGTTAGGGTTAGGGTTAGCATCAGCCCAAGGATAGTGTTAGGGTTAGGGTTAGCATCAGCCTAAGGATAGTGTTAGGGTTAGGGTTAGGGTTAGCATCAGGCCCAGGATAGTGTTAGGGTTAGGGTTAGCATCAGCCCAAGGATAGTGTTAGGGTTAGGGTTAGGGTTAGCATCAGCCCTAGGATAGTGTTAGGGTTAGGGTTAGCATCAACCCTAGGATAGTGTTTGGGTTAGGGTTAGGGTTAGCCTCAGCCCTAGGAGAGTGTTAGGGTTAGGGATAGGGTTAGCATCAGGCCTAGGATAGTGTTAGGGTTAGGGTTAGGGTTAGCATCAGCCCTAGGATAGTGTTAGGGTTAGGGTTAGCATCAGCCTTAGGATAGTGTCAGGGTTAGGGTTAGGGTTATCATCAGGCCTAGGATAGTGTTAGGGTTAGGGTTAGCATCAGCTCTAGGATAGTGTTAGGGTTAGGGTTAGGGTTAGCATCAGCCCTAGGATAGTGTTAAAGTTAGGGTTATGGTTATCATCAGGCCTAGTATAGTGTGAGGTCTAGGGTTAGCATCAGACTTAGGATAGTGTTAGGGTTAGGGTTAGGGTTAGCATCAGCCCTAGGATAGTGTTAAGGTTAGGGTTAGCATCAGCCCTAGGATAGTGTTAGGGTTAGGGTTAGGGTTATCATCAGGCCTAGGATAGTGTTAGGGTTAGGGTTAGCATCAGCCCTAGGATAGTGTTAGGGTTAGGGTTAGGGTTAGCATCAGCCCTAGGATAGTGTTAGGGTTAGGGTTAGCATCAGCCCTAGGATAGTGTTAGGGTTAGGGTTAGGGTTAGCATCAGGCCTAGGATAGTGTTAGGGTTAGGGTTAGCATCAGCCCTAGGATAGTGTTAGGGTTAGGGTTAGGGTTAGCCTCAGCCCTTGGAGAGTGTTAGGGTTAGGGTTAGGGTTAGCATCAGCCCTAGGATAGTGTTAGTGTTAGGGTTAGCATCAGCCCTAGGATAGTGTTAGGGTTAGGGTTAGCATCAGCCCTAGGATAGTGTTAGGGTTAGGGTTAGGGTTAGCATCAGGCCTAGGATAGTGTTAGTGTTAGGGTTAGCATCAGCCCTAGGATAGTGTTAGGGTTAGGGTTAGGGTTAGCATCCGCCCTAGGATAATGTTAGGGTTAGGGTTAGGGTTAGCATCAGCCCTAGGATAGTGTTAGTGTTAGGGTTAGCATCAGGGCTAGGATAGTGATAGGGTTAGGGTTAACATAAACCCTAGGATAGTGTTAGGGTTAGGGTTAGGGTTATCATCAGGCCTAGGATAGGGTTAGGGTTAGGGTTATGGTTAGCATCAGTTCAAGGATAGTGTTAGGGTTAGCGTTAGGGTTAGCATCTGCCCTAGGATAGTGTTAGGGTTAGGGTTAGTGTTACCATCAGCCCAAGGATAGTGTTAGGGTTAGGGTTAGCATCAGCCCTAGGATAGTGTTAGGGTTAGGGTTAGGGTTAGCATCAGTTCAAGGATAGTGTTAGGGTTAGCGTTAGGGTTAGCATCAGCCCTAGGATAGTGTTAGGGTTAGGGTTAGGGTTATCATCAGGCCTAGGATAGTGGTAGGGTTAGGGTTATTGTTAGGATCAGTTCAAGGATAGTGTTAGGGTTAGCGTTAGGGTAGCATCAGCCCTAGGATAGTGTTAGGGTTAGGGTTAGGGTTAGCATCAGCCCTAGGATAGTGTTAGGGTTAGGGTTAGCATCAGCCCTAGGATAGTGTTAGGGTTAGTGTTAGGGTTTTCATCAGGCTTAGGATAGTGTTAGGGTTAGGGTTAGCATCAGCCCTAGGATAGTGTTAGGTTTAGGGTTAGGGTTAGCATCAGCCCTAGGATAGTGTTAGGGTTAGGGTTAGCATCAGCCCTAGGATAGTGTTATGGTTAGGGTTAGGGTTAGCATCAGCCCTAGGATAGTGTTAGGGTTAGGGTTAGCATCAGCCCTAGGATAGTGTTAGGGTTAGGGTTAGGGTTAGCATCAGCCGTAGGATAGTGTTAGGGTTAGGGTTAGCCTCAGCCCTAAGATAGTGTTAGAGTTAGGGTTAGGGTTAGCATCAGCCCTAGGATAATGTTAGGGTTAGGGTTAGGGTTAGCATCAACCCTAGGATAGTGTTAGTGTTAGGGTTAGCATCAGCCCTAGGATAGTGTTAGGGTTAGGGTTAGGGTTAGCATCCGCCCTAGGATAGTGTTAGGGTTAGGGTTAGGGTTAGCATCAGCCCTAGGATAGTGTTAGGGTTAGGGTTAACATAAACCCTAGGATAGTGTTAGGGTTAGGGTTAGGGTTATCATCAGGCCTAGGATAGTGTTAGGGTTAGGGTTAGCGTTAGCATCAGTTCAAGGATAGTGTTAGGGTTAGCGTTAGGGTTAGCATCTGCCCTAGGATAGTGTTAGGGTTAGGGTTAGCATCAGCCCTAGGATAGTGTTAGTGTTAGGGTTAGGGTTAGCATCAGCCCTAGGATAGTGTTAGGGTTAGGGTTAGGGTTAGCATCAGTTCAAGGATAGTGTTAGGGTTAGCGTTAGGGTAGCATCAGCCCTAGGATAGTGTTAGGGTTAGGGTTAGGGTTAGCATCAGCCCTAGGATAGTGTTAGGGTTAGGGTTAGCATCAGTCCTAGGATAGTGTTAGGGTTAGGGTTAGGGTTATCATCAGGCCTAGGATAGTGTAAGGTTAGTGTTAGCATCAGCCCTAGGATAGTGTTAGGGTTAGGGTTAGGGTTAGCATCAGCCCTAGGATAGTGTTAGGGTTAGGGTTAGCATCAGCCCTAGGATAGTGTTAGGGTTAGGGTTAGGGTTAGCATCAGCCCTAGGATAGTGTTAGGGTTAGGGTTAGCATCAGCCCTAGGATAGTGTTAGGGTTAGGGTTAGGGTTAGCATCAGCCGTAGGATAGTGTTAGGGTTAGGGTTAGCCTCAGCCCTAAGGTAGTGTTAGAGTTAGGGTTAGGGTTAGCATCAGTCCTAGGATAGTGTTAGGGTTAGGGTTAGGGTTATCATCAGGCCTAGGATAGTGTAAGGTTAGTGTTAGCATCAGCCCTAGGATAGTGTTAGGGTTAGGGTTAGGGTTAGCATCAGCCCTAGGATAGTGTTAGGGTTAGGGTTAGCATCAGCCCTAGGATAGTGTTAGGGTTAGTGTTAGGGTTAGCATCAGCCCTAGGATAGTGTTAGGGTTAGGGTTAGGGTTAGCATCCGCCCTAGGATAGTGTTAGGGTTAGGGTTAGGGTTAGCATCAGCCCTAGGATAGTGTTAGGGTTAGGGTTAACATAAACCCTAGGATAGTGTTAGGGTTAGGGTTACGGTTATCATCAGGCCTAGGATAGTGTTAGGGTTAGGGTTAGGGTTAGCATCAGTTCAAGGATAGTGTTAGGGTTAGCGTTAGGGTTAGCATCTCCCCTAGGATAGTGTTAGTGTTAGGGTTAGCATCAGCCCTAGGATAGTGTTAGGGTTAGGGTTAGGGTTAGCATCCGCCCTAGGATAGTGTTAGGGTTAGGGTTAGGGTTAGCATCAGCCCTAGGATAGTGTTAGGGTTAGGGTTAACATAAACCCTAGGATAGTGTTAGGGTTAGGGTTACGGTTATCATCAGGCCTAGGATAGTGTTAGGGTTAGGGTTAGGGTTAGCATCAGTTCAAGGATAGTGTTAGGGTTAGCGTTAGGGTTAATATCTGCCCTAGGATAGTGTTAGGGTTAGGGTTAGCATCAGCCCTAGGATAGTGTTAGGGTTAGGGTTAGGGTTAGCATCAGGCCCCGGATAGTGTTAGGGTTAGGGTTAGCATCAGCCCAAGGATAGTGTTAGGGTTAGGGTTAGGGTTAGCATCTGCCCTAGGATATTGTTAGGGTTAGGGTTAGGGTTAGCATCAGCCCAAGGATAGTGTTAGGGTTAGGGTTAGCATCAGCCTTAGGATAGTGTTAGGGTTAGGGTTAGGGTTAGCATCAGGCCCAGGATAGTGTTAGGGTTAGGGTTAGCATCAGCCCTAGGATAGTGTTAGGGTTAGGGTTAGGGTTAGCATCAGCCCTAGGATAGTGTTAGGGTTAGGGTTAGCATCAGCCCTAGGTTAG
Organism: Lemur catta; assembly: GCF_020740605.2. Lineage (NCBI taxonomy): Eukaryota > Metazoa > Chordata > Mammalia > Primates > Lemuridae > Lemur > Lemur catta. The sequence continues at coordinate 354,569 of NW_025423858.1, read as the reverse complement.
TGTTAGTGTTAGGGTTAGGGTTAGCATCAGCCCTAGGATAGTGTTAGGGTTAGGGTTAGGGTTAGCATCAGTTCAAGGATAGTGTTAGGGTTAGCGTTAGGGTTAGCAACAGCCCTAGGATAGTGTTAGGGTTGGGGTTAGGGTTAGCATCAGCCCTAGGATAGTGTTATGGTTAGGGTTAGCATCAGCCCTAGGATAGTGTTAGGGTTAGGGTTAGGGTTAGCATCAGGCCTAGGATAGTGTTAGGGTTAGGGTTAGCATCAGCCCTAGGATAGTGTTAGGGTTAGGGTTAGGGTTAGCATCAGCCGTAGGATAGTGTTAGGGTTAGGGTTAGCCTCAGCCCTAAGATAGTGTTAGAGTTAGGGTTAGGGTTAGCATCAGCCCTAGGATAGTGTTAGGGTTAGGGTTAGTGTTAGCATGAGCCCTTGGAGAGTGTTAGGGTTAGGGTTAGGGTTAGCATCAGCCCTAGGATAGTGTTAGTGTTAGGGTTAGCATCAGCCCTAGGATAGTGTTAGGGTTAGGGTTAGCATCAGCCCTAGGATAGTGTTAGGGTTAGGGTTAGGGTTAGCATCAGGCCTAGGATTGTGTTAGTGTTAGGGTTAGCATCAGCCCTAGGATAGTGTTAGGGTTAGGGTTAGGGTTAGCATCCGCCCTAGGATAGTGTTAGGGTTAGGGTTAACATCAGCCCTAGGATAGTGTTAGGGTTAGGGTTAGGGTTAGCATCAGGCCTAGGATAGTGTTAGGGTTAGGGTTAGCATCAGCCCTAGGATAGTGTTAGGGTTAGGGTTAGGGTTAGCATCAGGCCTAGGATAGTGTTAGGGTTACGGTTAGCATCAGCCTTAGGATAGTGTTAGGGTTAGGGTTAGGGTTAGCATCAGCCGTAGGATAGTGTTAGGGTTAGGGTTAGCCTCAGCCCTAAGATAGTGTTAGAGTTAGGGTTAGGGTTAGCATCAGCCCTAGGAGAGTGTTAGGGTTAGGGTTAGGGTTAGCATCAGCCCTTGGATAGTGTTAGGGTTAGGGTTAGGGTTAGCATCAGCCCTATGATAGTGTTAGTGTTAGGGTTAGCATCAGCCCTAGGATAGTGTTAGGGTTAGGGTTAGCATCAGCCCTAGGATAGTGTTAGGGTTAGGGTTAGGGTTAGCATCAGGCCTAGGATAGTGTTAGTGTTTGGGTTAGGGTTAGCATCAGCCCTAGGATAGTGTTAGTGTTAGGGTTAGCATCAGCCCTAGGATAGTGTTAGGGTTAGGGTTAGGGTTAGCATCCGCCCTAGGATAGTGTTAGGGTTAGGGTTAGTGTTAGCATCAGCCCTAGGATAGTGTTAGGGTTAGGGTTAACATAAACCCTAGGATAGTGTTAGGGTTAGGGTTAGGGTTATCATCAGGCCTAGGATAGTGTTAGGGTTAGGGTTATGGTTAGCATCAGTTCAAGGATAGTGTTAGGGTTAGCGTTAGGGTTAGCATCTGCCCTAGGATAGTGTTAGTGTTAGGGTTAGGGTTAGCATCAGCCCAAGGATAGTGTTAGGGTTAGGGTTAGCATCAGCCCTAGGATAGTGTTAGGGTTAGGGTTAGGGTTAGCATCAGGCCCAGGAGAGTGTTAGGGTTAGGGTTAGCATCAGCCCAAGGATAGTGTTAGGGTTAGGGTTAGGGTTAGCATCAGCCCTAGGATAGTGTTAGGGTTAGGGTTAGCATCAACCCTAGGATAGTGTTTGGGTTAGGGTTAGGGTTAGCATCAGCCCTAGGATAGTGTTAGGGTTAGGGTTAGGGTTAGCATCAGCCCTAGGACAGTGTTAGTGTTAGGGTTAGCATCAGCCCAAGGATAGTGTTAGTGTTAGGGTTAGGGTTAGCATCAGCCCTAGGATAGTGTTAGGGTTAGGGTTAGGGTTAGCATCCGCCCTAGGATAGTGTTAGGGTTAGGGTTAGTGTTAGCATCAGCCCTAGGATAGTGTTAGGGTTAGGGTTAACATAAACCCTAGGATAGTGTTAGGGTTAGGGTTAGGGTTATCATCAGGCCTAGGATAGTGTTAGGGTTAGGGTTATGGTTAGCATCAGTTCAAGGATAGTGTTAGGGTTAGCGTTAGGGTTAGCATCTGCCCTAGGATAGTGTTAGTGTTAGGGTTAGGGTTAGCATCAGCCCAAGGATAGTGTTAGGGTTAGGGTTAGCATCAGCCCTAGGATAGTGTTAGGGTTAGGGTTAGGGTTAGCATCAGGCCCAGGATAGTGTTAGGGTTAGGGTTAGCATCAGCCCAAGGATAGTGTTAGGGTTAGGGTTAGGGTTAGCATCAGCCCTAGGATAGTGTTAGGGTTAGGGTTAACATCAACCCTAGGATAGTGTTTGGGTTAGGGTTAGGGTTAGCATCAGCCCTAGGATAGTGTTAGGGTTAGGGTTAGGGTTAGCATCAGCCCTAGGACAGTGTTAGTGTTAGGGTTAGCATCAGCCCAAGGATAGTGTTAGTGTTAGGGTTAGGGTTAGCATCAGCCCTAGGATAGTGTTAGGGTTAGGGTTAGCATCAGCCCTAGGATAGTGTTAGGGTTAGGGTTAGGGTTAGCATCAGCCCTAGGATAGTGGTAGGGTTAGGGTTACCATCAGCCCTAGGTTAGTGTTAGTGTTAGGGTTAGGGTTAGCATCAGCCCTAGGATAGTGTTAGGGTTAGGGTTAGGATTATCATCAGTTCAAGGATAGTGTTAGGGTTAGCGTTAGGGTTAGCATCAGCCCTAGCATAGTGTTAGGGTTAGGGTTAGGGTTAGCATCAGCCCTAGGATAGTGTTATGGTTAGGGTTAGCATCAGCCCTAGGATAGTGTTAGGGTTAGGGTTAGGGTTAGCATCAGGCCTAGGATAGTGTTAGGGTTAGGGTTAGCATCAGCCCTAGGATAGTGTTAGGGTTAGGGTTAGGGTTAGCATCAGCCGTAGGATAGTGTTAGTGTTAGGGTTAGCCTCAGCCCTAAGATAGTGTTAGAGTTAGGGTTAGGGTTAGCATCAGCCCTAGGATAGTGTTAGGGTTAGGGTTAGTGTTAGCATGAGCCCTTGGAGAGTGTTAGGGTTAGGGTTAGGGTTAGCATCAGCCCTAGGATAGTGTTAGTGTTAGGGTTAGCATCAGCCCTAGGATAGTGTTAGGGTTAGGGTTAGCATCAGCCCTAGGATAGTGTTAGGGTTAGGGTTAGGGTTAGCATCAGGCCTAGGATTGTGTTAGTGTTAGGGTTAGCATCAGCCCTAGGATAGTGTTAGGGTTAGGGTTAGGGTTAGCATCCGCCCTAGGATAGTGTTAGGGTTAGGGTTAGCATCAGCCCTAGGATAGTGTTAGGGTTAGGGTTAGGGTTAGCATCAGGCCTAGGATAGTGTTAGGGTTAGGGTTAGCATCAGCCCTAGGATAGTGTTAGGGTTAGGGTTAGGGTTAGCATCAGGCCTAGGATAGTGTTAGGGTTAGGGTTAGCATCAGCCCTAGGATAGTGTTAGGGTTAGGGTTAGGGTTAGCATCAGCCGTATGATAGTGTTAGGGTTAGGGTTAGCCTCAGCCCTAAGATAGTGTTAGAGTTAGGGTTAGGGTTAGCATCAGCCCTAGGATAGTGTTAGGGTTAGGGTTAGGGTTAGCATCAGCCCTTGGAGAGTGTTAGGGTTAGGGTTAGGGTTAGCATCAGCCCTAGGATAGTGTTAGGGTTAGGGTTAGCATCAGCCCTAGGATAGTGTTAGGGTTAGGGTTAGGGTTAGCATCAGGCCTAGGATAGTGTTAGTGTTTGGGTTAGCATCAGCCCTAGGATAGTGTTAGGGTTAGGGTTAGGGTTAGGATCCGCCCTAGGATAATGTTAGGGTTAGGGTTAGGGTTAGCATCAGCCCTAGGATAGTGTTAGTGTTAGGGTTAGCATCAGCCCTAGGATAGTGTTAGGGTTAGGGTTAGGGTTAGCATCCGCCCTAGGATAGTGTTAGGGTTAGGGTTAGTGTTAGCATCAGCCCTAGGATAGTGTTAGGGTTAGGGTTAACATAAACCCTAGGATAGTGTTAGGGTTAGGGTTAGGGTTATCATCAGGCCTAGGATAGTGTTAGGGTTAGGGTTATGGTTAGCATCAGTTCAAGGATAGTGTTAGGGTTAGCGTTAGGGTTAGCATCTGCCCTAGGTTAGTGTTAGTGTTAGGGTTAGGGTTAGCATCAGCCCAAGGATAGTGTTAGGGTTAGGGTTAGCATCAGCCCTAGGATAGTGTTAGGGTTAGGGTTAGGTTTAGCATCAGGCCCAGGATAGTGTTAGGGTTAGGGTTAGCATCAGCCCAAGGATAGTGTTAGGGTTAGGGTTAGGGTTAGCATCAGCCCTAGGATAGTGTTAGGGTTAGGGTTAGCATCAACCCTAGGATAGTGTTTGGGTTAGGGTTAGGGTTAGCATCAGCCCTAGGATAGTGTTAGGGTTAGGGTTAGGGTTAGCATCAGCCCTAGGACAGTGTTAGTGTTAGGGTTAGCATCAGCCCAAGGATAGTGTTAGTGTTAGGGTTAGGGTTAGCATCAGCCCAAGGATAGTGTTAGTGTTAGGGTTAGGGTTAGCATCAGCCCTAGGATAGTGTTAGGGTTAGGGTTAGCATCAGCCCTTGGATAGTGTTAGGGTTAGGGTTAGGGTTAGCATCAGCCCTAGGATAGTGTTAGGGTTAGGGTTAGCATCAGCCCTAGGTTAGTGTTAGTGTTAGGGTTAGGGTTAGCATCAGCCCTAGGATAGTGTTAGGGTTAGGGTTAGGGTTAGCATCAGTTCAAGGATAGTGTTAGGGTTAGCGTTAGGGTTAGCATCAGCCCTAGCATAGTGTTAGGGTTAGGGTTAGGGTTATCATCAGGCCTAGGATAGTGTTAGGGTTAGGGTTAGGGTTAGCATCAGTTCAAGGATAGTGTTAGGGTTAGCGTTAGGGTTAGCCTCTGCCCTAGGATAGTGTTAGGGTTAGGGTTAGGGTTAGCATCAGCCCAAGGATAGTGTTAGGGTTAGGGTTAGCATCAGCCCTAGGATAGTGTTAGGGTTAGGGTTAGGGTTAGCATCAGGCCCAGGATAGTGTTAGGGTTAGGGTTAGCATCAGCCCAAGGATACTGTTAGGGTTAGGGTTAGGGTTAGCATCAGCCCTAGGATAGTGTTAGGGTTAGGGTTAGCATCAACCCTAGGATAGTGTTTGGGTTAGGGTTAGGGTTAGCATCAGCCCTAGGATAGTGTTAGGGTTAGGGTTAGGGTTAGCATCAGCCCTAGGATAGTGTTAGGGTTAGAGTTAGCATCAGCCCTATGTTAGTGTTAGTGTTAGGGTTAGGGTTAGCATCAGGCCTAGGATAGTGTTAGGGTTAGGGTTAACATAAACCCTAGGATAGTGTTAGGGTTAGGGTTAGGGTTATCATCAGGCCTAGGATAGTGTTAGGGTTAGGGTTATGGTTAGCATCAGTTCAAGGATAGTGTTAGGGTTAGCGTTAGGGTTAGCATCTGCCCTAGGATAGTGTTAGTGTTAGGGTTAGGGTTAGCATCAGCCCAAGGATAGTGTTAGGGTTAGGGTTAGCATCAGCCCTAGGATAGTGTTAGGGTTAGGGTTAGGGTTAGCATCAGGCCCAGGATAGTGTTAGGGTTAGGGTTAGCATCAGCCCAAGGATAGTGTTAGGGTTAGGGTTAGGGTTAGCATCAGCCCTAGGATAGTGTTAGGGTTAGGGTTAACATCAACCCTAGGATAGTGTTTGGGTTAGGGTTAGGGTTAGCATCAGCCCTAGGATAGTGTTAGGGTTAGGGTTAGGGTTAGCATCAGCCCTAGGACAGTGTTAGTGTTAGGGTTAGCATCAGCCCAAGGATAGTGTTAGTGTTAGGGTTAGGGTTAGCATCAGCCCTAGGATAGTGTTAGGGTTAGGGTTAGCATCAGCCCTAGGATAGTGTTAGGGTTAGGGTTAGGGTTAGCATCAGCCCTAGGATAGTGGTAGGGTTAGGGTTACCATCAGCCCTAGGTTAGTGTTAGTGTTAGGGTTAGGGTTAGCATCAGCCCTAGGATAGTGTTAGGGTTAGGGTTAGGATTATCATCAGTTCAAGGATAGTGTTAGGGTTAGCGTTAGGGTTAGCATCAGCCCTAGCATAGTGTTAGGGTTAGGGTTAGGGTTAGCATCAGCCCTAGGATAGTGTTATGGTTAGGGTTAGCATCAGCCCTAGGATAGTGTTAGGGTTAGGGTTAGGGTTAGCATCAGGCCTAGGATAGTGTTAGGGTTAGGGTTAGCATCAGCCCTAGGATAGTGTTAGGGTTAGGGTTAGGGTTAGCATCAGCCGTAGGATAGTGTTAGTGTTAGGGTTAGCCTCAGCCCTAAGATAGTGTTAGAGTTAGGGTTAGGGTTAGCATCAGCCCTAGGATAGTGTTAGGGTTAGGGTTAGTGTTAGCATGAGCCCTTGCAGAGTGTTAGGGTTAGGGTTAGGGTTAGCATCAGCCCTAGGATAGTGTTAGTGTTAGGGTTAGCATCAGCCCTAGGATAGTGTTAGGGTTAGGGTTAGCATCAGCCCTAGGATAGTGTTAGGGTTAGGGTTAGGGTTAGCATCAGGCCTAGGATTGTGTTAGTGTTAGGGTTAGCATCAGCCCTAGGATAGTGTTAGGGTTAGGGTTAGGGTTAGCATCCGCCCTAGGATAGTGTTAGGGTTAGGGTTAGCATCAGCCCTAGGATAGTGTTAGGGTTAGGGTTAGGGTTAGCATCAGGCCTAGGATAGTGTTAGGGTTAGGGTTAGCATCAGCCCTAGGATAGTGTTAGGGTTAGGGTTAGGGTTAGCATCAGGCCTAGGATAGTGTTAGGGTTAGGGTTAGCATCAGCCCTAGGATAGTGTTAGGGTTAGGGTTAGGGTTAGCATCAGCCGTAGGATAGTGTTAGGGTTAGGGTTAGCCTCAGCCCTAAGATAGTGTTAGAGTTAGGGTTAGGGTTAGCATCAGCCCTAGGATAGTGTTAGGGTTAGGGTTAGGGTTAGCATCAGCCCTTGGAGAGTGTTAGGGTTAGGGTTAGGGTTAGCATCAGCCCTAGGATAGTGTTAGGGTTAGGGTTAGCATCAGCCCTAGGATAGTGTTAGGGTTAGGGTTAGGGTTAGCATCAGGCCTAGGATAGTGTTAGTGTTTGGGTTAGCATCAGCCCTAGGATAGTGTTAGGGTTAGGGTTAGGGTTAGGATCCGCCCTAGGATAATGTTAGGGTTAGGGTTAGGGTTAGCATCAGCCCTAGGATAGTGTTAGTGTTAGAGTTAGCATCAGCCCTAGGATAGTGTTAGGGTTAGGGTTAGGGTTAGCATCCGCCCTAGGATAGTGTTAGGGTTAGGGTTAGTGTTAGCATCAGCCCTAGGATAGTGTTAGGGTTAGGGTTAACATAAACCCTAGGATAGTGTTAGGGTTAGGGTTAGGGTTATCATCAGGCCTAGGATAGTGTTAGGGTTAGGGTTATGGTTAGCATCAGTTCAAGGATAGTGTTAGGGTTAGCGTTAGGGTTAGCATCTGCCCTAGGTTAGTGTTAGTGTTAGGGTTAGGGTTAGCATCAGCCCAAGGATAGTGTTAGGGTTAGGGTTAGCATCAGCCCTAGGATAGTGTTAGGGTTAGGGTTAGGTTTAGCATCAGGCCCAGGATAGTGTTAGGGTTAGGGTTAGCATCAGCCCAAGGATAGTGTTAGGGTTAGGGTTAGGGTTAGCATCAGCCCTAGGATAGTGTTAGGGTTAGGGTTAGCATCAACCCTAGGATAGTGTTTGGGTTAGGGTTAGGGTTAGCATCAGCCCTAGGATAGTGTTAGGGTTAGGGTTAGGGTTAGCATCAGCCCTAGGACAGTGTTAGTGTTAGGGTTAGCATCAGCCCAAGGATAGTGTTAGTGTTAGGGTTAGGGTTAGCATCAGCCCAAGGATAGTGTTAGTGTTAGGGTTAGGGTTAGCATCAGCCCTAGGATAGTGTTAGGGTTAGGGTTAGCATCAGCCCTTGGATAGTGTTAGGGTTAGGGTTAGGGTTAGCATCAGCCCTAGGATAGTGTTAGGGTTAGGGTTAGCATCAGCCCTAGGTTAGTGTTAGTGTTAGGGTTAGGGTTAGCATCAGCCCTAGGATAGTGTTAGGGTTAGGGTTAGGGTTAGCATCAGTTCAAGGATAGTGTTAGGGTTAGCGTTAGGGTTAGCATCAGCCCTAGCATAGTGTTAGGGTTAGGGTTAGGGTTATCATCAGGCCTAGGATAGTGTTAGGGTTAGGGTTAGGGTTAGCATCAGTTCAAGGATAGTGTTAGGGTTAGCGTTAGGGTTAGCCTCTGCCCTAGGATAGTGTTAGGGTTAGGGTTAGGGTTAGCATCAGCCCAAGGATAGTGTTAGGGTTAGGGTTAGCATCAGCCCAAGGATAGTGTTAGGGTTAGGGTTAGCATCAACCCTAGGATAGTGTTTGGGTTAGGGTTAGGGTTAGCATCAGCCCTAGGATAGTGTTAGGGTTAGGGTTAGGGTTAGCATCAGCCCTAGGATAGTGTTAGGGTTAGAGTTAGCATCAGCCCTATGTTAGTGTTAGTGTTAGGGTTAGGGTTAGCATCAGGCCTAGGATAGTGTTAGGGTTAGGGTTAGGGTTAGCATCAGTTCAAGGATAGTGTTAGGGTTAGCGTTAGGGTAGCATCAGCCCTAGGATAGTGTTAGGGTTAGGGTTAGGGTTAGCATCAGCCCTAGGATAGTGTTAGGGTTAGGGTTAGCATCAGCCCTAGGATAGTGTAAGGGTTAGGGTTTGGGTTATCATCAGGCCTAGGATAGTGTTAGGGTTAGGGTTAGCATCAGCCCTAGGATAGTGTTAGGGTTAGGGTTAGGGTTAGCATCAGCCCTAGGATAGTGTTAGGGTTAGGGTTAGCATCAGCCCTAGGATAGTGTTAGGGTTAGGGTTAGGGTTAGCATCAGGCCTAGGATAGTGTTAGGGTTAGGGTTAGCATCAGCCCTAGGATAGTGTTAGGGTTAGGGTTAGTGTTAGCATCAGCCGTAGGATAGTGTTAGGGTTAGGGTTAGCCTCAGCCCTAAGATAGTGTTAGAGTTAGGGTTAGGGTTAGCATCAGCCCTAGGATAGTGTTAGGGTTAGGGTTAGGGTTAGCATGAGCCCTTGGAGAGTGTTAGGGTTAGGGTTAGGGTTAGCATCCTCCCTAGGATAGTGTTAGGGTTAGGGTTAGCATCAGCCCTAGGATAGTGTTAGGGTTAGGGTTAGCATCAGCCCTGGGATAGTGTTAGGGTTAGGGTTAGGGTTAGGATCCGCCCTAGGATAATGTTAGGGTTAGGGTTAGGGTTAGAATCAGCCCTAGGATAGTGTTAGGGTTAGGGTTAGGATTAGCATCCGCCCTAGGATAGTGTTAGGGTTAGGGTTAGTGTTAGCATCAGCCCTAGGATAGTGTTAGGGTTAGGGTTAACATAAACCCTAGGATAGTGTTAGGGTTAGGGTTAGGGTTATCATCAGGCCTAGGATAGTGTTAGGGTTAGGGTTATGGTTAGCATCAGTTCAAGGATAGTGTTAGGGTTAGCATCTACCCTAGGATAGTGTTAGGGTTAGGGTTAGGGTTAGCATCAGCCCAAGGATAGTGTTAGGGTTAGGGTTAGCATCAGCCCTAGGATAGTGTTAGGGTTAGGGTTAGGGTTAGCATCAGCCCTAGGATAGTGTTAGTGTTAGGGTTAGGGTTATCATCAGGCCTAGGATAGTGTTAGGGTTAGGGTTAGGGTTAGCATCAGTTCAAGGATAGTGTTAGGGTTAGCGTTGGGGTTAGCATCTGCCCTAGGATAGTGTTAGGGTTAGGGTTAGGGTTAGCATCAGCCCAAGGATAGTGTTAGGGTTAGGGTTAGGGTTAGCATCAGCCCTAGGATAGTGTTAGGGTTAGGGTTAGGGTTAGCATCAGGCCCAGGATAGTGTTAGGGTTAGGGTTAGCATCAGCCCAAGGATAGTGTTAGGGTTAGGGTTAGGGTTAGCATCAGCCCTAGGATAGTGTTAGGGTTAGGGTTAGCATCAACCCTAGGATAGTGTTTGGGTTAGGGTTAGGGTTAGCATCAGCCCTAGGATAGTGTTAGGGTTAGGGTTAGGGTTAGCATCAGCCCTAGGATAGTGTTAGTGTTAGGGTTAGCATCAGCCCTAGGATAGTGTTAGGGTTAGGGTTAGGGTTAGCATCAGCCCTAGGATAGTGTTAGGGTTAGGGTTAGCATCAGCCCTAGGATAGTGTTAGGGTTAGGGTTAGGGTTAGCATCAGCCCTAGGATAGTGTTAGGGTTAGGGTTAGCATCAGCCCTATGTTAGTGTTAGTGTTAGGGTTAGGGTTAGCATCAGCCCTAGGACAGTGTTAGGGTTAGGGTTAGGGTTAGCATCAGTTCAAGGATAGTGTTAGGGTTAGCGTTAGGGTAGCATCAGCCCTAGGATAGTGTTAGGGTTAGGGTTAGGGTTAGCATCAGCCCTAGGATAGTGTAAGGGTAAGGGTTAGCATCAGCCCTAGGATACTGTTAGGGTTAGGGTTAGGGTTATTATCAGGCCTAGGATAGTGTTAGGGTTAGGGTTAGCATCAGCCCTAGGATAGTGTTAGGGTTAGGGTTAGGGTTAGCATCAGCCCTAGGATAGTGTTAGGGTTAGGGTTAACATCAGCCCTAGGATAGTGTTAGGGTTAGGGTTAGGGTTAGCATCAGCCCTAGGATAGTGTTAGGGTTAGGGTTAGCATCAGCCCTAGGATAGTGTTAGGGTTAGGGTTAGGGTTAGCATCAGCCGTAGGATAGTGTTAGGGTTAGGGTTAGCCTCAGCCCTAAGATAGTGTTAGAGTTAGGGTTAGGGTTAGCATCAGCCCTAGGATAATGTTAGGGTTAGGGTTAGGGTTAGCATCAGCCCTAGGATAGTGTTAGTGTTGGGGTTAGCATCAGCCCTAGGATAGTGTTAGGGTTAGGGTTAGGGTTAGCATCCGCCCTAGGATAGTGTTAGGGTTAGGGTTAGGGTTAGCATCAGCCCTAGGATAGTGTTAGGGTTAGGGTTAACATAAACCCTAGGATAGTGTTAGGGTTAGGGTTAGGGTTATCATCAGGCCTAGGATAGTGTTAGGGTTAGGGTTAGGGTTAGCATCAGTTCAAGGATAGTGTTAGGGTTAGCGTTAGGGTTAGCATCTGCCCTAGGATAGTGTTAGGGTTAGGGTTAGCATCAGCCCTAGGATAGTGTTAGGGTTAGTGTTAGGGTTAGCATCAGGCCCCGGATAGTGTTAGGGTTAGGGTTAGCATCAGCCCAAGGATAGTGTTAGGGTTAGGGTTAGGGTTAGCATCTGCCCTAGGATATTGTTAGGGTTAGGGTTAGGGTTAGCATCAGTCCAAGGATAGTGTTAGGGTTAAGGTTAGCATCAGCCTTAGGATAGTGTTAGGGTTAGGGTTAGGGTTAGCATCAGGCCCAGGATAGTGTTAGGGTTAGGGTTAGCATCAGCCCAAGGATAGTGTTAGGGTTAGGGTTAGGGTTAGCATCAGCCCTAGGATAGTGTTAGGGTTAGGGTTAGCATCAACCCTAGGATAGTGTTTGGGTTAGGGTTAGGGTTATCATCAGGCCTAGGATAGTGTTAGGGTTAGGGTTATGGTTAGCATCAGTTCAAGGATAGTGTTAGGGTTAGCATCTACCCTAGGATAGTGTTAGGGTTAGGGTTAGGGTTAGCATCAGCCCAAGGATAGTGTTAGGGTTAGGGTTAGCATCAGTCCTAGGATAGTGTTAGGGTTAGGGTTAGGGTTAGCATCAGCCCTAGGATAGTGTTAGTGTTAGGGTTAGGGTTATCATCAGGCCTAGGATAGTGTTAGGGTTAGGGTTAGGGTTAGCATCAGTTCAAGGATAGTGTTAGGGTTAGCGTTGGGGTTAGCATCTGCCCTAGGATAGTGTTAGGGTTAGGGTTAGGGTTAGCATCAGCCCAAGGATAGTGTTAGGGTTAGGGTTAGGGTTAGCATCAGCCCTAGGATAGTGTTAGGGTTAGGGTTAGGGTTAGCATCAGGCCCAGGATAGTGTTAGGGTTAGGGTTAGCATCAGCCCAAGGATAGTGTTAGGGTTAGGGTTAGGGTTAGCATCAGCCCTAGGATAGTGTTAGGGTTAGGGTTAGCATCAACCCTAGGATAGTGTTTGGGTTAGGGTTAGGGTTAGCATCAGCCCTAGGATAGTGTTAGGGTTAGGGTTAGGGTTAGCATCAGCCCTCGGATAGTGTTAGGGTTAGGGTTAGCATCAGCCCTAGGATAGTGTTAGGGTTAGGGTTAGGGTTAGCATCAGCCCTAGGATAGTGTTAGGGTTAGGGTTAGCATCAGCCCTATGTTAGTGTTAGTGTTAGGGTTAGGGTTAGCATCAGCCCTAGGACAGTGTTAGGGTTAGGGTTAGGGTTAGCATCAGTTCAAGGATAGTGTTAGGGTTAGCGTTAGGGTAGCATCAGCCCTAGGATAGTGTTAGGGTTAGGGTTAGGGTTAGCATCAGCCCTAGGATAGTGTAAGGGTTAGGGTTAGCATCAGCCCTAGGATAGTGTTAGGGTTAGGGTTAGGGTTATTATCAGGCCTAGGATAGTGTTAGGGTTAGGGTTAGCATCAGCCCTAGGATAGTGTTAGGGTTAGGGTTAGGGTTAGCATCAGCCCTAGGATAGTGTTAGGGTTAGGGTTAGCATCAGCCCAAGGATAGTGTTAGGGTTAGGGTTAGGGTTAGCATCAGCCCTAGGATAGTGTTAGGGTTAGGGTTAGCATCAACCCTAGGATAGTGTTAGGGTTAGGGTTAGGGTTAGCATCAGCCCTAGGATAGTGTTAGGGTTAGGGTTAACATCAGCCCTAGGATAGTGTTAGGGTTAGGGTTAGGGTTAGCATCAGCCCTAGGATAGTGTTAGGGTTAGGGTTAGCATCAGCCCTAGGATAGTGTTAGGGTTAGGGTTAGGGTTAGCATCAGCCGTAGGATAGTGTTAGGGTTAGGGTTAGCCTCAGCCCTAAGATAGTGTTAGAGTTAGGGTTAGGGTTAGCATCAGCCCTAGGATAATGTTAGGGTTAGGGTTAGGGTTAGCATCAGCCCTAGGATAGTGTTAGTGTTGGGGTTAGCATCAGCCCTAGGATAGTGTTAGGGTTAGGGTTAGGGTTAGCATCCGCCCTAGGATAGTGTTAGGGTTAGGGTTAGGGTTAGCATCAGCCCTAGGATAGTGTTAGGGTTAGGGTTAACATAAACCCTAGGATAGTGTTAGGGTTAGGGTTAGGGTTATCATCAGGCCTAGGATAGTGTTAGGGTTAGGGTTAGGGTTAGCATCAGTTCAAGGATAGTGTTAGGGTTAGCGTTAGGGTTAGCATCTGCCCTAGGATAGTGTTAGGGTTAGGGTTAGCATCAGCCCTAGGATAGTGTTAGGGTTAGTGTTAGGGTTAGCATCAGGCCCCGGATAGTGTTAGGGTTAGGGTTAGCATCAGCCCAAGGATAGTGTTAGGGTTAGGGTTAGGGTTAGCATCTGCCCTAGGATATTGTTAGGGTTAGGGTTAGGGTTAGCATCAGTCCAAGGATAGTGTTAGGGTTAAGGTTAGCATCAGCCTTAGGATAGTGTTAGGGTTAGGGTTAGGGTTAGCATCAGGCCCAGGATAGTGTTAGGGTTAGGGTTAGCATCAGCCCAAGGATAGTGTTAGGGTTAGGGTTAGGGTTAGCATCAGCCCTAGGATAGTGTTAGGGTTAGGGTTAGCATCAACCCTAGGATAGTGTTTGGGTTAGGGTTAGGGTTATCATCAGGCCTAGGATAGTGTTAGGGTTAGGGTTATGGTTAGCATCAGTTCAAGGATAGTGTTAGGGTTAGCATCTACCCTAGGATAGTGTTAGGGTTAGGGTTAGGGTTAGCATCAGCCCAAGGATAGTGTTAGGGTTAGGGTTAGCATCAGTCCTAGGATAGTGTTAGGGTTAGGGTTAGGGTTAGCATCAGCCCTAGGATAGTGTTAGTGTTAGGGTTAGGGTTATCATCAGGCCTAGGATAGTGTTAGGGTTAGGGTTAGGGTTAGCATCAGTTCAAGGATAGTGTTAGGGTTAGCGTTGGGGTTAGCATCTGCCCTAGGATAGTGTTAGGGTTAGGGTTAGGGTTAGCATCAGCCCAAGGATAGTGTTAGGGTTAGGGTTAGGGTTAGCATCAGCCCTAGGATAGTGTTAGGGTTAGGGTTAGGGTTAGCATCAGGCCCAGGATAGTGTTAGGGTTAGGGTTAGCATCAGCCCAAGGATAGTGTTAGGGTTAGGGTTAGGGTTAGCATCAGCCCTAGGATAGTGTTAGGGTTAGGGTTAGCATCAACCCTAGGATAGTGTTTGGGTTAGGGTTAGGGTTAGCATCAGCCCTAGGATAGTGTTAGGGTTAGGGTTAGGGTTAGCATCAGCCCTCGGATAGTGTTAGGGTTAGGGTTAGCATCAGCCCTAGGATAGTGTTAGGGTTAGGGTTAGGGTTAGCATCAGCCCTAGGATAGTGTTAGGGTTAGGGTTAGCATCAGCCCTATGTTAGTGTTAGTGTTAGGGTTAGGGTTAGCATCAGCCCTAGGACAGTGTTAGGGTTAGGGTTAGGGTTAGCATCAGTTCAAGGATAGTGTTAGGGTTAGCGTTAGGGTAGCATCAGCCCTAGGATAGTGTTAGGGTTAGGGTTAGGGTTAGCATCAGCCCTAGGATAGTGTAAGGGTTAGGGTTAGCATCAGCCCTAGGATAGTGTTAGGGTTAGGGTTAGGGTTATTATCAGGCCTAGGATAGTGTTAGGGTTAGGGTTAGCATCAGCCCTAGGATAGTGTTAGGGTTAGGGTTAGGGTTAGCATCAGCCCTAGGATAGTGTTAGGGTTAGGGTTAGCATCAGCCCTAGGATAGTGTTAGGGTTAGGGTTAGGGTTAGCATCAGCCGTAGGATAGTGTTAGGGTTAGGGTTAGCCTCAGCCCTAAGATAGTGTTAGAGTTAGGGTTAGGGTTAGCATCAGCCCTAGGATAGTGTTAGGGTTAGGGTTAGGGTTAGCATCAGCCCTAGGATAGTGTTAGGGTTAGGGTTAACATCAGCCCTAGGATAGTGTTAGGGTTAGGGTTAGGGTTAGCATCAGCCCTAGGATAGTGTTAGGTTTAGGGTTAGCATCAGCACTAGGATAGTGTTAGGGTTAGGGTTAGGGTTAGCATCAGCCGTAGGATAGTGTTAGGGTTAGGGTTAGCCTCAGCCCTAAGATAGTGTTAGAGTTAGGGTTAGGGTTAGCATCAGCCCTAGGATAATGTTAGGGTTAGGGTTAGGGTTAGCATCAGCCCTAGGATAGTGTTAGTGTTGGGGTTAGCATCAGCCCTAGGATAGTGTTAGGGTTAGGGTTAGGGTTAGCATCCGCCCTAGGATAGTGTTAGGGTTAGGGTTAGGGTTAGCATCAGCCCTAGGATAGTGTTAGGGTTAGGGTTAACATAAACCCTAGGATAGTGTTAGGGTTAGGGTTAGGGTTATCATCAGGCCTAGGATAGTGTTAGGGTTAGGGTTAGGGTTAGCATCAGTTCAAGGATAGTGTTAGGGTTAGCGTTAGGGTTAGCATCTGCCCTAGGATAGTGTTAGGGTTAGGGTTAGCATCAGCCCTAGGATAGTGTTAGGGTTAGTGTTAGGGTTAGCATCAGGCCCCGGATAGTGTTAGGGTTAGGGTTAGCATCAGCCCAAGGATAGTGTTAGGGTTAGGGTTAGGGTTAGCATCTGCCCTAGGATATTGTTAGGGTTAGGGTTAGCATCAGTCCAAGGATAGTGTTAGGGTTAAGGTTAGCATCAGCCTTAGGATAGTGTTAGGGTTAGGGTTAGCGTTAGCATCAGGCCCAGGATAGTGTTAGGGTTAGGGTTAGCATCAGCCCAAGGATAGTGTTAGGGTTAGGGTTAGGGTTAGCATCAGCCCTAGGATAGTGTTAGGGTTAGGGTTAGCATCAACCCTAGGATAGTGTTTGGGTTAGGGTTAGGGTTATCATCAGGCCTAGGATAGTGTTAGGGTTAGGGTTATTGTTAGCATCAGTTCAAGGATAGTGTTAGGGTTAGCATCTACCCTAGGATAGTGTTAGGGTTAGGGTTAGGGTTAGCATCAGCCCAAGGATAGTGTTAGGGTTAGGGTTAGCATCAGCCCTAGGATAGTGTTAGGGTTAGGGTTAGGGTTAGCATCAGCCCTAGGATAGTGTTAGTGTTAGGGTTAGGGTTATCATCAGGCCTAGGATAGTGTTAGGGTTAGGGTTAGGGTTAGCATCAGTTCAAGGATAGTGTTAGGGTTAGCGTTGAGGTTAGCATCTGCCCTAGGATAGTGTTAGGGTTAGGGTTAGGGTTAGCATCAGCCCAAGGATAGTGTTAGGGTTAGGGTTAGGGTTAGCATCAGCCCTAGGATAGTGTTAGGGTTAGGGTTAGGGTTAGCATCAGGCCCAGGATAGTGTTAGGGTTAGGGTTAGCATCAGCCCAAGGATAGTGTTAGGGTTAGGGTTAGGGTTAGCATCAGCCCTAGGATAGTGTTAGGGTTAGGGTTAGCATCAACCCTAGGATAGTGTTTGGGTTAGGGTTAGGGTTAGCATCAGCCCTAGGATAGTGTTAGGGTTAGGGTTAGGGTTAGCATCAGCCCTAGGATAGTGTTAGGGTTAGGGTTAGCATCAGCCCTAGGATAGTGTTAGGGTTAGGGTTAGGGTTAGCATCAGCCCTAGGATAGTGTTAGGGTTAGGGTTAGCATCAGCCCTATGTTAGTGTTAGTGTTAGGGTTAGGGTTAGCATCAGCCCTAGGACAGTGTTAGGGTTAGGGTTAGGGTTAGCATCAGTTCAAGGATACTGTTAGGGTTAGCGTTAGGGTAGCATCAGCCCTAGGATAGTGTTAGGGTTAGGGTTAGGGTTAGCATCAGCCCTAGGATAGTGTAAGGGTTAGGGTTAGCATCAGCCCTAGGATAGTGTTAGGGTTAGGGTTAGGGTTATTATCAGGCCTAGGATAGTGTTAGGGTTAGGGTTAGCATCAGCCCTAGGATAGTGTTAGGGTTAGGGTTAGGGTTAGCATCAGCCCTAGGATAGTGTTAGGGTTAGGGTTAACATAAACCCTAGGATAGTGTTAGGGTTAGGGTTAGGGTTATCATCAGGCCTAGGATAGTGTTAGGGTTAGGGTTAGGGTTAGCATCAGTTCAAGGATAGTGTTAGGGTTAGCGTTAGGGTTAGCATCTGCCCTAGGATAGTGTTAGGGTTAGGGTTAGCATCAGCCCTAGGATAGTGTTAGGGTTAGTGTTAGGGTTAGCATCAGGCCCCGGATAGTGTTAGGGTTAGGGTTAGCATCAGCCCAAGGATAGTGTTAGGGTTAGGGTTAGGGTTAGCATCTGCCCTAGGATATTGTTAGGGTTAGGGTTAGGGTTAGCATCAGTCCAAGGATAGTGTTAGGGTTAAGGTTAGCATCAGCCTTAGGATAGTGTTAGGGTTAGGGTTAGGGTTAGCATCAGGCCCAGGATAGTGTTAGGGTTAGGGTTAGCATCAGCCCAAGGATAGTGTTAGGGTTAGGGTTAGGGTTAGCATCAGCCCTAGGATAGTGTTAGGGTTAGGGTTAGCATCAACCCTAGGATAGTGTTTGGGTTAGGGTTAGGGTTAGCATCAGCCCTAGGATAGTGTTAGGGTTAGGGTTAGCCTCAGCCCTAGGAGAGTGTTAGGGTTAGGGATAGGGTTAGCATCAGGCCTAGGATAGTGTTAGGGATAGGGTTAGGGTTAGCATCAGCCCTAGGATAGTGTTAGGGTTAGGGTTAGCATCAGCCTTAGGATAGTGTCAGGGTTAGGGTTAGCATCAGCCTTAGGATAGTGTCAGGGTTAGGGTTAGGGTTATCATCAGGCCTAGGATAGTGTTAGGGTTAGGGTTAGCATCAGCTCTAGGATAGTGTTAGGGTTAGGGTTAGGGTTAGCATCAGCCCTAGGATAGTGTTAGAGTTAGGGTTATGGTTATCATCAGGCCTAGTATAGTGTGAGGTATAGGGTTAGCATCAGACTTAGGATAGTGTTAGGGTTAGGGTTAGGGTTAGCATCAGCCCTAGGATAGTGTTAAGGTTAGGGTTATCATCAGGCCTAGGATACTGTTAGGGTTAGGGTTAGGGTTAGCATCAGTTCAAGGATAGTGTTAGGGTTAGCGTTAGGGTTAGCATCTGCCCTAGGATAGTGTTAGGGTTAGGGTTAGGGTTAGCATCAGCCCAAGGATAGTGTTAGGTTTAGGGTTAGCATCAGCCCTAGGATAGTGTTAGGGTTAGGGTTAGGGTTAGCATCAGGCCCAGGATAGTGTTAGGGTTAGGGTTAGCATCAGCCCAAGGATACTGTTAGGGTTATGGTTATGGTTAGCATCAGCCCTAGGATAGTGTTAGGGTTAGGGTTAGCATCAACGCTAGGATAGTGTTTGGGTTAGGGTTAGGGTTAGCATCAGCCCTAGGATAGTGTTAGGGTTAGGGTTAGGGTTAGCATCAGCCCTAGGATAGTGTTAGTGTTAGGGTTATCATCAGCCCTAGGATAGTGTTAGGGTTAGGCTTAGGGTTAGCATCAGCCCTAGGATATTGTTAGGGTTAGGGTTAGCATCAGCCCTAGGATAGTGTTAGGGTTAGGGTTAGGGTTAGCATCAGCCCTAGGATAGTGTTAGGGTTAGAGTTAGCATCAGCCCTATGTTAGTGTTAGTGTTAGGGTTAGGGTTAGCATCAGCCCTAGGATAGTGTTAGGGTTAGGGTTAGGGTTAGCATCAGTTCAAGGATAGTGTTAGGGTTAGCGTTAGGGTAGCATCAGCCCTAGGATAGTGTTAGGGTTAGGGTTAGGGTTAGCATCAGCCCTAGGATAGTGTTAGGGTTAGGGTTAGCATCAGCCCTAGGATAGTGTTAGGGTTAGGGTTAGGGTTATCATCAGGCCTAGGATAGTGTTAGGGTTAGGGTTAGCATCAGCCCTAGGATAGGGTTAGGGTTAGGGTTAGGGTTAGCATCAGCCCTAGGATAGTGTTAGGGTTAGGGTTAGCATCAGCCCTAGGATAGTGTTAGGATTAGGGTTAGGGTTAGCATCAGGCCTAGGATAGTGTTAGGGTTAGGGTTAGCATCAGCCCTAGGATAGTGTTAGGGTTAGGGTTAGTGTTAGCATCAGCCGTAGGATAGTGTTAGGGTTAGGGTTAGCCTCAGCCCTAAGATAGTGTTAGAGTTAGGGTTAGGGTTAGCATCAGCCCTAGGATAGTGTTAGGGTTAGGGTTAGGGTTAGCATGAGCCCTTGGAGAGTGTTAGGGTTAGGGTTAGGGTTAGCATCAGCCCTAGGATAGTGTTAGTGTTAGGGTTAGCATCAGCCCTAGGATAGTGTTAGGGTTAGGGTTAGCGTCAGCCCTGGGATAGTGTTAGGGTTAGGGTTAGGGTTAGGATCCGCCCTAGGATAATGTTAGGGTTAGGGTTAGGGTTAGCATCAGCCCTAGGATAGTGTTAGTGTTAGGGTTAGCATCAGCCCTAGGATAGTGTTAGGGTTAGGGTTAGGATTAGCATCCGCCCTAGGATAGTGTTAGGGTTAGGGTTAGTGTTAGCATCAGCCCTAGGATAGTGTTAGGGTTAGGGTTAACATAAACCCTAGGATAGTGTTAGGGTTAGGGTTAGGGTTATCATCAGGCCTAGGATAGTGTTAGGGTTAGGGTTATGGTTAGCATCAGTTCAAGGATAGTGTTAGGGTTAGCGTTAGGGTTAGCATCTGCCCTAGGATAGTGTTAGGGTTAGGGTTAGGGTTAGCATCAGCCCAAGGATAGTGTTAGGGTTAGGGTTAGCATCAGCCCTAGGATGTGTTAGGGTTAGGGTTAGGGTTAGCATCAGTTCAAGGATATTGTTAGGGTTAGCGTTAGGGTTAGCATCAGCCCTAGGATAGTGTTAGTGTTAGGGTTCGGGTTATCATCAGGCCTAGGATAGTGTTAGGGTTAGGGTTAGGGTTAGCATCAGATCAAGGATAGTGTTAGGGTTAGCGTTAGGGTTAGCATCTGCCCTAGGATAGTGTTAGGGTTAGGGTTAGGGTTAGCATCAGCCCAAGGATAGTGTTAGGGTTAGGGTTAGGGTTAGCATCAGCCGTAGGATAGTGTTAGGGTTAGGGTTAGGGTTAGCATCAGGCCCAGGATAGTGTTAGGGTTAGGGTTAGCATCAGCCCAAGGATAGTGTTAGGGTTAGGGTTAGGGTTAGCATCAGCCCTAGGATAGTGTTAGGGTTAGGGTTAGCATCAACCCTAGGATAGTGTTTGGGTTAGGGTTAGGGTTAGCATCAGCCCTAGGATAGTGTTAGGGTTAGGGTTAGGGTTAGCATCAGCCCTAGGATAGTGTTAGTGTTAGGGTTAGCATCAGCCCTAGGATAGTGTTAGGGTTAGGGTTAGGGTTAGCATCAGCCCTAGGATAGTGTTAGGGTTAGGGTTAGCATCAGCCCTAGGATAGTGTTAGGGTTAGGGTTAGGGTTAGCATCAGCCCTAGGATAGTGTTAGGGTTAGGGTTAGCATCAGCCCTATGTTAGTGTTAGTGTTAGGGTTAGGGTTAGCATCAGCCCTAGGACAGTGTTAGGGTTAGGGTTAGGGTTAGCATCAGTTCAAGGATAGTGTTAGGGTTAGCGTTAGGGTAGCATCAGCCCTAGGATAGTGTTAAGGTTAGGGTTAGGGTTAGCATCAGCCCTAGGATAGTGTAAGGGTTAGGGTTAGCATCAGCCCTAGGATAGTGTTAGGGTTAGGGTTAGGGTTATTATCAGCCCTAGGATAGTGTTAGTGTTAGGGTTAGCATCAGCCCTAGGATAGTGTTAGGGTTAGGGTTAGGGTTAGCATCAGCCCTAGGATAGTGTTAGGGTTAGGGTTAGCATCAGCCCTAGGATAGTGTTAGGGTTAGGGTTAGGGTTAGCATCAGCCCTAGGATAGTGTTAGGGTTAGGGTTAGCATCAGCCCTATGTTAGTGTTAGTGTTAGGGTTAGGGTTAGCATCAGCCCTAGGACAGTGTTAGGGTTAGGGTTAGGGTTAGCATCAGTTCAAGGATAGTGTTAGGGTTAGCGTTAGGGTAGCATCAGCCCTAGGATAGTGTTAGTGTTAGGGTTAGCATCAGCCCTAGGATAGTGTTAGGGTTAGGGTTAGGGTTAGCATCAGCCCTAGGATAGTGTTAGGGTTAGGGTTAACATAAACCCTAGGATAGTGTTAGGGTTAGGGTTAGGGTTATCATCAGGCCTAGGATAGTGTTAGGGTTAGGGTTAGCGTTAGCATCAGTTCAAGGATAGTGTTAGGGTTAGCGTTAGGGTTAGCATCTGCCCTAGGATAGTGTTAGGGTTAGGGTTAGCATCAGCCCTAGGATAGTGTTAGGGTTAGGGTTAGGGTTAGCATCAGGCCCCGGATAGTGTTAGGGTTAGGGTTAGCATCAGCCCAAGGATAGTGTTAGGGTTAGGGTTAGGGTTAGCATCTGCCCTAGGATATTGTTCGGGTTAGGGTTAGGGTTAGCATCAGCCCAAGGATAGTGTTAGGGTTAGGGTTAGCATCAGCCTTAGGATAGTGTTAGGGTTAGGGTTAGGGTTAGCATCAGGCCCAGGATAGTGTTAGGGTTAGGGTTAGCATCAGCCCTAGGTTAGTGTTAGTGTTAGGGTTAGGGTTAGCATCAGCCCTAGGATAGTGTTAGGGTTAGGGTTAGGGTTAGCATCAGTTCAAGGATAGTGTTAGGGTTAGCGTTAGGGTTAGCAACAGCCCTAGGATAGTGTTAGGGTTAGGGTTAGGGTTAGCATCAGCCCTAGGATAGTGTTATGGTTAGGGTTAGCATCAGCCCTAGGATAGTGTTAGGGTTAGGGTTAGGGTTAGCATCAGCCCTAGGATAGTGTTAGGGTTAGGGTTAGCATCAGCCCTAGGATAGTGTTAGGGTTAGGGTTAGGGTTAGCATCAGCCCTAGGATAGTGTTAGGGTTAGAGTTAGCATCAGCCCTATGTTAGTGTTAGTGTTAGGGTTAGGGTTAGCATCAGTCCTAGGATAGTGTTAGGGTTAGGGTTAGGGTTAGCATCAGTTCAAGGATAGTGTTAGGGTTAGCGTTAGGGTAGCATCAGCCCTAGGATAGTGTTAGGGTTAGGGTTAGGGTTAGCATCAGCCCTAGGATAGTGTTAGGGTTAGGGTTAGCATCAGCCCTAGGATAGTGTTAGGGTTAGGGTTAGGGTTATCATCAGGCCTAGGATAGTGTTAGGGTTAGGGTTAGCATCAGCCCTAGGATAGTGTTAGGGTTAGGGTTAGGGTTAGCATCAGCCCTAGGATAGTGTTAGGGTTAGGGTTAGCATCAGCCCTAGGATAGTGTTAGGGTTAGGGTTAGGGTTAGCATCAGGCCTAGGATAGTGTTAGGGTTAGGGTAAGCATCAGCCCTAGGATAGTGTTAGGGTTAGGGTTAGTGTTAGCATCAGCCGTAGGATAGTGTTAGGGTTAGGGTTAGCCTCAGCCCTAAGATAGTGTTAGAGTTAGGGTTAGGGTTAGCATCAGCCCTAGGATAGTGTTAGGGTTAGGGTTAGGGTTAGCATGAGCCCTTGGAGAGTGTTAGGGTTAGGGTTAGGGTTAGCATCAGCCCTAGGATAGTGTTAGTGTTAGGGTTAGCATCAGCCCTAGGATAGTGTTAGGGTTAGGGTTAGCGTCAGCCCTGGGATAGTGTTAGGGTTAGGGTTAGGGTTAGGATCCGCCCTAGGATAATGTTAGGGTTAGGGTTAGGGTTAGCATCAGCCCTAGGATAGTGTTAGCGTTAGGGTTAGGATTAGCATCCGCCCTAGGATAGTGTTAGGGTTAGGGTTAGTGTTAGCATCAGCCCTAGGATAGTGTTAGGGTTAGGGTTAACATAAACCCTAGGATAGTGTTAGGGTTAGGGTTAGGGTTATCATCAGGCCTAGGATAGTGTTAGGGTTAGGGTTATGATTAGCATCAGTTCAAGGATAGTGTTAGGGTTAGCGTTAGGGTTAGCATCTGCCCTAGGATAGTGTTAGGGTTAGGGTTAGGGTTAGCATCAGCCCAAGGATAGTGTTAGGGTTAGGGTTAGCATCAGCCCTAGGATGTGTTAGGGTTAGGGTTAGGGTTAGCATCAGTTCAAGGATAGTGTTAGGGTTAGCGTTAGGGTTAGCATCAGCCCTAGGATAGTGTTTGTGTTAGGGTTCGGGTTATCATCAGGCCTAGGATAGTGTTAGGGTTAGGGTTAGGGTTAGCATCAGTTCAAGGATAGTGTTAGGGTTAGCGTTAGGGTTAGCATCAGCCCAAGGATAGTGTTAGGGTTAGGGTTAGGGTTAGCATCAGCCGTAGGATAGTGTTAGGGTTAGGGTTAGGGTTAGCATCAGGCCCAGGATAGTGTTAGGGTTAGGGTTAGCATCAGCCCAAGGATAGTGTTAGGGTTAGGGTTAGGGTTAGCATCAGCCCTAGGATAGTGTTAGGGTTAGGGTTAGCATCAACCCTAGGATAGTGTTTGGGTTAGGGT
The DNA here is from genome assembly GCF_020740605.2 of Lemur catta. Lineage (NCBI taxonomy): Eukaryota > Metazoa > Chordata > Mammalia > Primates > Lemuridae > Lemur > Lemur catta. The sequence continues at coordinate 331,261 of NW_025423858.1, read as the reverse complement.
TAGGGTTAGCATCAGCCCTAGGATAGTGTTAGGGTTAGGGTTAGGGTTAGCATCAGCCCTAGGATAGTGTTAGTGTTAGGGTTAGCATCAGCCCTAGGATAGTGTTAGGGTTAGGGTTAGGGTTAGCATCAGCCCTAGGATAGTGTTAGGGTTAGGGTTAGCATCAGCCCTAGGATAGTGTTAGGGTTAGGGTTAGGGTTAGCATCAGCCCTAGGATAGTGTTAGGGTTAGGGTTAGCATCAGCCCTATGTTAGTGTTAGTGTTAGGGTTAGGGTTAGCATCAGCCCTAGGACAGTGTTAGGGTTAGGGTTAGGGTTAGCATCAGTTCAAGGATAGTGTTAGGGTTAGCGTTAGGGTAGCATCAGCCCTAGGATAGTGTTAAGGTTAGGGTTAGGGTTAACATCAGCCCTAGGATAGTGTAAGGGTTAGGGTTAGCATCAGCCCTAGGATAGTGTTAGGGTTAGGGTTAGGGTTATTATCAGCCCTAGGATAGTGTTAGGGTTAGGGTTAGCATCAGCCCTAGGATAGTGTTAGGGTTAGGGTTAGGGTTAGCATCAGCCCTAGGATAGTGTTAGGGTTAGGGTTAACATCAGCCCTAGGATAGTGTTAGGGTTAGGGTTAGGGTTAGCAACAGCCCTAGGATAGTGTTAGGGTTAGGGTTAACATCAGCCCTAGGATAGTGTTAGGGTTAGGGTTAGGGTTAGCATCAGCCGTAGGATAGTGTTAGGGTTAGGGTTAGCCTCAGCCCTAAGATAGTGTTAGAGTTAGGGTTAGGGTTAGCATCAGCCCTAGGATAATGTTAGGGTTAGGGTTAGGGTTAGCATCAGCCCTAGGATAGTGTTAGTGTTAGGGTTAGCATCAGCCCTAGGATAGTGTTAGGGTTAGGGTTAGGGTTAGCATCCGCCCTAGGATAGTGTTAGGGTTAGGGTTAGGGTTAGCATCAGCCCTAGGATAGTGTTAGGGTTAGGGTTAACATAAACCCTAGGATAGTGTTAGGGTTAGGGTTAGGGTTATCATCAGGCCTAGGATAGTGTTAGGGTTAGGGTTAGGGTTAGCATCAGTTCAAGGATAGTGTTAGGGTTAGCGTTAGGGTTAGCATCTGCCCTAGGATAGTGTTAGGGTTAGGGTTAGCATCAGCCCTAGGATAGTGTTAGGGTTAGTGTTAGGGTTAGCATCAGACCCCGGATAGTGTTAGGGTTAGGGTTAGCATCAGCCCAAGGATAGTGTTAGGGTTAGGGTTAGGGTTAGCATCTGCCCTAGGATATTGTTAGGGTTAGGGTTAGGGTTAGCATCAGTCCAAGGATAGTGTTAGGGTTAAGGTTAGCATCAGCCTTAGGATAGTGTTAGGGTTAGGGTTAGGGTTAGCATCAGGCCCAGGATAGTGTTAGGGTTAGGGTTAGCATCAGCCCAAGGATAGTGTTAGGGTTAGGTTTAGGGTTAGCATCAGCCCTAGGATAGTGTTAGGGTTAGGGTTAGCATCAACCCTAGGATAGTGTTTGGGTTAGGGTTAGGGTTAGCATCAGCCCTAGGATAGTGTTAGGGTTAGGGTTAGCCTCAGCCCTAGGAGAGTGTTAGGGTTAGGGATAGGGTTAGCATCAGGCCTAGGATAGCGTTAGGGTTAGGGTTAGGGTTAGCATCAGCCCTAGGATAGTGTTAGGGTTAGGGTTAGCATCAGCCTTAGGATAGTGTCAGGGTTAGGGTTAGGGTTATCATCAGGCCTAGGATAGTGTTAGGGTTAGGGTTAGCATCAGCTCTAGGATAGTGTTAGGTTTAGGGTTAGGGTTAGCATCAGCCCTAGGATAGTGTTAAAGTTAGGGTTATGGTTATCATCAGGCGTAGTATAGTGTGAGGTCTAGGGTTAGCATCAGACTTAGGATAGTGTTAGGGTTAGGGTTAGGGTTAGCATCAGCCCTAGGATAGTGTTAAGGTTAGGGTTATCATCAGGCCTAGGATAGTGTTAGGGTTAGGGTTAGCATCAGCCCTAGGATAGTGTTAGGGTTAGGGTTAGGGTTAGCATCAGCCCTAGGATAGTGTTAGGGTTAGGGTTAGCATCAGCCCTAGGATAGTGTTTAGGGTTAGGGTTAGGGTTAGCATCAGGCCTAGGATAGTGTTAGGGTTAGGGTTAGCATCAGCCCTAGGATAGTGTTAGGGTTAGGGTTAGGGTTAGCATCAGCCCTTGGAGAGTGTTAGGGTTAGGGTTAGGGTTAGCATCAGCCCTAGGATAGTGTTAGTGTTAGGGTTAGCATCAGCCCAAGGATAGTGTTAGGGTTAGGGTTAGGGTTAGCATCAGCACTAGGATAGTGTTAGGGTTAGGGTTAGCATCAGCCCTAGGATAGTGTTAGGGTTAAGGTTAGGGTTAGCATCAGCCCTAGGATAGTGTTAGGGTTAGGGTTAGCATCAGCCCTAGGTTAGTGTTAGTGTTAGGGTTAGGGTTAGCATCAGCCCTAGGATAGTGTTAGGGTTAGGGTTAGGGTTAGCATCAGTTCAAGGATAGTGTTAGGGTTAGCGTTAGGGTTAGCATCAGCCCTAGCATAGTGTTAGGGTTAGGGTTAGGGTTATCATCAGGCCTAGGATAGTGTTAGGGTTAGGGTTAGGGTTAGCATCAGTTCAAGGATAGTGTTAGGGTTAGCGTTAGGGTTAGCATCTGCCCTAGGATAGTGTTAAGGTTAGGGTTAGGGTTAGCATCAGCCCAAGGATAGTGTTAGGTTTAGGGTTAGCATCAGCCCTAGGATAGTGTTAGGGTTAGGGTTAGGGTTAGCATCAGGCCCAGGATAGTGTTAGGGTTAGGGTTAGCATCAGCCCAAGGATACTGTTAGGGTTAGGGTTAGGGTTAGCATCAGCCCTAGGATAGTGTTAGGGTTAGGGTTAGCATCAAACCTAGGATAGTGTTTGGGTTAGGGTTAGGGTTAGCATCAGCCCTAGGATAGTGTTAGGGTTAGGGTTAGGGTTAGCATCAGCCCTAGGATAGTGTTAGTGTTAGGGTTATCATCAGCCCTAGGATAGTGTTAGGGTTAGGGTTAGGGTTAGCATCAGCCCTAGGATATTGTTAGGGTTAGGGTTAGCATCAGCCCTAGGATAGTGTTAGGGTTAGGGTTAGGGTTAGCATCAGCCCTAGGATAGTGTTAGGGTTAGAGTTAGCATCAGCCCTATGTTAGTGTTAGTGTTAGGGTTAGGGTTAGCATCAGCCCTAGGATAGTGTTAGGGTTAGGGTTAGGGTTAGCATCAGTTCAAGGATAGTGTTAGGGTTAGCGTTAGGGTAGCATCAGCCCTAGGATAGTGTTAGGGTTAGGGTTAGGGTTAGCATCAGCCCTAGGATAGTGTTAGGGTTAGGGTTAGCATCAGCCCTAGGATAGTGTTAGGGTTAGGGTTAGGGTTATCATCAGGCCTAGGATAGTGTTAGGGTTAGGGTTAGCATCAGCCCTAGGATAGTGTTAGGGTTAGGGTTAGGGTTAGCATCAGCCCTAGGATAGTGTTAGGGTTAGGGTTAACATCAGCCCTAGGATAGTGTTAGGGTTAGAGTTAGGGTTAGCATCAGGCCTAGGATAGTGTTAGGGTTAGGGTTAGCATCAGCCCTAGGATAGTGTTAGGGTTAGGGTTAGTGTTAGCATCAGCCGTAGGATAGTGTTAGGGTTAGGGTTAGCCTCAGCCCTAAGATAGTGTTAGAGTTAGGGTTAGGGTTAGCATCAGCCCTAGGATAGTGTTAGGGTTAGGGTTAGGGTTAGCATGAGCCCTTGGAGAGTGTTAGGGTTAGGGTTAGGGTTAGCATCAGCCCTAGGATAGTGTTAGTGTTAGGGTTAGCATCAGCCCTAGGATAGTGTTAGGGTTAGGGTTAGCATCAGCCCTGGGATAGTGTTAGGGTTAGGGTTAGGGTTAGGATCCGCCCTAGGATAATGTTAGGGTTAGGGTTAGGGTTAGCATCAGCCCTAGGATAGTGTTAGGGTTAGGGTTAACATAAACCCTAGGATAGTGTTAGGGTTAGGGTTAGGGTTATCATCAGGCCTAGGATAGTGTTAGGGTTAGGGTTATGGTTAGCATCAGTTCAAGGATAGTGTTAGGGTTAGCGTTAGGGTTAGCATCTGCCCTAGGATAGTGTTAGGGTTAGGGTTAGGGTTAGCATCAGCCCTAGGATAGTGTTAGGGTTAGGGTTAGCATCAGCCCTAGGATGTGTTAGGGTTAGGGTTAGGGTTAGCATCAGTTCAAGGATAGTGTTAGGGTTAGCGTTAGGGTTAGCATCAGCCCTAGGATAGTGTTAGTGTTAGGGTTAGGGTTATCATCAGGCCTAGGGTAGTGTTAGGGTTAGGGTTAGGGTTAGCATCAGTTCAAGGATAGTGTTAGGGTTAGCGTTAGGGTTAGCATCTGCCCTAGGATAGTGTTAGGGTTAGGGTTAGGGTTAGCATCAGCCCAAGGATAGTGTTAGGGTTAGGGTTAGGGTTAGCATCAGCCGTAGGATAGTGTTAGGGTTAGGGTTAGGGTTAGCATCAGGCCCAGGATAGTGTTAGGGTTAGGGTTAGCATCAGCCCAAGGATAGTGTTAGGGTTAGGGTTAGGGTTAGCATCAGCCCTAGGATAGTGTTAGGGTTAGGGTTAGCATCAACCCTAGGATAGTGTTTGGGTTAGGGTTAGGGTTAGCATCAGCCCTAGGATAGTGTTAGGGTTAGGGTTAGGGTTAGCATCAGCCCTAGGATAGTGTTAGTGTTAGGGTTAGCATCAGCCCTAGGATAGTGTTAGGGTTAGGGTTAGGGTTAGCATCAGCCCTAGCATAGTGTTAGGGTTAGGGTTAGCATCAGCCCTAGGATAGTGTTAGGGTTAGGGTTAGGGTTATCATCAGGCCTAGTATAGTGTGAGGTCTAGGGTTAGCATCAGACTTAGGATAGTGTTAGCGTTAGGGTTAGGGTTAGCATCAGCCCTAGGATAGTGTTAAGGTTAGGGTTAGCATCAGCCCTAGGATAGTGTTAGGGTTAGGGTTAGGGTTATCATCAGGCCTAGGATAGTGTTAGGGTTAGGGTTAGCATCAGCCCTAGGATAGTGTTAGGGTTAGGGTTAGGGTTAGCATCAGCCCTAGGATAGTGTTAGGGTTAGGGTTAGCATCAGCCCTAGGATAGTGTTAGGGTTAGGGTTAGGGTTAGCATCAGGCCTAGGATAGTGTTAGGGTTAGGGTTAGCATCAGCCCTAGGATAGTGTTAGGGTTAGGGTTAGGGTTAGCATCAGCCCTTGGAGAGTGTTAGGGTTAGGGTTAGGGTTAGCATCAGCCCTAGGATAGTGTGAGTGTTAGGGTTAGCATCAGCCCTAGGATAGTGTTAGGGTTAGGGTTAGCATCAGCCCTAGGATAGTGTTAGGGTTAGGGTTAGGGTTAGCATCAGGCCTAGGATAGTGTTAGTGTTAGGGTTAGCATCAGCCCTAGGATAGTGTTAGGGTTAGGGTTAGGGTTAGCATCCGCCCTAGGATAATGTTAGGGTTAGGGTTAGGGTTAGCATCAGCCCTAGGATAGTGTTAGTGTTAGGGTTAGCATCAGCCCTAGGATAGTGATAGGGTTAGGGTTAACATAAACCCTAGGATAGTGTTAGGTTTAGGGTTAGGGTTAGCATCAGCCCTAGGATAGTGTTAGGGTTAAGGTTAGCATCAGCCCTAGGATAGTGTTATGGTTAGGGTTAGGGTTAGCATCAGCCCTAGGATAGTGTTAGGGTTAGGGTTAGCATCAGCCCTAGGATAGTGTTAGGGTTAGGGTTAGGGTTAGCATCAGCCGTAGGATAGTGTTAGGGTTAGGGTTAGCCTCAGCCCTAAGATAGTGTTAGAGTTAGGGTTAGGGTTAGCATCAGCCCTAGGATAATGTTAGGGTTAGGGTTAGGGTTAGCATCAGCCCTAGGATAGTGTTAGTGTTAGGGTTAGCATCAGCCCTAGGATAGTGTTAGGGTTAGGGTTAGGGTTAGCATCCGCCCTAGGATAGTGTTAGGGTTAGGGTTAGGGTTAGCATCAGCCCTAGGATAGTGTTAGGGTTAGGGTTAACATAAACCCTAGGATAGTGTTAGGGTTAGGGTTAGGGTTATCATCAGGCCTAGGATAGTGTTAGGGTTAGGGTTAGCGTTAGCATCAGTTCAAGGATAGTGTTAGGGTTAGCGTTAGGGTTAGCATCTGCCCTAGGATAGTGTTAGGGTTAGGGTTAGCATCAGCCCTAGGATAGTGTTAGGGTTAGGGTTAGGGTTAGCATCAGGCCCCGGATAGTGTTAGGGTTAGGGTTAGCATCAGCCCAAGGATAGTGTTAGGGTTAGGGTTAGGGTTAGCATCTGCCCTAGGATATTGTTAGGGTTAGGGTTAGGGTTAGCATCAGCCCAAGGATAGTGTTAGGGTTAGGGTTAGCATCAGCCTTAGGATAGTGTTAGGGTTAGGGTTAGGGTTAGCATCAGGCCCAGGATAGTGTTAGGGTTAGGGTTAGCATCAGCCCTAGGATAGTGTTAGGGTTAGGGTTAGGGTTAGCATCAGCCCTAGGATAGTGTTAGGGTTAGGGTTAGCATCAGCCCTAGGTTAGTGTTAGTGTTAGGGTTAGGGTTAGCATCAGCCCTAGGATAGTGTTAGGGTTAGGGTTAGGGTTATCATCAGTTCAAGGATAGTGTTAGGGTTAGCGTTAGGGTTAGCAACAGCCCTAGGATAGTGTTAGGGTTAGGGTTAGGGTTAGCATCAGCCCTAGGATAGTGTTATGGTTAGGGTTAGCATCAGCCCTAGGATAGTGTTAGGGTTAGGGTTAGGGTTAGCATCAGCCCTAGGATAGTGTTAGGGTTAGGGTTAGCATCAGCCCTAGGATAGTGTTAGGGTTAGGGTTAGGGTTAGCATCAGCCCTAGGATAGTGTTAGGGTTAGAGTTAGCATCAGCCCTATGTTAGTGTTAGTGTTAGGGTTAGGGTTAGCATCAGCCCTAGGATAGTGTTAGGGTTAGGGTTAGGGTTAGCATCAGTTCAAGGATAGTGTTAGGGTTAGCGTTAGGGTAGCATCAGCCCTAGGATAGTGTTAGGGTTAGGGTTAGGGTTAGCATCAGCCCTAGGATAGTGTTAGGGTTAGGGTTAGCATCAGCCCTAGGATAGTGTTAGGGTTAGGGTTAGGGTTATCATCAGGCCTAGGATAGTGTTAGGGTTAGGGTTAGCATCAGCCCTAGGATAGTGTTAGGGTTAGGGTTAGGGTTAGCATCAGCCCTAGGATAGTGTTAGGGTTAGGGTTAGCATCAGCCCTAGGATAGTGTTAGGGTTAGGGTTAGGGTTAGCATCAGGCCTAGGATAGTGTTAGGGTTAGGGTAAGCATCAGCCCTAGGATAGTGTTAGGGTTAGGGTTAGTGTTAGCATCAGCCGTAGGATAGTATTAGGGTTAGGGTTAGCCTCAGCCCTAAGATAGTGTTAGAGTTAGGGTTAGGGTTAGCATCAGCCCTAGGATAGTGTTAGGGTTAGGGTTAGGGTTAGCATGAGCCCTTGGAGAGTGTTAGGGTTAGGGTTAGGGTTAGCATCAGCCCTAGGATAGTGTTAGTGTTAGGGTTAGCATCAGCCCTAGGATAGTGTTAGGGTTAGGGTTAGCATCAGCCCTGGGATAGTGTTAGGGTTAGGGTTAGGGTTAGGATCCGCCCTAGGATAATGTTAGGGTTAGGGTTAGGGTTAGCATCAGCCCTAGGATAGTGTTAGCGTTAGGGTTAGGATTAGCATCCGCCCTAGGATAGTGTTAGGGTTAGGGTTAGTGTTAGCATCAGCCCTAGGATAGTGTTAGGGTTAGGGTTAACATAAACCCTAGGATAGTGTTAGGGTTAGGGTTAGGGTTATCATCAGGCCTAGGATAGTGTTAGGGTTAGGGTTATGATTAGCATCAGTTCAAGGATAGTGTTAGGGTTAGCGTTAGGGTTAGCATCTGCCCTAGGATAGTGTTAGGGTTAGGGTTAGGGTTAGCATCAGCCCAAGGATAGTGTTAGGGTTAGGGTTAGCATCAGCCCTAGGATGTGTTAGGGTTAGGGTTAGGGTTAGCATCAGTTCAAGGATAGTGTTAGGGTTAGCGTTAGGGTTAGCATCAGCCCTAGGATAGTGTTTGTGTTAGGGTTAGGGTTATCATCAGGCCTAGGATAGTGTTAGGGTTAGGGTTAGGGTTAGCATCAGTTCAAGGATAGTGTTAGGGTTAGCGTTAGGGTTAGCATCTGCCCTAGGATAGTGTTAGGGTTAGGGTTAGGGTTAGCATCAGCCCAAGGATAGTGTTAGGGTTAGGGTTAGGGTTAGCATCAGCCGTAGGATAGTGTTAGGGTTAGGGTTAGGGTTAGCATCAGGCCCAGGATAGTGTTAGGGTTAGGGTTAGCATCAGCCCAAGGATAGTGTTAGGGTTAGGGTTAGGGTTAGCATCAGCCCTAGGATAGTGTTAGGGTTAGGGTTAGCATCAACCCTAGGATAGTGTTTGGGTTAGGGTTAGGGTTAGCATCAGCCCTAGGATAGTGTTAGGGTTAGGGTTAGGGTTAGCATCAGCCCTAGGATAGTGTTAGTGTTAGGGTTAGCATCAGCCCTAGGATAGTGTTAGGGTTAGGGTTAGGGTTAGCATCAGCCCTAGGATAGTGTTAGGGTTAGGGTTAGCATCAGCCCTAGGATAGTGTTAGGGTTAGGGTTAGGGTTAGCATCAGCCCTAGGATAGTGTTAGGGTTAGGGTTAGCATCAGCCCTATGTTAGTGTTAGTGTTAGGGTTAGGGTTAGCATCAGCCCTAGGACAGTGTTAGGGTTAGGGTTAGGGTTAGCATCAGTTCAAGGATAGTGTTAGGGTTAGCGTTAGGGTAGCATCAGCCCTAGGATAGTGTTAAGGTTAGGGTTAGGGTTAGCATCAGCCCAAGGATAGTGTAAGGGTTAGGGTTAGCATCAGCCCTAGGATAGTGTTAGGGTTAGGGTTAGGGTTATTATCAGCCCTAGGATAGTGTTAGGGTTAGGGTTAGCATCAGCCCTAGGATAGTGTTAGGGTTAGGGTTAGGGTTAGCATCAGCCCTAGGATAGTGTTAGGGTTAGGGTTAACATCAGCCCTAGGATAGTGTTAGGGTTAGGGTTAGGGTTAGCATCAGCCCTAGGATAGTGTTAGGGTTAGGGTTAACATCAGCCCTAGGATAGTGTTAGGGTTAGGGTTAGGGTTAGCATCAGCCGTAGGATAGTGTTAGGGTTAGGGTTAGCCTCAGCCCTAAGATAGTGTTAGAGTTAGGGTTAGGGTTAGCATCAGCCCTAGGATAATGTTAGGGTTAGGGTTAGGGTTAGCATCAGCCCTAGGATAGTGTTAGTGTTAGGGTTAGCATCAGCCCTAGGATAGTGTTAGGGTTAGGGTTAGGGTTAGCATCCGCCCTAGGATAGTGTTAGGGTTAGGGTTAGGGTTAGCATCAGCCCTAGGATAGTGTTAGGGTTAGGGTTAACATAAACCCTAGGATAGTGTTAGGGTTAGGGTTAGGGTTATCATCAGGCCTAGGATAGTGTTAGGGTTAGGGTTAGGGTTAGCATCAGTTCAAGGATAGTGTTAGGGTTAGCGTTAGGGTTAGCATCTGCCCTAGGATAGTGTTAGGGTTAGGGTTAGCATCAGCCCTAGGATAGTGTTAGGGTTAGTGTTAGGGTTAGCATCAGGCCCCGGATAGTGTTAGGGTTAGGGTTAGCATCAGCCCAAGGATAGTGTTAGGGTTAGGGTTAGGGTTAGCATCTGCCCTAGGATATTGTTAGGGTTAGGGTTATGGTTAGCATCAGTCCAAGGATAGTGTTAGGGTTAAGGTTAGCATCAGCCTTAGGATAGTGTTAGGGTTAGGGTTAGGGTTAGCATCAGGCCCAGGATAGTGTTAGGGTTAGGGTTAGCATCAGCCCAAGGATAGTGTTAGGGTTAGGGTTAGGGTTAGCATCAGCCCTAGGATAGTGTTAGGGTTAGGGTTAGCATCAACCCTAGGATAGTGTTTGGGTTAGGGTTAGGGTTAGCATCAGCCCTAGGATAGTGTTAGGGTTAGGGTTAGCCTCAGCCCTAGGAGAGTGTTAGGGTTAGGGATAGGGTTAGCATCAGGCCTAGGATAGTGTTAGGGTTAGGGTTAGGGTTAGCATCAGCCCTAGGATAGTGTTAGGGTTAGGGTTAGCATCAGCCTTAGGATAGTGTCAGGGTTAGGGTTAGGGTTATCATCAGGCCTAGGATAGTGTTAGGGTTAGGGTTAGCATCAGCTCTAGGATAGTGTTAGGTTTAGGGTTAGGGTTAGCATCAGCCCTAGGATAGTGTTAAAGTTAGGGTTATGGTTATCATCAGGCCTAGTATAGTGTGAGGTCTAGGGTTAGCATCAGACTTAGGATAGTGTTAGGGTTAGGGTTAGGGTTAGCATCAGCCCTAGGATAGTGTTAAGGTTAGGGTTATCATCAGGCCTAGGATAGTGTTAGGGTTAGGGTTAGCATCAGCCCTAGGATAGTGTTAGGGTTAGGGTTAGGGTTAGCATCAGCCCTAGGATAGTGTTAGGGTTAGGGTTCCATCAGCCCTAGGATAGTGTTAGGGTTAGGGTTAGGGTTAGCATCAGGCCTAGGATAGTGTTAGGGTTAGGGTTAGCATCAGCCCTAGGATAGTGTTAGGGTTAGGGTTAGGGTTAGCATCAGCCCTTGGAGAGTGTTAGGGTTAGGGTTAGGGTTAGCATCAGCCCTAGGATAGTGTTAGTGTTAGGGTTAGCATCAGCCCAAGGATAGTGTTAGGGTTAGGGTTAGGGTTAGCATCAGCCCTAGGATAGTGTTAGGGTTAGGGTTAGCATCAGCCCTAGGATAGTGTTAGGGTTAGGGTTAGGGTTAGCATCAGCCCTAGGATAGTGTTAGGGTTAGGGTTAGCATCAGCCCTAGGTTAGTGTTAGTGTTAGGCTTAGGGTTAGCATCAGCCCTAGGATAGTGTTAGGGTTAGGGTTAGGGTTAGCATCAGTTCAAGGATAGTGTTAGGGTTAGCGTTAGGGTTAGCATCAGCCCTAGCATAGTGTTAGGGTTAGGGTTAGGGTTATCATCAGGCCTAGGATAGTGTTAGGGTTAGGGTTAGGGTTAGCATCAGTTCAAGGATAGTGTTAGGGTTAGCGTTAGGGTTAGCATCTGCCCTAGGATAGTGTTAGGGTTAGGGTTAGGGTTAGCATCAGCCCAAGGATAGTGTTAGGTTCAGGGTTAGCATCAGCCCTAGGATAGTGTTAGGGTTAGGGTTAGGGTTAGCATCAGGCCCAGGATAGTGTTAGGGTTAGGGTTAGCATCAGCCCAAGGATACTGTTAGGGTTAGGGTTAGGGTTAGCATCAGCCCTAGGATAGTGTTAGGGTTAGGGTTAGCATCAAACCTAGGATAGTGTTTGGGTTAGGGTTAGGGTTAGCATCAGCCCTAGGATAGTGTTAGGGTTAGGGTTAGGGTTAGCATCAGCCCTAGGAGAGTGTTAGTGTTAGGGTTATCATCAGCCCTAGGATAGTGTTAGGGTTAGGGTTAGGGTTAGCATCAGCCCTAGGATATTGTTAGGGTTAGGGTTAGCATCAGCCCTAGGATAGTGTTAGGGTTAGGGTTAGGGTTAGCATCAGCCCTAGGATAGTGTTAGGGTTAGAGTTAGCATCAGCCCTATGTTAGTGTTAGTGTTAGGGTTAGGGTTAGGATCAGCCCTAGGATAGTGTTAGGGTTAGGGTTAGGGTTAGCATCAGTTCAAGGATAGTGTTAGGGTTAGCGTTAGGGTAGCATCAGCCCTAGGATAGTGTTAGGGTTAGGGTTAGGGTTAGCATCAGCCCTAGGATAGTGTTAGGGTTAGGGTTAGCATCAGCCCTAGGATAGTGTTAGGGTTAGGGTTAGGGTTATCATCAGGCCTAGGATAGTGTTAGGGTTAGGGTTAGCATCAGCCCTAGGATAGTGTTAGGGTTAGGGTTAGGGTTAGCATCAGCCCTAGGATAGTGTTAGAATTAGGGTTAGCATCAGCCCTAGGATAGTGTTAGGGTTAGAGTTAGGGTTAGCATCAGGCCTAGGATAGTGTTAGGGTTAGGGTTAGCATCAGCCCTAGGATAGTGTTAGGGTTAGGGTTAGTGTTAGCATCAGCCGTAGGATAGTGTTAGGGTTAGGGTTAGCCTCAGCCCTAAGATAGTGTTAGAGTTAGGGTTAGGGTTAGCATCAGCCCTAGGATAGTGTTAGGGTTAGGGTTAGGGTTAGCATGAGCCCTTGGAGAGTGTTAGGGTTAGGGTTAGGGTTAGCATCAGCCCTAGGATAGTGTTAGTGTTAGGGTTAGCATCAGCCCTAGGATAGTGTTAGGGTTAGGGTTAGCATCAGCCCTGGGATAGTGTTAGGGTTAGGGTTAGGGTTAGGATCCGCCCTAGGATAATGTTAGGGTTAGGGTTAGGGTTAGCATCAGCCCTAGGATAGTGTTAGTGTTAGGGTTAGCATCAGCCCTAGGATAGTGTTAGGGTTAGGGTTAGGATTAGCATCCGCCCTAGGATAGTGTTAGGGTTAGGGTTAGTGTTAGCATCAGCCCTAGGATAGTGTTAGGGTTAGGGTTAACATAAACCCTAGGATAGTGTTAGGGTTAGGGTTAGGGTTATCATCAGGCCTAGGATAGTGTTAGGGTTAGGGTTATGGTTAGCATCAGTTCAAGGATAGTGTTAGGGTTAGCGTTAGGGTTAGCATCTGCCCTAGGATAGTGTTAGGGTTAGGGTTAGGGTTAGCATCAGCCCAAGGATAGTGTTAGGGTTAGGGTTAGCATCAGCCCTAGGATGTGTTAGGGTTAGGGTTAGGGTTAGCATCAGTTCAAGGATAGTGTTAGGGTTAGCGTTAGGGTTAGCATCAGCCCTAGTATAGTGTTAGTGTTAGGGTTAGGGTTATCATCAGGCCTAGGATAGTGTTAGGGTTAGGGTTAGGGTTAGCATCAGTTCAAGGATAGTGTTAGGGTTAGCGTTAGGGTTAGCATCTGCCCTAGGATAGTGTTAGGGTTAGGGTTAGGGTTAGCATCAGCCCAAGGATAGTGTTAGGGTTAGGGTTAGGGTTAGCATCAGCCGTAGGATAGTGTTAGGGTTAGGGTTAGGGTTAGCATCAGGCCCAGGATAGTGTTAGGGTTAGGGTTAGCATCAGCCCAAGGATAGTGTTAGGGTTAGGGTTAGGGTTAGCATCAGCCCTAGGATAGTGTTAGGGTTAGGGTTAGGGTTAGCATCAGCCCTAGGATAGTGTTAGTGTTAGGGTTAGCATCAGCCCTAGGATAGTGTTAGGGTTAGGGTTAGGGTTAGCATCAGCCCTAGGATAGTGTTAGGGTTAGGGTTAGCATCAGCCCTAGGATAGTGTTAGGGTTAGGGTTAGGGTTAGCATCAGCCCTAGGATAGTGTTAGGGTTAGGGTTAGCATCAGCCCTATGTTAGTGTTAGTGTTAGGGTTAGGGTTAGCATCAGCCCTAGGACAGTGTTAGGGTTAGGGTTAGGGTTAGCATCAGTTCAAGGATAGTGTTAGGGTTAGCGTTAGGGTAGCATCAGCCCCAGGATAGTGGTAAGGTTAGGGTTAGGGTTAGCATCAGCCCTAGGATAGTGTAAGGGTTAGGGTTAGCATCAGCCCTAGGATAGTGTTAGGGTTAGGGTTAGGGTTATTATCAGCCCTAGGATAGTGTTAGGGTTAGGGTTAGCATCAGCTCTAGGATAGTGTTAGGGTTAGGGTTAGGGTTAGCATCAGCCCTAGGATAGTGTTAAAGTTAGGGTTATGGTTATCATCAGGCCTAGTATAGTGTGAGGTCTAGGGTTAGCATCAGACTTAGGATAGTGTTAGGGTTAGGGTTAGGGTTAGCATCAGCCCTAGGATAGTGTTAAGGTTAGGGTTATCATCAGGCCTAGGATAGTGTTAGGGTTAGGGTTAGCATCAGCCCTAGGATAGTGTTAGGGTTAGGGTTAGGGTTAGCATCAGCCCTAGGATAGTGTTAGGGTTAGGGTTAGCATCAGCCCTAGGATAGTGTTAGGGTTAGGGTTAGGGTTAGCATCAGGCCTAGGATAGTGTTAGGGTTAGGGTTAGCATCAGCCCTAGGATAGTGTTAGGGTTAGGGTTAGGGTTAGCATCAGCCCTTGGAGAGTGTTAGGGTTAGGGTTAGGGTTAGCATCAGCCCTAGGATAGTGTTAGTGTTAGGGTTAGCATCAGCCCAAGGATAGTGTTAGGGTTAGGGTTAGGGTTAGCATCAGCCCTAGGATAGTGTTAGGGTTAGGGTTAGCATCAGCCCTAGGATAGTGTTAGGGTTAGGGTTAGGGTTAGCATCAGCCCTAGGATAGTGTTAGGGTTAGGGTTAGCATCAGCCCTAGGTTAGTGTTAGTGTTAGGGTTAGGGTTAGCATCAGCCCTAGGATAGTGTTAGGGTTAGGGTTAGGGTTAGCATCAGTTCAAATATAGTGTTAGGGTTAGCGTTAGGGTTAGCATCAGCCCTAGCATAGTGTTAGGGTTAGGGTTAGGGTTATCATCAGGCCTGGGATAGTGTTAGGGTTAGGGTTAGGGTTAGCATCAGCCCTAGGATAGTGTTAGGTTTAGGGTTAGCATCAGCCCTAGGATAGTGTTAGGGTTAGGGTTAGGGTTAGCATGAGGCCCAGGATAGTGTTAGGGTTAGGGTTAGCATCAGCCCAAGGATACTGTTAGGGTTAGGGTTAGGGTTAGCATCAGCCCTAGGATAGTGTTAGTGTTAGGGTTAGCATCAACCCTAGGATAGTGTTTGGGTTAGGGTTAGGGTTAGCATCAGCCCTAGGATAGTGTTAGGGTTAGGGTTAGGGTTTGCATCAGCCCTAGGATAGTGTTAGTGTTAGGGTTATCATCAGCCCTAGGATAGTGTTAGGGTTAGGGTTAGGGTTAGCATCAGCCCTAGGATATTGTTAGGGTTAGGGTTAGCATCAGCCCTAGGATAGTGTTAGGGTTAGGGTTAGGGTTAGCATCAGCCCTAGGATAGTGTTAGGGTTAGAGTTAGCATCAGCCCTATGTTAGTGTTAGTGTTAGGGTTAGGGTTAGCATCAGCCCTAGGATAGTGTTAGGGTTAGGGTTAGGGTTAGCATCAGTTCAAGGATAGTGTTAGGGTTAGCGTTAGGGTAGCATCAGCCCTAGGATAGTGTTAGGGTTAGGGATAGGGTTAGCATCAGCCCTAGGATAGTGTTAGGGTTAGGGTTAGCATCAGCCCTAGGATAGTGTTAGGGTTAGGGTTAGGGTTATCATCAGGCCTAGGATAGTGTTAGGGTTAGGGTTAGCATCAGCCCTAGGATAGTGTTAGGGTTAGGGTTAGGGTTAGCATCAGCCCTAGGATAGTGTTAGGGTTAGGGTTAGCATCAGCCCTAGGATAGTGTTAGGGTTAGGGTTAGGGTTAGCATCAGGCCTAGGATAGTGTTAGGGTTAGGGTTAGCATCAGCCCTAGGATAGTGTTAGGGTTAGGGTTAGTGTTAGCATCAGCCGTAGGATAGTGTTAGGGTTAGGGTTAGCCTCAGCCCTAAGATAGTGTTAGAGTTAGGGTTAGGGTTAGCATCAGCCCTAGGATAGTGTTAGGGTTAGGGTTAGGGTTAGCATGAGCCCTTGGAGAGTGTTAGGGTTAGGGTTAGGGTTAGCATCAGCCCTAGGATAGTGTTAGTGTTAGGGTTAGCATCAGCCCTAGGATAGTGTTAGGGTTAGGGTTAGCATCAGCCCTGGGATAGTGTTAGGGTTAGGGTTAGGGTTAGGATCCGCCCTAGGATAATGTTAGGGTTAGGGTTAGGGTTAGCATCAGCCCTAGGATAGTGTTAGTGTTAGGGTTAGCATCAGCCCTAGGATAGTGTTAGGGTTAGGGTTAGGATTAGCATCCGCCCTAGGATAGTGTTAGGGTTAGGGTTAGTGTTAGCATCAGCCCTAGGATAGTGTTAGGGTTAGGGTTAACATAAACCCTAGGATAGTGTTAGGGTTAGGGTTAGGGTTATCATCAGGCCTAGGATAGTGTTAGGGTTAGGGTTATGGTTAGCATCAGTTCAAGGATAGTGTTAGGGTTAGCGTTAGGGTTAGCATCTGCCCTAGGATAGTGTTAGGGTTAGGGTTAGGGTTAGCATCAGCCCAAGGATAGTGTTAGGGTTAGGGTTAGCATCAGCCCTAGGATGTGTTAGGGTTAGGGTTAGGGTTAGCATCAGTTCAAGGATAGTGTTAGGGTTAGCGTTAGGGTTAGCATCAGCCCTAGGATAGTGTTAGTGTTAGGGTTAGGGTTATCATCAGGCCTAGGATAGTGTTAGGGTTAGGGTTAGGGTTAGCATCAGTTCAAGGATAGTGTTAGGGTTAGCGTTAGGGTTAGCATCTGCCCTAGGATAGTGTTAGGGTTAGGGTTAGGGTTAGCATCAGCCCAAGGATAGTGTTAGGGTTAGGGTTAGGGTTAGCATCAGCCGTAGGATAGTGTTAGGGTTAGGGTTAGGGTTAGCATCAGGCCCAGGATAGTGTTAGGGTTAGGGTTAGCATCAGCCCAAGGATAGTGTTAGGGTTAGGGTTAGGGTTAGCATCAGCCCTAGGATAGTGTTAGGGTTAGGGTTAGCATCAACCCTAGGATAGTGTTTGGGTTAGGGTTAGGGTTAGCATCAGCCCTAGGATAGTGTTAGGGTTAGGGTTAGGGTTAGCATCAGCCCTAGGATAGTGTTAGTGTTAGGGTTAGCATCAGCCCTAGGATAGTGTTAGGGTTAGGGTTAGGGTTAGCATCAGCCCTAGGATAGTGTTAGGGTTAGGGTTAGCATCAGCCCTAGGATAGTGTTAGGGTTAGGGTTAGGGTTAGCATCAGCCCTAGGATAGTGTTAGGGTTAGGGTTAGCATCAGCCCTATGTTAGTGTTAGTGTTAGGGTTAGGGTTAGCATCAGCCCTAGGACAGTGTTAGGGTTAGGGTTAGGGTTAGCATCAGTTCAAGGATAGTGTTAGGGTTAGCGTAAGGGTAGCATCAGCCCTAGGATAGTGTTAAGGTTAGGGTTAGGGTTAGCATCAGCCCTAGGATAATGTTAGGGTTAGGGTTAGGGTTAGCATCAGCCCTAGGATAGTGTTAGTGTTAGGGTTAGCATCAGCCCTAGGATAGTGTTAGGGTTAGGGTTAGGGTTAGCATCCGCCCTAGGATAGTGTTAGGGTTAGGGTTAAGGTTAGCATCAGCCCTAGGATAGTGTTAGGGTTAGGGTTAACATAAACCCTAGGATAGTGTTAGGGTTAGGGTTAGGGTTATCATCAGGCCTATGATAGTGTTAGGGTTAGGGTTAGGGTTAGCATCAGTTCAAGGATAGTGTTAGGGTTAGCGTTAGGTTTAGCATCTGCCCTAGGATAGTGTTAGGGTTAGGGTTAGCATCAGCCCTAGGATAGTGTTAGGCTTAGTGTTAGGGTTAGCATCAGGCCCCGGATAGTGTTAGGGTTAGGGTTAGCATCAGCCCAAGGATAGTGTTAGGGATAGGGTTAGGGTTAGCATCTGCCCTAGGATATTGTTAGGGTTAGGGTTAGGGTTAGCATCAGCCCAAGGATAGTGTTAGGGTTAGGGTTAGCATCAGCCTAAGGATAGTGTTAGGGTTAGGGTTAGGGTTAGCATCAGGCCCAGGATAGTGTTAGGGTTAGGGTTAGCATCAGCCCAAGGATAGTGTTAGGGTTAGGGTTAGGGTTAGCATCAGCCCTAGGATAGTGTTAGGGTTAGGGTTAGCATCAACCCTAGGATAGTGTTTGGGTTAGGGTTAGGGTTAGCATCAGCCCTAGGATAGTGTTAGGGTTAGGGTTAGCCTCAGCCCTAGGAGAGTGTTAGGGTTAGGGATAGGGTTAGCATCAGGCCTAGGATAGTGTTAGGGTTAGGGTTAGGGTTAGCATCAGCCGTAGGATAGTGTTAGGGTTAGGGTTAGCATCAGCCTTAGGATAGTGTCAGGGTTAGGGTTAGGGTTATCATCAGGCCTAGGATAGTGTTAGGGTTAGGGTTAGCATCAGCTCTAGGATAGTGTTAGGGTTAGGGTTAGGGTTAGCATCAGCCCTAGGATAGTGTTAAAGTTAGGGTTATGGTTATCATCAGGCCTAGTATAGTGTGAGGTCTAGGGTTAGCATCAGACTTAGGATAGTGTTAGCGTTAGGGTTAGGGTTAGCATCAGCCCTAGGATAGTGTTAAGGTTAGGGTTAGCATCAGCCCTAGGATAGTGTTAGGGTTAGGGTTAGGGTTATCATCAGGCCTAGGATAGTGTTAGGGTTAGGGTTAGCATCAGCCCTAGGATAGTGTTAGGGTTAGGGTTAGGGTTAGCATCAGCCCTAGGATAGTGTTAGGGTTAGGGTTAGCATCAGCCCTAGGATAGTGTTAGGGTTAGGGTTAGGGTTAGCATCAGGCCTAGGATAGTGTTAGGGTTAGGGTTAGCATCAGCCCTAGGATAGTGTTAGGGTTAAGGTTAGGGTTAGCATCAGCCCTTGGAGAGTGTTAGGGTTAGGGTTAGGGTTAGCATCAGCCCTAGGATAGTGTTAGTGTTAGGGTTAGCATCAGCCCTAGGATAGTGTTAGGGTTAGGGTTAGCATCAGCCCTAGGATAGTGTTAGGGTTAGGGTTAGGGTTAGCATCAGGCCTAGGATAGTGTTAGTGTTAGGGTTAGCATCAGCCCTAGGATAGTGTTAGGGTTAGGGTTAGGGTTAGCATCCGCCCTAGGATAATGTTAGGGTTAGGGTTAGGGTTAGCATCAGCCCTAGGATAGTGTTAGTGTTAGGGTTAGCATCAGCCCTAGGATAGTGATAGGGTTAGGGTTAACATAAACCCTAGGATAGTGTTAGGGTTAGGGTTAGGGTTATCATCAGGCCTAGGATAGTGTTAGGGTTAGGGTTATGGTTAGCATCAGTTCAAGGATAGTGTTAGGGTTAGCGTTAGGGTTAGCATCTGCCCTAGGATAGTGTTAGGGTTAGGGTTAGTGTTAGCATCAGCCCAAGGATAGTGTTAGGGTTAGGGTTAGCATCAGCCCTAGGATAGTGTTAGGGTTAGGGTTAGGGTTAGCATCAGTTCAAGGATAGTGTTAGGGTTAGCGTTAGGGTTAGCATCAGCCCTAGGATAGTGTTAGGGTTAGAGTTAGGGTTATCATCAGGCCTAGGATAGTGTTAGGGTTAGGGTTATTGTTAGCATCAGTTCAAGGATAGTGTTAGGGTTAGCGTTAGGGTAGCATCAGCCCTAGGATAGTGTTAGGGTTAGGGTTAGGGTTAGCATCAGCCCTAGGATAGTGTTAGGGTTAGGGTTAGCATCAGCCCTAGGATAGTGTTAGGGTTAGGGTTAGGGTTTTCATCAGGCTTAGGATAGTGTTAGGGTTAGGGTTAGCATCAGCCCTAGGATAGTGTTAGGTTTAGGGTTAGGGTTAGCATCAGCCCTAGGATAGTGTTAGGGTCAGGGTTAGCATCAGCCCTAGGATAGTGTTATGGTTAGGGTTAGGGTTAGCATCAGCCCTAGGATAGTGTTAGGGTTAGGGTTAGCATCAGCCCTAGGATAGTGTTAGGGTTAGGGTTAGGGTTAGCATCAGCCGTAGGATAGTGTTAGGGTTAGGGTTAGCCTCAGCCCTAAGATAGTGTTAGAGTTAGGGTTAGGGTTAGCATCAGCCCTAGGATAATGTTAGGGTTAGGGTTAGGGTTAGCATCAGCCCTAGGATAGTGTTAGTGTTAGGGTTAGCATCAGCCCTAGGATAGTGTTAGGGTTAGGGTTAGGGTTAGCATCCGCCCTAGGATAGTGTTAGGGTTAGGGTTAGGGTTAGCATCAGCCCTAGGATAGTGTTAGGGTTAGGGTTAACATAAACCCTAGGATAGTGTTAGGGTTAGGGTTAGGGTTATCATCAGGCCTAGGATAGTGTTAGGGTTAAGGTTAGCGTTAGCATCAGTTCAAGGATAGTGTTAGGGTTAGCGTTAGGGTTAGCATCAGCCCTAGGATAGTGTTAGGGTTAGGGTTAGGGTTAGCATCAGGCCCCGGATAGTGTTAGGGTTAGGGTTAGCATCAGCCCAAGGATAGTGTTAGGGTTAGGGTTAGGGTTAGCATCTGCCCTAGGATAGTGTTAGGGTTAGGGTTAGGGTTAGCATCAGCCCAAGGATAGTGTTAGGTTCAGGGTTAGCATCAGCCCTAGGATAGTGTTAGGGTTAGGGTTAGGGTTAGCATCAGGCCCAGGATAGTGTTAGGGTTAGGGTTAGCATCAGCCCAAGGATACTGTTAGGGTTAGGGTTAGGGTTAGCATCAGCCCTAGGATAGTGTTAGGGTTAGGGTTAGCATCAAACCTAGGATAGTGTTTGGGTTAGGGTTAGGGTTAGCATCAGCCCTAGGATAGTGTTAGGGTTAGGGTTAGGGTTAGCATCAGCCCTAGGAGAGTGTTAGTGTTAGGGTTATCATCAGCCCTAGGATAGTGTTAGGGTTAGGGTTAGGGTTAGCATCAGCCCTAGGATATTGTTAGGGTTAGGGTTAGCATCAGCCCTAGGATAGTGTTAGGGTTAGGGTTAGGGTTAGCATCAGCCCTAGGATAGTGTTAGGGTTAGAGTTAGCATCAGCCCTATGTTAGTGTTAGTGTTAGGGTTAGGGTTAGGATCAGCCCTAGGATAGTGTTAGGGTTAGGGTTAGGGTTAGCATCAGTTCAAGGATAGTGTTAGGGTTAGCGTTAGGGTAGCATCAGCCCTAGGATAGTGTTAGGGTTAGGGTTAGGGTTAGCATCAGCCCTAGGATAGTGTTAGGGTTAGGGTTAGCATCAGCCCTAGGATAGTGTTAGGGTTAGGGTTAGGGTTATCATCAGGCCTAGGATAGTGTTAGGGTTAGGGTTAGCATCAGCCCTAGGATAGTGTTAGGGTTAGGGTTAGGGTTAGCATCAGCCCTAGGATAGTGTTAGAATTAGGGTTAGCATCAGCCCTAGGATAGTGTTAGGGTTAGAGTTAGGGTTAGCATCAGGCCTAGGATAGTGTTAGGGTTAGGGTTAGCATCAGCCCTAGGATAGTGTTAGGGTTAGGGTTAGTGTTAGCATCAGCCGTAGGATAGTGTTAGGGTTAGGGTTAGCCTCAGCCCTAAGATAGTGTTAGAGTTAGGGTTAGGGTTAGCATCAGCCCTAGGATAGTGTTAGGGTTAGGGTTAGGGTTAGCATGAGCCCTTGGAGAGTGTTAGGGTTAGGGTTAGGGTTAGCATCAGCCCTAGGATAGTGTTAGTGTTAGGGTTAGCATCAGCCCTAGGATAGTGTTAGGGTTAGGGTTAGCATCAGCCCTGGGATAGTGTTAGGGTTAGGGTTAGGGTTAGGATCCGCCCTAGGATAATGTTAGGGTTAGGGTTAGGGTTAGCATCAGCCCTAGGATAGTGTTAGTGTTAGGGTTAGCATCAGCCCTAGGATAGTGTTAGGGTTAGGGTTAGGATTAGCATCCGCCCTAGGATAGTGTTAGGGTTAGGGTTAGTGTTAGCATCAGCCCTAGGATAGTGTTAGGGTTAGGGTTAACATAAACCCTAGGATAGTGTTAGGGTTAGGGTTAGGGTTATCATCAGGCCTAGGATAGTGTTAGGGTTAGGGTTATGGTTAGCATCAGTTCAAGGATAGTGTTAGGGTTAGCGTTAGGGTTAGCATCTGCCCTAGGATAGTGTTAGGGTTAGGGTTAGGGTTAGCATCAGCCCAAGGATAGTGTTAGGGTTAGGGTTAGCATCAGCCCTAGGATGTGTTAGGGTTAGGGTTAGGGTTAGCATCAGTTCAAGGATAGTGTTAGGGTTAGCGTTAGGGTTAGCATCAGCCCTAGTATAGTGTTAGTGTTAGGGTTAGGGTTATCATCAGGCCTAGGATAGTGTTAGGGTTAGGGTTAGGGTTAGCATCAGTTCAAGGATAGTGTTAGGGTTAGCGTTAGGGTTAGCATCTGCCCTAGGATAGTGTTAGGGTTAGGGTTAGGGTTAGCATCAGCCCAAGGATAGTGTTAGGGTTAGGGTTAGGGTTAGCATCAGCCGTAGGATAGTGTTAGGGTTAGGGTTAGGGTTAGCATCAGGCCCAGGATAGTGTTAGGGTTAGGGTTAGCATCAGCCCAAGGATAGTGTTAGGGTTAGGGTTAGGGTTAGCATCAGCCCTAGGATAGTGTTAGGGTTAGGGTTAGGGTTAGCATCAGCCCTAGGATAGTGTTAGTGTTAGGGTTAGCATCAGCCCTAGGATAGTGTTAGGGTTAGGGTTAGGGTTAGCATCAGCCCTAGGATAGTGTTAGGGTTAGGGTTAGCATCAGCCCTAGGATAGTGTTAGGGTTAGGGTTAGGGTTAGCATCAGCCCTAGGATAGTGTTAGGGTTAGGGTTAGCATCAGCCCTATGTTAGTGTTAGTGTTAGGGTTAGGGTTAGCATCAGCCCTAGGACAGTGTTAGGGTTAGGGTTAGGGTTAGCATCAGTTCAAGGATAGTGTTAGGGTTAGCGTTAGGGTAGCATCAGCCCCAGGATAGTGGTAAGGTTAGGGTTAGGGTTAGCATCAGCCCTAGGATAGTGTAAGGGTTAGGGTTAGCATCAGCCCTAGGATAGTGTTAGGGTTAGGGTTAGGGTTATTATCAGCCCTAGGATAGTGTTAGGGTTAGGGTTAGCATCAGCTCTAGGATAGTGTTAGGGTTAGGGTTAGGGTTAGCATCAGCCCTAGGATAGTGTTAAAGTTAGGGTTATGGTTATCATCAGGCCTAGTATAGTGTGAGGTCTAGGGTTAGCATCAGACTTAGGATAGTGTTAGGGTTAGGGTTAGGGTTAGCATCAGCCCTAGGATAGTGTTAAGGTTAGGGTTATCATCAGGCCTAGGATAGTGTTAGGGTTAGGGTTAGCATCAGCCCTAGGATAGTGTTAGGGTTAGGGTTAGGGTTAGCATCAGCCCTAGGATAGTGTTAGGGTTAGGGTTAGCATCAGCCCTAGGATAGTGTTAGGGTTAGGGTTAGGGTTAGCATCAGGCCTAGGATAGTGTTAGGGTTAGGGTTAGCATCAGCCCTAGGATAGTGTTAGGGTTAGGGTTAGGGTTAGCATCAGCCCTTGGAGAGTGTTAGGGTTAGGGTTAGGGTTAGCATCAGCCCTAGGATAGTGTTAGTGTTAGGGTTAGCATCAGCCCAAGGATAGTGTTAGGGTTAGGGTTAGGGTTAGCATCAGCCCTAGGATAGTGTTAGGGTTAGGGTTAGCATCAGCCCTAGGATAGTGTTAGGGTTAGGGTTAGGGTTAGCATCAGCCCTAGGATAGTGTTAGGGTTAGGGTTAGCATCAGCCCTAGGTTAGTGTTAGTGTTAGGGTTAGGGTTAGCATCAGCCCTAGGATAGTGTTAGGGTTAGGGTTAGGGTTAGCATCAGTTCAAATATAGTGTTAGGGTTAGCGTTAGGGTTAGCATCAGCCCTAGCATAGTGTTAGGGTTAGGGTTAGGGTTATCATCAGGCCTGGGATAGTGTTAGGGTTAGGGTTAGGGTTAGCATCAGCCCTAGGATAGTGTTAGGTTTAGGGTTAGCATCAGCCCTAGGATAGTGTTAGGGTTAGGGTTAGGGTTAGCATGAGGCCCAGGATAGTGTTAGGGTTAGGGTTAGCATCAGCCCAAGGATACTGTTAGGGTTAGGGTTAGGGTTAGCATCAGCCCTAGGATAGTGTTAGTGTTAGGGTTAGCATCAACCCTAGGATAGTGTTTGGGTTAGGGTTAGGGTTAGCATCAGCCCTAGGATAGTGTTAGGGTTAGGGTTAGGGTTTGCATCAGCCCTAGGATAGTGTTAGTGTTAGGGTTATCATCAGCCCTAGGATAGTGTTAGGGTTAGGGTTAGGGTTAGCATCAGCCCTAGGATATTGTTAGGGTTAGGGTTAGCATCAGCCCTAGGATAGTGTTAGGGTTAGGGTTAGGGTTAGCATCAGCCCTAGGATAGTGTTAGGGTTAGAGTTAGCATCAGCCCTATGTTAGTGTTAGTGTTAGGGTTAGGGTTAGCATCAGCCCTAGGATAGTGTTAGGGTTAGGGTTAGGGTTAGCATCAGTTCAAGGATAGTGTTAGGGTTAGCGTTAGGGTAGCATCAGCCCTAGGATAGTGTTAGGGTTAGGGTTAGGGTTAGCATCAGCCCTAGGATAGTGTTAGGGTTAGGGTTAGCATCAGCCCTAGGATAGTGTTAGGGTTAGGGTTAGGGTTATCATCAGGCCTAGGATAGTGTTAGGGTTAGGGTTAGCATCAGCCCTAGGATAGTGTTAGGGTTAGGGTTAGGGTTAGCATCAGCCCTAGGATAGTGTTAGGGTTAGGGTTAGCATCAGCCCTAGGATAGTGTTAGGGTTAGGGTTAGGGTTAGCATCAGGCCTAGGATAGTGTTAGGGTTAGGGTTAGCATCAGCCCTAGGATAGTGTTAGGGTTAGGGTTAGTGTTAGCATCAGCCGTAGGATAGTGTTAGGGTTAGGGTTAGCCTCAGCCCTAAGATAGTGTTAGAGTTAGGGTTAGGGTTAGCATCAGCCCTAGGATAGTGTTAGGGTTAGGGTTAGGGTTAGCATGAGCCCTTGGAGAGTGTTAGGGTTAGGGTTAGGGTTAGCATCAGCCCTAGGATAGTGTTAGTGTTAGGGTTAGCATCAGCCCTAGGATAGTGTTAGGGTTAGGGTTAGCATCAGCCCTGGGATAGTGTTAGGGTTAGGGTTAGGGTTAGGATCCGCCCTAGGATAATGTTAGGGTTAGGGTTAGGGTTAGCATCAGCCCTAGGATAGTGTTAGTGTTAGGGTTAGCATCAGCCCTAGGATAGTGTTAGGGTTAGGGTTAGGATTAGCATCCGCCCTAGGATAGTGTTAGGGTTAGGGTTAGTGTTAGCATCAGCCCTAGGATAGTGTTAGGGTTAGGGTTAACATAAACCCTAGGATAGTGTTAGGGTTAGGGTTAGGGTTATCATCAGGCCTAGGATAGTGTTAGGGTTAGGGTTATGGTTAGCATCAGTTCAAGGATAGTGTTAGGGTTAGCGTTAGGGTTAGCATCTGCCCTAGGATAGTGTTAGGGTTAGGGTTAGGGTTAGCATCAGCCCAAGGATAGTGTTAGGGTTAGGGTTAGCATCAGCCCTAGGATGTGTTAGGGTTAGGGTTAGGGTTAGCATCAGTTCAAGGATAGTGTTAGGGTTAGCGTTAGGGTTAGCATCAGCCCTAGGATAGTGTTAGTGTTAGGGTTAGGGTTATCATCAGGCCTAGGATAGTGTTAGGGTTAGGGTTAGGGTTAGCATCAGTTCAAGGATAGTGTTAGGGTTAGCGTTAGGGTTAGCATCTGCCCTAGGATAGTGTTAGGGTTAGGGTTAGGGTTAGCATCAGCCCAAGGATAGTGTTAGGGTTAGGGTTAGGGTTAGCATCAGCCGTAGGATAGTGTTAGGGTTAGGGTTAGGGTTAGCATCAGGCCCAGGATAGTGTTAGGGTTAGGGTTAGCATCAGCCCAAGGATAGTGTTAGGGTTAGGGTTAGGGTTAGCATCAGCCCTAGGATAGTGTTAGGGTTAGGGTTAGCATCAACCCTAGGATAGTGTTTGGGTTAGGGTTAGGGTTAGCATCAGCCCTAGGATAGTGTTAGGGTTAGGGTTAGGGTTAGCATCAGCCCTAGGATAGTGTTAGTGTTAGGGTTAGCATCAGCCCTAGGATAGTGTTAGGGTTAGGGTTAGGGTTAGCATCAGCCCTAGGATAGTGTTAGGGTTAGGGTTAGCATCAGCCCTAGGATAGTGTTAGGGTTAGGGTTAGGGTTAGCATCAGCCCTAGGATAGTGTTAGGGTTAGGGTTAGCATCAGCCCTATGTTAGTGTTAGTGTTAGGGTTAGGGTTAGCATCAGCCCTAGGACAGTGTTAGGGTTAGGGTTAGGGTTAGCATCAGTTCAAGGATAGTGTTAGGGTTAGCGTAAGGGTAGCATCAGCCCTAGGATAGTGTTAAGGTTAGGGTTAGGGTTAGCATCAGCCCTAGGATAGTGTAAGGGTTAGGGTTAGCATCAGCCCTAGGATAGTGTTAGGGTTAGGGTTAGGGTTATTATCAGCCCTAGGATAGTGTTAGGGTTAGGGTTAGCATCAGCCCTAGGATAGTGTTAGGGTTAGGGTTAGGGTTAGCATCAGCCCTAGGATAGTGTTAGGGTTAGGGTTAACATCAGCCCTAGGATAGTGTTAGGGTTAGGGTTAGGGTTAGCATCAGCCCTAGGATAGTGTTAGGGTTAGGGTTAACATCAGCCCTAGGATAGTGTTAGGGTTAGGGTTAGGGTTAGCATCAGCCGTAGGATAGTGTTAGGGTTAGGGTTAGCCTCAGCCCTAAGATAGTGTTAGAGTTAGGGTTAGGGTTAGCATCAGCCCTAGGATAATGTTAGGGTTAGGGTTAGGGTTAGCATCAGCCCTAGGATAGTGTTAGTGTTAGGGTTAGCATCAGCCCTAGGATAGTGTTAGGGTTAGGGTTAGGGTTAGCATCCGCCCTAGGATAGTGTTAGGGTTAGGGTTAAGGTTAGCATCAGCCCTAGGATAGTGTTAGGGTTAGGGTTAACATAAACCCTAGGATAGTGTTAGGGTTAGGGTTAGGGTTATCATCAGGCCTATGATAGTGTTAGGGTTAGGGTTAGGGTTAGCATCAGTTCAAGGATAGTGTTAGGGTTAGCGTTAGGTTTAGCATCTGCCCTAGGATAGTGTTAGGGTTAGGGTTAGCATCAGCCCTAGGATAGTGTTAGGCTTAGTGTTAGGGTTAGCATCAGGCCCCGGATAGTGTTAGGGTTAGGGTTAGCATCAGCCCAAGGATAGTGTTAGGGATAGGGTTAGGGTTAGCATCTGCCCTAGGATATTGTTAGGGTTAGGGTTAGGGTTAGCATCAGCCCAAGGATAGTGTTAGGGTTAGGGTTAGCATCAGCCTAAGGATAGTGTTAGGGTTAGGGTTAGGGTTAGCATCAGGCCCAGGATAGTGTTAGGGTTAGGGTTAGCATCAGCCCAAGGATAGTGTTAGGGTTAGGGTTAGGGTTAGCATCAGCCCTAGGATAGTGTTAGGGTTAGGGTTAGCATCAACCCTAGGATAGTGTTTGGGTTAGGGTTAGGGTTAGCATCAGCCCTAGGATAGTGTTAGGGTTAGGGTTAGCCTCAGCCCTAGGAGAGTGTTAGGGTTAGGGATAGGGTTAGCATCAGGCCTAGGATAGTGTTAGGGTTAGGGTTAGGGTTAGCATCAGCCGTAGGATAGTGTTAGGGTTAGGGTTAGCATCAGCCTTAGGATAGTGTCAGGGTTAGGGTTAGGGTTATCATCAGGCCTAGGATAGTGTTAGGGTTAGGGTTAGCATCAGCTCTAGGATAGTGTTAGGGTTAGGGTTAGGGTTAGCATCAGCCCTAGGATAGTGTTAAAGTTAGGGTTATGGTTATCATCAGGCCTAGTATAGTGTGAGGTCTAGGGTTAGCATCAGACTTAGGATAGTGTTAGCGTTAGGGTTAGGGTTAGCATCAGCCCTAGGATAGTGTTAAGGTTAGGGTTAGCATCAGCCCTAGGATAGTGTTAGGGTTAGGGTTAGGGTTATCATCAGGCCTAGGATAGTGTTAGGGTTAGGGTTAGCATCAGCCCTAGGATAGTGTTAGGGTTAGGGTTAGGGTTAGCATCAGCCCTAGGATAGTGTTAGGGTTAGGGTTAGCATCAGCCCTAGGATAGTGTTAGGGTTAGGGTTAGGGTTAGCATCAGGCCTAGGATAGTGTTAGGGTTAGGGTTAGCATCAGCCCTAGGATAGTGTTAGGGTTAAGGTTAGGGTTAGCATCAGCCCTTGGAGAGTGTTAGGGTTAGGGTTAGGGTTAGCATCAGCCCTAGGATAGTGTTAGTGTTAGGGTTAGCATCAGCCCTAGGATAGTGTTAGGGTTAGGGTTAGCATCAGCCCTAGGATAGTGTTAGGGTTAGGGTTAGGGTTAGCATCAGGCCTAGGATAGTGTTAGTGTTAGGGTT